>NC_088328.1:11463750-11788125 GCF_036884655.1 Musa acuminata AAA Group | reverse complement strand
AAGATTTTTCTAACTGCATAAGAAAATCGCGCTGCTTTATTGAGGAAAATCCTTCCTCCTAGCCTATGTAAATCGGGAGAATATATCAATAAACTTCAATAAAAAATATATCTTCTATCAATTACTATTATAACTCTTTCATAATTGATTATTTTTATAATTTTTATGATTAATTAATTTATAAGTGGATGTTGGGACATGGGTCCAAGAATGACATAATTGTGTGACCCGTGACACTTAGTGATTGGGGTCTAGGATTGTTTTAGTTGGAAAAATTCTTATAAAATTATGAGAAAAATAATAATAAGAGAGACGAAAGTAAAGAGAAATTTCCAATTCATTCTTTTTTAGTGTGATACATAGAGTTTGACATGGTTGTAAATGAATTGCTATTCTCATTATTTATATGATTGGTTCATGATTAATTAATTCATCATTTGTTAATCTGTATAAAATTTATAATCTGAATTCAACTTTCGATTTTGTATTTTTCGGATTTATATTAATGAGTTCTTACTGTATTCCTTTTTATTCTATACTCATAAAATTCATGGAAAAATGAAAAAAAAAAGGTTACTACTGCACCCTGTTTATTCTCCATTTTATTTCTTTATATAGTCCTATGTTCTAATAAAAAAGCCTTTATGTTGATCGATATATTAAAAATAATATTTTTAATTTTTTATCTGATTTATTACTCTGATTTAACAAACTCTCATCACTCTAGCTCACACATCATGTGGGCCCTTCGTCTATTAAGCAGGCGATGATAAATATATACTCTTTACGTGAGCCTCACAACTATCCATTGATGATAAAAAGTCTTTAATTAATAAATTTAACATTTAATTGAACCTCTGAGTTTATTTGTTGACTTGAACATTAAAAGAGTTTTAATGGCACACTCTCGGTATACTTTTGTAGAGTCACAAGTGTTTTCAATGTTAGAATCTAAATGACGCTACAAGAGAGTGAGGGAGGAGAACGTGACTATTGACTTTTGATTTTAATAAAAAAAATATAAAAAATATAATTAACCAAAAATTAAGTGTAAACAAGAACTATGAGTAAAGTGAATGATGATAAACAAGTAATCATACATGAAAATAATAAGAGAAGGAATGACAAAATGGTTTAGGTTTGTGGACCTATATTTACTCTTAATTACTCTATCCTCAAGGTTATTGGTTTTCACTATCGATCCTCCCTTCAATAGGTGAAAATCAACTATTCTTGTTATAACTTTTTCTTTTAAAATACTTAAGAGAGAATTTTTATATTTAATCTTTTACAAGAGACCTCTCGCCTCCTACCATTTAGTATCACAACTAAATTTAAGATAGAGAAAGAGATTTAAACAATGCTTAAATAGAGAGTGACAATATTTTATAAACTCAAGATTAGATACTCCATCAATTAAGTCTAAATAAGATATTTATAGCCCTAAAAGATTTCAAAAATAAAGTTAAAATTTTAAATTTATGAGACTTTTAGGGTTTAGATAGTATTACTATTGTAATATTTGAAACAAAGCCATAATTTTATACTCTAGCAAGCCTACCACCATAGCCCTAGGCAATAATACTACCACTGTCTTAGACAATACCACCATAAAAAATATTAATAAAGCATAAATGTCCTACACAATATCCGACTTTGTAGCTCAACATCTGACCCTTCAATGGTCTGAGTCTGGTTGAAGTATTTCTTGCATCATTTATCTCAACAATATATTAGTTCATCAAATTTATCAATTAATTTTATCAATAAAATATGAGATTGAATGATCTTTTTCTTTTTTATGATGATAATTAATTAATGATGGAGTTTTAACATAGCTCCCTTTATCTATATTTCATATTAATAAAAGTCATGATGAACTTAAACTTAAAATAAAAAGATTATAAATCCTTTTAAATGCTTATCTTATTGTAAACTTTAAGAAACTTCAAAATTTTGGTCAAGTAAAGAGATAAGTATTGAAAGCTAGTTTAACCCAAGAATAAACACAAATAAGAGAACAAGAACCAATAGAAAGAAACCCTTTACTACCTTCATCTAGTCAAGGCATAGGAGAAAACCTTTACATTTGATTACTCTCAATAATCTCACATTTTCTAAGCTTGGCAACACAATTAGAAACTTAAGAAGGTAAAACTCAAGCAAGACTCTTGGAGAGGATTTCAATATTTTGAAAGCTCAAGAATGATGCTCTTCACTCATGCTTGAAGAAGGGTATTTATAGGACCCAAAGAGCCCCAAAATATAAAGCAAATCATGAAAAAGTATCCAAATTCAAGGAAACTAGCATTATTCTCATCGACACCACGAAACGGTGCTTCCTGAGCCATCCGCTATCTTAGGTGATATCACCACATATACTAGGCCATACTTCCACCTTTGGGCAGTATCATTATTACTCTAGGTGGTACCATCTCCTCCTTTGGGTGATATCATCACTCATACACATATTTGACCCAATAAGGGCTTAAATCTAACTTGAATTTAGTCCGCTTTGATCTTAACCTAACATAGGATAAATTTAGCTCAATTGAAGCCCAATTGCAACCTAATTATTTTCAAATAAAGCTTTCAGCACTAAAGGGACGGGGGGGGGGTGAGGATGAATTAGTACTTTCATAAAACTTACGTTGATTCAAAAATTTCGCTCAATAAAGCCACATCAAAAAGATGTTTAACTTAAAAATGTACGAAAGCATAATTAACATAGTGAGAGTAAGAAATCAGTTTGCAATGTAAATAAAAAAGCAAAAAGCAAATGCAAACTAGATTTTATAGTAGTTTGGTCGTCCCGACCTATGTCCACTCTTGATTTCTCTTCACTCGAGGCTACCGGCTTCCACTACCGATCTTCTTTCAACGGGCGAAGATAAACTACCCTTACAACTCTTTTTCCTTTTCACAGGCTCAAGAGAGAGCCTTTACACCTCTCTCTTTTAGACCTCACTCCTCCCTTAGAAACCTTCTAACTCTAGGAGGAAGAGACTTACTAACTTTAGAGAGATTATACTTTTTTCTAGTATATTTTTTCTAAGGTATTTATAGATCCCAAATGACTTAAAAAATGGAGCAGAAAAAGGTTTTCATCCCGGGTTTACTGGTTCTTGATGGTACCATTGCCTATGCTGGGTGGTACCACTACCTGTAGCATTGACACTGGGTGGTACCTCCGCCAAGTCTAATGGTATCACTGCTTGACATAGTCTAGGAGATTGTGTCTGGGTGGTACCACTGCTTGACATAGTTTGGGAGATTATGTCTTAGTAGTACCACCGCTTGGGCCAGCTATGGGTCACTGAATGAGCCTTTCACTTAGTCCAAAATAACTCTAATTCAGGCTTAGTTGGCCCCTAATTGAGTTGGCATTATTTCCCCCCAATACCAACTCAGTTAGACCTAACTTACTCGATCTAGACATACACGATTATAAGCATAAATCTTATGTTATCCAGTATGTTATTGGTTCATCCGACGCTTCATCTGATCCTTTAGTGCATCATCCTCTCTTTTGATGTATTGTCCAATCGACATGTTAACTCTCGCATCTTCCGATATCCTTGGCATAATGTCTGATCCTTCAGCCCGATGCCCGAACTTATGGCACGAAGTCCTTATGCCGGTACATCGACCAATCCTTTAGCTCAATGTCCAATCTCCTGACATGTTTCACTCTGGCCCAACATCCAATTCTTTCTACTTTCATCGATTTACTTTTTTTGATTAAAGTTAGTCTTGTGTCACTTAAAATGCAGATTAGATCGGAAACTCATAAATTGATTTCATCATCAAAATTTGAGATTCAACAATCTCCCTTTTTTTTATGATGATAACCAATTGATAATGGAGTTTAAACTAAACTCTCTCTATCAACATGCCATAATTTCAATCATGAATTATATATGATACATCATATCATTACTTACATCATAAGTTCAAGTATTACATCCAAACCATCATACATAATAAAATTTCATTATACCATATATTATCATCATCATATATTCTCCCCTTTTGTCATCAATAAAAAGGAGAAATGCAACTTGCAAGTTTTTGAAATATAATTTCAAACCATCGCAGTTATCATCATGCAAGCTAGTAAGTTTTTCAGATAAGAAAGTTATCAAAATTTTTACATCTTTTGAGATGTATAAGATAGCATGTTTTTGCATCTTCTTGAAATGTGCAAGCTAATACTTCTCATTAGATGTGCAAGTACTTTTGGTTCTTCTTGAGATGTGCAAGCTAGCTAGCATTTTTGTGTTTCTTGTGATGCTAACAAGTTTCTTTCTCCCCTTTGTCATTGTAAGAAAGAAGAAGAGGGGAATAATATAATGGTTTAATTTATTTCCCTTTACATCAATTCTCTAAGCATCACATAAGGTATATAACCATAAATACAAAAGAATTGTACATAATGAAAATCAAGTAAAAAAAGATATAATATCAAATATTATGTGAATACCAAAAGACATGATTCATTTTGATCTTCTTTAAAAAAAAAAAGAAATCTTATGAGACTGAATAATAAGGGAAATCTTAAGTCATGAATTTTGAAAAAGATATTCTCTTTAGTAAATAGCAAAAAAAAAAAAAAAAAGGAGAATAAAAGATCTTGATTCATGTATAAGGAATCTCATATTATCAAGATCCTGATTTATATATTAAAATTTTGAGGTTATAATTCTTAGAATTCAAAAGAAAAATCATGATTCATTTAGATACTTCTCCTTTTGTAAATAGTGAAAAAGAAACAAAGAAGATAAAAAATCTTGATTCATTTAGAATAAATCTCAAGTATCAAGTGAAAGATTTAGAAAAAAGTCATTCAAATTTAAATCATCGAAATAACTTTCATAGTTTAAGAGATTCATAAAATTAAATAAATTCATCAATTTCTTATTGAAAAACTCGATAAGATAGAGATTGAAAAATTTTCAAAAAAATACTTTCCTCTTTTTAGTTGTTTCAATTCATGTGATTGATTTCATACAAGCATGCTTAACTTTTTTTTATATCAAAACCATGCATCATGTTAAAAACTGAAAAACAAGATTCATCATAAAAATCATCAAGACTTCAAATCATAATGAATAATTAAATCATTAAATCATCAAGTATGATTTCATTAAACATAAAGTATTTTCAATTAAAATCATTTTGTTTTGGCTAGTGAGCTTTGTGAAGTGTGTTGGATCTCCGATCATAAGCCTTGAGTATCCACTATCAAAATTTTATTTTTGTTCCTAGCTTTCGATTGTAGAGGTGTCTACAAGAAAAGTGAGTTTTCTTTAAGTACCTATTTGACTTTGGATCCCTCATGGTTGGATCTATCTATCTTGATTTTAGCATAAGGTCATTTATAGTTCCTTTAGGAACCCAAACTAATTTATATGGATCATAATATTTGAATGAACATTTATATGTAAAATGACCATGTCTACCATAAAAATTACATTTAACCTTAGGAGTAATATGCAATATAGGTCCTTTAACAAATTGTTAGGACCCTTTTTCTGAACTTTTGAATAATGTTTATTGAGTCTGTTTAGTTCAATTGTTTATTAAGTCTGGTTAGTTCAGTTAAAGTCAGGTAGAGGTTTATTTAATATTTATTTATTATTAGAGTCCAAGTCTTAGTAGACTCTAGGTGGAACTCTATAAATAGTGATGTAATCGTTTCTCTTGGAGATAATGAAATATTATTCAGTCTTTTGACAAATCCTAGGAGGCTGATCCCCTCAAAGTGATCAAGGAGGCCGATTCCCTCGAAGTGATCATTCCCTTTTCTCCCATTTCTTCCATGATAAGACCCTAGGGTCTTATCAATTGGTATCAGAGTAACGATCCTTGGCATTCTCGCTGCAGTGTTGACGTAGCTATCATCAAAAAAATAAAAAAAAGGAGAGAGAAGGCTGGCAGCCCGCACCCCTGCTTCCCTTCTCCACCACCGCCGTAGCTACAAGTGACTCCACCGCTACCACTACTTCCCGGTCGTTCGCCGCCGCTCGATCACCACTGGTCGCTGCCTCCCCTTAGATTGCAGCTGCAGTCACCGGTTGCCTCCCTCCTCACAGCGACCGAAACAGGGAAACTCACCCGCACCCCTGCTTCCCTTCTCCACCACTACCGCCGCTGCAAGGTGACTCCACCGCTACCACTGCTTCTCGGCTGCTCGCCGCCGCTCGATCACCGCCGGTCGTTGCCTCCCATTGGATCGTAGCCGCAGCCACTGGTTGCCTCCCTCCTCGCGGCGACCAAAACAGGGCAACTCACCCGCACCCTTACTTCCCTTCTCCACCACTACTACCGCTGCAAGATGACTCCACCGCTACCACTGCTTCCCGGTTGCTTGCCGCCGCTAGATCACCGTCGATCACTGGTTGACTCCCCTTGGGTCATAGTCGCAGCCGCCGGTTGCCTCCCTCCTCACGGCGATCGAAATAGGGCAACTCATCGATTGCCCTTGTTCCTAGCCGTGTCACCACCAACGCCATCGCTGCAAGGTGACTCCATCACCGCCGCTGCTTCCCAACCACTCGACCATCGCCGCCGCTGCTCCTCGACTAGCGACTTTCACCTCCTTGCTACCCCATCTCGCTCGAGCGAGAAGGGCCACGACCGCTACTTCGCAGCTAGTAGACCACCCCCTCGTCGATCCCAGCCCTCGGCGATCTATGGTGACGATGCTCCCATCTGCGCTACCACCGCTGCCAGCCACCGTAATCTTCTCCTCATCGATCCCAACCCTCGGTGATCCTTCGGCATCGCCAGTGGCTCCTTCTGTAGTGTGACAGAAACAAAGCTCCCTCTATTATCGTAGCCCCCCGTCGATCCTTGCCGCGACCCTCGCTACCTTCTTCTCCACCGCTATCGCTGCTTCCCGGCCACTCAACCACTGCCGCCGCCGCTCCCCAGCCACCAACCTTCCCCTCTCCAGCACTGTTGCCCCTGCTTCCCGGTAGCCCACACCCATGCTTCAGCCCGCCGCACCCTTGCTTCCCTTCTTTCCCACTACCGCTGCAAGGCAACTCCTTCTCCACCGCCGCCGATGCTTCCTAGCCACTCGACCACCACTGCAGCCACTCCTCGGCCAGTGACCTTCGCCTTCTCGCTGCCCCATCTCGCTCAAGTGAGGAAGGCCACAGTTGCTACTTCGTAGCCAGTGAACCACCTATTAGGATCGGAGTGGCACTAAGAGGGGGGGGGGGTGGGGGTGAATTAGTACAGCAGATTAAAACTTGTAAGTTTAAAAATGAATTCGTAAATATGAGGAGATTTCATTTCAATAGTAATATGAGTAGATGAAAACCGAAAGCTAGCAGGTGTAAATAACAATTTCAGGAAAGTAAGAACTCACACATTCAAGGAACACACCAATTTAAAGTGGTTCGGTAAAAATGACCTACATCCACTTGCGAAACCTTCTTCGAAGAGGCTCCCAACTTCTACTAGCAAATCACTTTGAAGGGGAAGGACAAATACCTCTTTTACAACCTTTTACAGTGGTTCACACTCTTACAAATTTTCAACGAGAAAGGAGGTGAACACTCAAGCAATTGAAAACAAGACTTGCTAAAGACTTTGCTAAGGCTTTTTTTTCTCAATCTATTGCTTCTCAAAAGTTGTATTCTCTGCTGAGAATTGAGGGGTATTTATAGGCCCCAAGAGGATTCAAATTTGGGCTCCAAATTTTGAATTCTCTTGGGTTCCCGATGTTGGCTATGCCATCGTCTGTCAGTGGCGGTGCCACCGCTTGTCAGTGTCTGACATTGATAGTGTACTCGCAGTGCCACTGCCTGTCTTTGTCTGGGCAGTGCTACCACCTAGTCTAGTGGTACCACCGCTCGATCCTCGGGTTCTGGGCGGTGCCACCAACCAATCTGGCGGTTCCACCGCCCGACCTTTACCGATCATTGGTTGGGCTTTAAATCCAGCCCAAACCAAGTCATATTTGGGCCTAGTTGGCCCCTAACCAGGATATAGGATTATCCCTTAATCCTAACCCTAATTACATGCAAACTACACAACTGAAAACATAGTCCTAAGCAAGCTTTTAACCGGCAAACGTCGAATCTCCTTTCGGCGAGCTTTCCGGCAATCTTCCGGCGGACTCCTAGCAGGCTCCCGATCTTGTGACGAGTTCTATGAGTAGTCGAGCATTCTTGGTGAACTCCGTGAACCTCCGACGATCTCTTTGGCGGACTTCCGAAAACTCCGACAAGTCCCCGATTTCTTCTCGGTTGGTTCCGGTAGCATCTTCGACGAATCTTCGGACTCTCAAACACCCATCGAACTTGACTCCGGTATCCTTGCTTTATATTTTCAAGTTATCATAGTTAATCCTACATACTTAACTCAATAATATGGATTAGATCAATTAACCCATCAATTGATTTTATCATCAAAATCCGAGATTCAACAATCTCCCCCTTTTTGATGATGACAATCAATTGATGACGGAGTTAAATATAACTCCCCCTATCTTTATGTCATATTATGAGAAGATAAAAATATTTAAATTCAATCTCTTTGAATTCAAACCTAAACCGATAAGTTCTATCCGTTGAACTTATCGTTATTCTCTATAAGTGTGAGCAAATACGAAACTTCATATTTCTCATAATTTCCAGCTATGAAAATCATTTTCAAGTTGAATGAAGACAAATATCATTTCAACAAGAGATGTGAACTTTTAGCATGAATCTCATAAATGTAAAGCATGATCAAGCAATCTAAAAACTTACAATAATCTCAAGGAGTTTTGTGATTTATCATTTACACGGGCTCTTGCTATTCAATTGGCATAAAATTCATCAATCTTTTACTCATTCTTCTCGCATTAATACATGCTCTTGCAATTGATATAAGTCATGCTTTCGATGTATACAAGACATTTGCATTAACACAAGCTTCAATTGATATAAGACATACCATCACATTGGCATATAATTCATCAATTTTTTGCTCATTCTTCTCCCCCTTTGTCATCAACAAAAAGGAGATGAGACTTTTAAGCATACAATTTGTGATTAAAAATTCACCATGAAGATTGATCATTCGGCATTCATAAGATTATACAAAATTTAGCATTCATCCAAAATTCATCTTAAAAAAAATCACCATTTAACCAGAATTCATCTAAAAAAAATTCAGCATTCATCCAGAATTCATCTCAGCATTCATCCAGAATTCATTTAAAAAAAAATCAGCATTCATCCAGAATGCATTTCAAAAATTCAGCTTTCATTCAAAATTAAAAAAGCATGGCTTTCATACAAAAGAAAGAAGATGACAAAACTTTAACTTGGCATTAAGAGTAATCATACAAGGATCGCATGTCAAGGTAACAGAATAAGAAGACATATCGATTAACCCATAGGAGGAAATCCATAGTTCTTATACATGACATCTATTTTTTGATTCATTTGCTACAGTTCCTTTAAAATTTTAATTTACTGAATTTGAATTTACTCTTGCTGTGATTTGAGTTAGTCTTATTGTGATTTGATCTGATGCATTTCTGCCATAATAAGTTGTTCAGAAGATGAAGTAGGAGCTGAAGTTGCTGCACTAAAGGGACTAGGAGGAGGAGATTTATTTCTCCTACAAATTGGTGTTTCGGGGTGTTCTACTGGTGGGGGAATTGGATCAGTCCTTCTAGGTTGTCTAACCCATATACCATTGCTAAATGTGCGCCTAAGTCTTTTTAGTAGATTTCTATTGATAGTGTTAAATCGATCAACTTGAATTGTTTCTTCATCAGGCGAGACACAAATATCATGGGCAAGTATTAATCGAGTAATTAACCCCCTATATGGTAACATAGTATCTTTAGCTATTATATCCTGCATGTGTTACCGGATTAAGTATCCAAAGCAATTATGTTGTCCGGTTATAATCTAGTACATAGTGCTTAGCTCTATTTGACTCATTTCATCAAAATGAAATTGCTTGGGAAATAGTATGCTAGTCATGATGTGATGAAGAATTTTAGAGTTAAAGGGTAGTAAGTGCTCGTAACTTTTTGGTGTCATGCCTGGGTTTGGATTTTTAAAGATAGTTTCTAAGGCTTCGGAGTAAGTTGCTCCGATTATATTTACATCCCATTTATTTCTAAAGTAATAGCTCCTATCCTTTTAAGAAATTCCAATTAGTTTACAAATAGTACTATCAAAGATTCTAATTTGTGTTCCTAAAAGGTAAGTACTTAGGCTTTCGTTGTCCACACATAAGTTTGCATAAAATAGCCTAACTAACATAGTATAAATTGGTTTATTGATTTGTAGGAGAGGTAAGGCATCTAAATGTGCAAACCACCTAATGGGTTCTAGGTTTCCTAGTTTATCTAGATCAACATGTTTATCCTTATGTATAGTTCTTGTTTTGAAATTTGGAAACCTAAGAGCTACTTCTTTGGATCTAAAAAGATTTTGGTCATATGAATCTCTTTAAACCATTTTCCCTTTTGATCTTGTTGATCTCTTAGGAGCCATTATCTAGATAGGATGATGGATCAAAAATATGAAACTGTGAAGAGTAAGCAAAATAATGATAAGAGGAAGGAAAGATTTCAGATTTTACCTTATAGAAAATTCCTTGAAGGATGGAGAGCTTGAACCAACAAGAATCCCTCTCCTAGGCTTCTAAAGGTTGGAATGAGGGTTAGAGAAGTTTTGAAGGAGTTGTGGGAGAGCTTGAACCAATTTCTCACGGGTTGGGGGCGGTTCCACCGCTGGCCCTAACCCCTCTTCTTATAAAGGGGATCTCGGGTGGTGTCACTGCCAATCCGAGTGATGCCACCGCCTGGCGACCGAGCGCTCAAGCGATGCTACCATCGGTTCTAACGGTGCCACCGTTGGCATGCCAAGGAAGAGAAATTTTTTTTTCTTTCCTCCCCATTTTGTTTTTCAGAGGTATTTGGCTCAAGATAGGATAGGATCTTGGGTTGCACTTTAATATGTCATTTGGAATCAAAAGAGAAGGAAGAAATCAAATCCATGAAAGAATGGAAAGAGGATGAAAAACTTTTTGAAAAATACATTCAAACAAGCTTATTCTCAGGGATAATTTAACATGCCTAGTTCCCTTCTAATGAAGTCAAATTGGTCTTCATTTAAAGCTTTTGTAAAGATGTATGCTAATTGATGCTTTGTGTCAATAAACTCTAGAACGACATTATTGTTAAGGACATGATCGCGTATGAAATTATGCCTAACGTCGATATGCTTAGTTCTAGAGTGTTGAATTGGATTTTTGGTAAGACATATGACACTTGTATCATCACATTTTATGAGAATATTTTTCAAGTAAATTTCATAGTCTTCTAATGTATTCTTCATCCAAACCACTTGTGCATAGCATGCACTTGCAGCAATGTATTCGGCTTCCGCCGTAGATAGTGTAACTGAGTTTTGTTTCTTGGAAGTCCAAGAAACAAGTGCATGTCCTAAAAATTGGCATGTTTCGGATGTACTTTTTCTATCTATCCTGGATCCGCCAAAATCAGCATCTACATAAGCTATTAAATCAAATTTATCGGATTTCGGATACCACAATCCTAAATTGGGAGTTCCTTTAAGACATCTAAATATTCTTTTAACACTCTTAAGATGAGATAATTTAGGATTAGATTGAAACCTAGCACAAAGTCCTACACTAAACATGATATCCGATTTAGTCGCGGTGAGATAAAGTAGACTACCTATCATTCCCCTATACATTTTTTGATCAAAATTCTCACCATTTTCATCCATATCTAACTTCGTCGAAGTACTCATAGGAGTGTTTATTGCTTTTGAACCATCCATGTTAAATCGTTTTAACAATTCTAATGTATATTTAGATTGATTAAGAAATATACCATCACTAAGTTGTTTAATTTACAATCTAAAAAAAAGGCTAATTCACCCATTAGACTCATTTTAAATTCATGACTCATACACTTGGCAAATGATTCACACAGTGATTCATCTGAAGAACCAAAAATAATATCGTCAACATAAATTTGTATAATAAGAAAATTATTTTCAAAGTGTTTGATAAACAATGTAGTATCAACCTTGCCTTTGGTAAAATTATTTAAAATAAGAAAGGAACTAAGCCTTTCATACTAAGCTCTAGGTGCTTGTTTCAAGCCATAGAGAGCCTTAGTTAATTTGAATACATGATTAGGAAGAAGAGAATTTTCAAATCCGGGAGGTTGTTCGACATATACTTCTTCGGAAATAAAACCATTCAAGAAGGCACTTTTGACATCCATTTGAAATAGTTTAAAATTATTACTACTAGCATAGGCAAGAAGCATCCTAATGGCTTCTAATCTTGCCACAGGAGCGAAGGTTTCTTCGTAGTCGATACCTTCTTCTTGGTTGAAACCTTTGGCCACTAATCTAGCCTTGTTTCTAACCATGATACCACATTCGTCTTGCTTGTTTCTAAAGACCCATTTAGTACCAATGACTAAATGGTCACTAGGTCTAGGAACAAGCTTCCATACCTCATTCATCTCAAATTGGTTCAATTCCTCTTGCATTGCAATGACCCAAGAATCATCTTTCAAGGCCTCGTCAATGCATTTAGTTCGATTTGAGAAAGGAAGGTGGCGTTAGCAAAAAAATTCTTGAAGGAAGAATGAGTTTGAACCCCTTTTGATGTATCTCCAAGAATTAGTTCCTTTGGATGAGCATCCACATACTTCCATTCCTTAGGTATGGAAGAAGATGCATCCAAGTTGCTATTTTGAGGAGGTGTTCATTTAAATTCAAATTTTCAAAACCAATATCATCATCAAAATAATTTTTATTTAAATAAAAAATTTTATTAAAAACTACATGAATAGACTCTTCTATAACTAAGGTTTTTTTGTTAAAAACACGAAAAGCCTTAGACATGGAAGAGTAACCAAGAAAGATGCCTTCATCGGATTTGGCATTAAATTTTCCTAAAGTATCCTTTTCATTCAAAATAAATCATTTGCAACTGAAAACTTTAAAATAAGAAACATTTGGTTTTTTGTTATTCCATAATTCATAGAGCGTTTTTGATAGAGACGGTCTTATTAGAACCCTATTCATGATGTAGTAAGCCGTGTTCACGGCTTCGACCCAAAAATACTTGGGTAGACTATGTTTATTCAACATAGTTTTGCCATTTCTTATAGGTTTCTATTTTTTCTTTCAACTACTCCATTTTGTTGAGGATTTCTTAGAGTGGAGAAGTTATGGTTATATCCATTAACTTCACAAAAACTTTGGAAGTCATGGTTTTGAAATTTGCCACCGTGATCACTCCGAATTGATGAAATCATGAAGCCTTTTTTGTTTTGAGTGAGTTTACAAAATTTATAGAAACATTTGAAATAATCACTTTTGTGAGCTAAGAAATAGGTCCAAGTGTATCTAGTATAGTCATCTACAATTACAAAAGCATATTTGCTTCCTCTTAGACTTGTCATGTCAATTGGTCCAAATAAGTCCAAATGGATTAATTGTAATGATCTAGTTGTGCTAATTTGATTTTTTAGTTTGAAACTAGTTTTTATTTGTTTACCTAGTTGACACGCATCACATATTTTGTCCTTAACAAACTTAATATTGGGAATCCCTCGTACTAATTCTCTAGATGAGATCTTAGATATTAGTTTCATACTTGCATGACCTAATCTCCTATGCCAAAACCAAGCATCATCATTTAAAGCAGAGAAGCACATTTTATTACTTAGTTCATCAAGGTTGATGGTGTAGACATTATTTTGTTTTAAAGCAATCATTGACAAGTTATTGTTTGATTTTTCAAAAATGCACGCATTAGATTCAAATCTAATGATGTAACCTTTATCGCATAATTGACTAATACTTGAGAGATTATGTTTTAATCCATCAACTAGTAATACATCATCAATTAAAAAACATGATTTGTTACCTATGGTTCCCTTGCCAATGATTTTGCCTTTGTTATTGTCTCCGAAGGTGACGTACCCTTCTTCTTTGCTAGTGAGCATAGAGAAATGAGATGGATCTCCAGTCATGTGTCTTGAGCATCCATTATCAAGATACCATCTCTTGCTCCTAGCTTGTGGGTTTGTTTACAAAAGAGGATGATTTTTAGGTACCTATTTGATTTTGGGTGCCTCAAAAATTGATCTACCAATTTTGTTTTTCATCATTGAAGTATTTATAGTTCCTTTAGGAACCCATATCAACTTATGTGGACTAATTTTCCTAAATGGACATTTGTAAGCAACATGTCCGAATTTACAACAAAAGTTACATTTCAAACAAGGTGAAACATGTAATGTGGGTCTTTTAATGAAAGTGATAGGATTTTAGTGAGATCCTCTCACAAAACCAATTCCACTTCTATTTGCGACGTGACCCTTGTTTGCAAGGATCATGTCCAATCCCTTGCTACCGACCTTAAACTTGTTTAAGGTCTCTTTAAGTAGTAAATTTTTATTTTTTATTGCTTCTAAGTGTTCACATGTAGAGCATGGAGGAGTTTGAAGACTATCAAGCTTATTTTGTAGTAAGACATGCTCTTTCTTTAAAAGATTAAACTTCTTACTAATAGTTCTATACTCATCAAATAATTTGTGAAAAGCGATAGAAAGTTCATCGAAAGATAAATCTTCATTAATTAAATCATATACCTCGTCTCCTAAAGCCATTAGCGCAAAGTTTACCTCCTCTTTGTTGCTAGCTTCTTCACTTTCTGAATCACTTGAATCATCCCAAGTCACTTTTAAAGCTTTCTTCTTCTTCGGTTGCTTCTTCTTGGCTTGGGGGCATTCATTTTTGAAGTGCCCCAACTTCTTGCATTCATAGCATATTACTTGGTCCTTTTTATGTTCAAATTTATTTTTGGTGTTATTTTTAAATTTATTCTTTCTTATAAATTTTTAAAATTTTGAGTTAAAAGTGCAATGTCATTATCACTGTCCTCATCACTTCATGTTCCTTTCAAGTGCTCTTCTTGTGATGTAAGTGCCATATCCTTCCTGTTCTTTGGAAGGGGGTTCTCGAGCTCTTCATGAGCATGACATGTCATTTCATAGGTCATTAGAGACCCAATAAGTTCTTCAAGAGGAAATGTTTTAAGGTCCTTGGCCTCTTGAATGACCGTAACTTTTGGATCCCAACTTTTTGGAAGAGATCTTAAGATTTTAATTACTAGTTCAAAGTTAGAAAAATCTTTACCAAGAGCTTTGAGTCCATTGATGACATCCGTGAAACGGGTGTACATGTCTCCGATGGACTCACTTGGTTTCATTCGGAAAAGTTCGTAACAGTGCACAAGAATGTTAATTTTGAACTCTTTCACTTGGCTAGTGCCTTCATGAGTGACCTCAAGAGTTCTCCAAATATAAAAAGCCGAATCACAAATTGAAACGTGATTAAATTCATTTTTATCTAATGTACAAAACAAGGCATTCATAGCCTTTGCGTTTAAAGCAAAAACCTTCTCCGATTCATCCCATTCGCTCATCAGAAGAGAAGATTTTTTAAATCCATTTTCGATAATAGTCTAAATCTCAAAATCCATGAAAATGAGGAAGATCCTCATACGAGTCTTCCAATACGTGTAATTCGACCTATTAAATATAGATGGACGTGTAATAGAATGTCCCTTATGCATGCCGGAGCAAGCCATCTGTCTTGGGTATTAAACCAAATATGAGAGTGAGCCTAGCTCTGATACCAATTGTTAGGATCAGAGTGGCACTAAGAGAGAGAGGGGGGGGGGGGGGGTGTGTGTGAATTAGTGCAACGGATTAAAACTTGTAAGTTTAAAAACGAATTCGTAAATACGAGAAAATTTCGTTTTGATAGTAACTTGAGTAGATGAAAACCGAAAGCTAACAGTAGTGTAAATAACAATTTTAGAAAAGTAAGAACTCACACATTCAAGAAACACACCAATTTAAAGTAGTTCGGTCAAAATGACTTACATCCACTTGCGAAGCCTTCTTCGAAGAGGCTCCCAACTTCCATTAGCAAATCACTTTGAAGGGGAAGGACAAATACCCCTCTTACAACCTTTTACAGTGGTTTACTCTCTTATAAATTTTTAACGAGAAACAAGGAGGTGAACACTCAAGCAATTGAAAACACTCAAGCTAAAGACTTTGCTAAGGCTTTTTTTTCTCAATCTATTGCTTCTCAAAAGTTGTATTCTCTGCTGAGAATTGAGGGGTATTTATAGGCCCTAATAGGATTCAAATTTGAGCTCAAAATTTTGAATTCTCTTGGGTTCCCAATGCTGGTGGTGCCACCGCCTGTCAGTGGCGGTGCCATCGCCTGTCAGTGGCGGTGCCACCGCTTGTCAGTGTCTGACACTGACAGTGTACTGGCGGTGCCACCGCCCAGCCCGGTGGTGCCACCGCTCGACCTCTCGGGTGCTGGGCGGTGCTACCGCCTAGTCTAATGGTACCCACCGCCCGATCCTCATGTTCTGGGCAATGCCACCGCCCGACCTCTCGGGTGCTGGGCGGTGCTACCGCCTAGTCCAGTGGTACCACCGCCCGATCCTCATGTTCTGGGCAATGCCACCGCCTAGTCCGGTGGTTCCACCGCCCGACCTTTATCGATCATTGGTTGGGCTTCAAATCCGGCCCAAACTAAGTCATATTTGGGCCCAGTTAGCCCCTCACCAGGATATAGGATTATCCCTTAATCATAACCCTAATTACATGCAAACTACACAACTGAAAACATAGTCCTAAGCAAGCTTTCAACCGGCAAACGTCGAGTCTCCTTCCGGCGAGCTTTCCGGCGGACTTCCGATACACCTTCGGATTTCTTCCAGCGGACTCCCAACAGGCTGCCGATCTTGTGGCGAGTTCTGCGAGTAGCCGAGCCTTCTTGGTGAACTCTGCGAACCTCCGACGATCTCTTTGGTGGACTTCCGAAAACTCCAACAAGTTCCCGATTTCTTCTCGGTTAATTCCGACAGCATCTCTGACAAATCTTCAGACTCTCAAACACCCATCGATCTTGACTCCGGTATCCTTGCTTTATGTTTTCAGGCTATCGTAGTTAATCCTACATACTTAACTCAATAATATGGATTAGATCAATTAGCCCATCAATTGATTTTATCATCAAAATATGAGATTCAACACCACCCCCTCGTCGCTTCTACCGTCGGCAACGCTGCCCCCAACTGTGCCACCATTGCTGCCTCCCCTTGGGTCACAGCTATAGTCACTTGACCATCCCTCCTTGCGGCGATCAAAACAAGGCAACCACGACCACCGTAGCCACCACTGTTTCCTCAACCACATGTGATCCCTTGGTGTCACTAGCGCCTCCTTCTATAGTGTGACAGAGACAGAGCAACACTGCCTTCCATCCGCGTCCTCGCAGCCATTGCAGCAGTGAGCCCTTAGCGGTGCTATCCTCATATGCACCACCATCGCTACCTCTCAGCCCTTAGTAGCAGCAATCCCTCTACGTAGCAACCGCAATAAGCATCATTGCCTCCCATGCAGTGACCGTAGCTACATCCCCGCATCCTCGCAGCAACCCTTCATTCCTACAGTGCTACCACCGACTGTGTCACAATAGCAGCACTGAATAGGGCAGTGATTGATGCCCTAGTCCCGACACCAAAAGCAAGAGTTGAGAACCTAGATTTGCAATCTTATGTAATGACCACCTATAACTTAGTGAAAGCACAAATGGAAGCATTGGAAATCAGAATTGAGAACCGACTGCAAGAAACACTTAATAATTTTAAAAAGAGCCTACTAGAGAGCCTCAACAAATTTCAATAAGATGAGGGCTCAAGTTCTATATTGTACAGATCTGAAAATGCAGGAAAAGGGCCCCAAGATTGTGACATAAACTACTCATACATAAAGGTGGAATTTTCGAGATGGGAAGATGGAGATCCGACCGGTTGGATCTCTAGGGCAGAATTTTTTTTCATTTTCACAGGACCCCAGAAGAATTCAAGGTAGAAATAGCCTCAATCCAACTAGATGGAGATGTAATCTAGTGATACGATTGGTATGAAACTTGCCACAAAGTTCCTTTGTGGGAGTAGTTCAAAAGAGGGCTTCTTGTTCACTTCGGTCATCGAAATATGAGAATGTTGATGGACAGCTCGCCAAAATTTGTCAAACTTCTACAGTGTTGGAATATCAGAGCAGATTTGAAAGATTATCAAATCAAGTTAGAGATTAGTCAAAACGATAACTTCTAGGTACATTTATTGAAGGGCTTAATCTAGAGATTCGGTGTGAAGTTAAGGCTCGTCAACCCCGCACCATGATAGCTGTGATTTCATTTGCACGCTTGAATGAGGAAAAAACCAGCATGGAATATCGTCGAAACAGAGGTGTCAATAAATAAGTGATCAGCAAGCAGCCCACCCCATCTACTCCTAGTCAAAATCCTATCACTCGCAGACTAACCCAAGAAGAACTTAAAGAAAGATCAGCGAAGGGTTTGTGCTGACATTATGATGAAAAGTGGAGTAAGGAGCACCAATGCAAACATGGAAAACTTCTGATGATTGAGCCAATCGATGAGGAATCGAAAGCAGAAGAGTTGGACTCCGATAATGAAGCTGTGGAAACTGATGAATATATTAAAGCCATCACACATATAGTGCATGCATTGGCTGGCTACGCTAACCCACAAACTATGAAAATCAGAGGAACTTTGGAGCATCAGCTTGTCACTGTTTTGATTGATACAAGTAGCACTAATAATTTTATGGATAGGAAAGTTACAGCCCGATTAGCTTACCACATTAAAGGCTGTGACAGATTCGAAGTAAAGATCACTAATGGATGGATTTTAACTTGTGATAGCAAATGTTCAAAGATAAAATTGATTATACATGGCTAGGAGTTTCTTATAACGATTACTATATTGAAAAACTGACTTATTGCTTACACTATCAAAAAGTGAAGACCATACTTGATCAACAGGTTGTGATGCGTTGCAAATAGCTTATGACTGAAGTGTTGAAAGAGAAGCTCCTCAAGTTTGATGCTGCTCAGCCTTGAGGACAAGGCTGATTTGAAGAGGAAGAAATTGTTAGGACCCTTTTCCCGAGCTTTTGAATAATATTTATTGAGTCTATTTAGTTCAGTTGTTTATTGAGTCTATTTAGTTTAGTTAGAATAAGGTAAATGTTTATTTAATATTTATTTATTATTAGAGTCCAAGTCCTGGTGGACTCTAGTTGGAACTTTATAAATAGTGATGTAATTATTTCTCTTAGAGATAATGAAATATTATTCAGAATTTTGACAAATCCTAGGAGGCCGATCCCCTCAAAGTGATCATTCTCTTTTCTCCCCTTTCTTCCATGATAAGACCCTAGGGTCTTATCACAAATGTGGTTAGCTTTTGTTGAGTGTTACTACTCATAAAGTCGATTCTTTCTTTTCTAGGAACATGACTCTGATAAGACCCTAAAGTCTTATCGTAAAAAAGAAGAAGAGAAAGGGATGATCACTTCGAGGGGATCAGCCTCCTTGATCGCTTCGAGGGGATCGACCTCCTAGGGTTTGTCAAAAGACAAAATAGTATTTGTCATAGATGATTAAAAAGAAGCAGTTACATCTCTATTTATAGAGTTCCGATTTTAGCTAAACTAAACAGACTTAATAAATACGCAGAAAATAAAAGGAAAGCACAGAAAATAAAAGAAAAAAATAAAAGGATCATAACAATCCTGCCTCCTTCAATTCAGCCTTGTCCTCAAGGCTGAGCAGGATCAAATTCTGGAAACTTCTCCTTTAGCATGTTATAGGACTCCCAAGTGGCATCTTCCTTTGGTAAGTTGGCCCATTGCACCAGCACTTCAGTTACAGGATGTCTGCGGTACATTATAACTTGTCGATCAAGTATGACTTGTGGTTGAGCTTGAACTTCCCCAGTAGTAGAAGTGTTTGGCAAGTGGCACTGCACTATTGCATCTTCACCCAATTTCCTTTTAAGGCATGCAACATGAAAGACTAGATGTAGTTTAGAGCTAGCAGGCAAATCCAAGCAGTAGGCCACCGGTCCAATGCGTTCTAATACCTTATAAGGCCCAAAAACCGAGGAGATAGCTTCATGGAAGATCGGACCTTTATGGAAATTTGCTTGTAGGGTTGAAGATGAAGGAAAACCTAATCACCTACAGTAAATTCTCGTTCACTTCGGTGTTTATCAGCTTGTTGTTTCATTCTTGCTTGTGCGACTGTGAGGTTATCCTTTAAAAGCTGAATAATCTTATTTCTGTCTATCAATTCCTTGTCCACTTGATCAACTTTAGAAAAACCGGGTACATACTTTGTAATTGTAGGTGGGGATTAGCCATAAACTGCTTCAAATGGAGTCATTTTAATAGAAGAATGGTAAGAGGTATTATACCACCACTCTGCCCAGGGAAGCCATTTGACCCATTTCTTCGGCTTGTCGCTAGTAAAGCATCGGAGGTAATTTTCTAGGCACTTGTTTACCACTTCAGTTCGCCCATCTGTTTGTGGATGATAAGCAGTGCTCATATTCAGCTGAGTACCTTATAAACGAAAAAGTTCTGTCCAGAAGGAACTAGTAAAAATCTTGTCTCTGTCACTAACAATGGAACGGGGACTCCCATGCAATTTAGCTATGTTTTCCACAAAAATACGAGCAACACTTGCAGCAGTATAAAGACGTCGTAAAGAACAAAAATGAGCATACTTTGTAAGTCTATCCACGACTACAAGTATAGTACTCTTTCCTTGAGATGATGGGAGACTGTCAATGAAATCCATAGATATGTCGGTCCAAGTAGCATCAGGAATAGGGAGGGGCTGTAGTAAGCCTGGGGTGGCTACTTTCTCACTTTTGTGATGTTGGCAAACATCACATTCAGTAACAAATTTCTTGATAAAATTTTTCATACCTTTCCAGTAAAAAAGTTATCGAACTCGCTTATAAGTGCGGAGAAATCCCGAGTGACCAGCAATTGGTGATGAATGGAACTCCTTCAGAATTATTGCTTGGCAAGAAGAATGTGGGGCAACCACTATTCAGCCTTTATAGCGCAAGTCCATCGAATCCCAACTATAATTTGAGACGGAACCTGGGGCTTCTTCTAATTTTTTAATGATGTTTTGGATCTCAGGATTATTTGACCATTCCCTTCTGATAACTTCCAAAGTCTCACAAATAGGAATAGAAATAGCTACTAGTTCAGCTTGTTCTGGAAGGCGTGAGAGGGCATTTGCTACTAAATTCTCACTCCCCTTTTTATAAATGATCTCATAATCGAATCCCAGTAGCTTTGTGACCCATTTCTATTGCTCTAGAGAAGAAATCTTTTGCTCTAGAAAATATTTGAGGCTTTTGTGATCAATGCGTATTTGAAACCGTCAACCAATTAGGTAGGGTCTCCACTTTGTGACTGCATGTATTATGGCTAGCATCTCTTTGTTATAAATAGATAAACTCAAATGGGAAAGGGAAAGAGCCTTACTAGCATAAGCGATAGGCCGACCTTCCTGCATTAATACAGCCCTTATTCCAGCTCCAGAAGCATCAGATTCAATCACAAACATCTTGTTAAAATCGGGTAAAGCCAGCACAGGTGTAGTAGACATTGTAGTTTTCAAGAATTGAAATGCCTGAGTTGCCTCTTCTGACCATCTGAATGCATTTTTCTTTAGAAGTGACGTCAAGGGGGCACTAATTTTACCATAATTCTTCACAAACTTTCGATAATAGCCGATTAGTCCCAAGAACCCCCTTAAAGCTTTGATTGACTTTGGAATTGGCCAGTCTGTCATCACTTGGATTTTTGAAGGATCAACTGCAACACCCTTTTGAGATATGATATGGCCGAGGTACTCAACCTCAGGTTGCCCAAAACTGCACTTGGATTTCTTGACAAAAAGACCATGCTCACGAAGAATATTAAAGGCAGTTTGTAAATGTAATAAATGACTTTCTAGGGAATGAATGTATATTAAAATATCATCAAAGAAAACCAAAACAAACTTACGGAGATGAGCCCGAAATATATCATTCATTAAATTCTGGAAGGTAGAGGGCGCATTGGTTAACCCAAAAGGCATTACTAGAAACTCATAATGGCCATTATGTGTCCTGAAGGCAGTTTTCTGAACATCCCTTTCATGTACTCTGATTTGATGATAGCCCGATCATAGGTCCAATTTAGTGAAGACCTGAGCTCCTCCTAATTCGTCCAATAGTTCATCTACTACTGGAATAGGATATTTATCTTTCACTGTAATGTTGTTAAGTGCTCGATAGTCGACACACATCCGCCATGAGCCATCCTTCTTTTTGACTAGTAAGACTGGGGAAGAATATGGGCTAAGACTAGCTCGTATAACTCTTGTTTTGAGCATCTCTGTGACAATCCTCTCTATCTCTGCCTTTTGGAAATGTGGATATCTATACGGTTGGACATTGGTTGGTGCCTTCTCGGGTAATAGTGGGATCCGATGATCATGACATCTAAGAGGTGGAAGTCCGTGTGGCTCCGCAAATATATCCGCAAACTTTGTTAGCAATGATTCAATATTTCTAGCCGGAATGTTCACTGTCATTTCCTTTTCAATGTTATGCAATTGCACCAAAAATCCGGTGTGTGTCTTCCGAAGGACCCGCTCCATCCGATGGCTAGTGATAGTTGTAACCTTACCTCCACGTCTTCCTTTGAGAGTCACTTGTCTTTCATTAATAAAGAACTACATAATCAGTTTAGAAAAATTCCAGGACACATCACCTCGAGTACCACTTCATAGTCTTCCAAGGGTAATAAAAAGAAATCCACAAATAATTCTTAACCTTATAAAATTAGTTTTATCTTTGAGCACTTGCTGTCACAGGTTAAAATCCGTCCATCGGCGACCTTGACTTCAAATTTGTCACAACATTCGATGTGGTAAGCTAATCGGGCTGCAATTTTTCTATCCATAAAATTATTAGTGCTACCCGTATCAATCAAAATAGTGACAGACTGGTGTTTCAGAGTTCCCCCAATTTTCATAGTTTGTGGATTAGAGTAGCAAGCCAATGCATGCATTGTATGTGTGACAGCTTCAACATCATCTTTAGTTTCCACTTCTTCATGATCGGAATCTGATACTTCTACTTCCGGTTCCTCCTCGATCGGTTCAATCATCAAAAGTCTTCCTTGTTTGCATTGATGCTCCTTACTCCACTTTTCATCACAATGCCATCACAAACTCTTCGCTAACCTTTCTTTGAATTCTTCTCGGGTTAGTCTGCTAGTGTTATAGTTTCGACTAGGAGTAGATGAGGTAGGTTGCCTGCTAATCACCTGTTTATTGCACCTTTGTTTCGACGATATTCTACACTGATTTTTTCTTCATGTAGGCGTGCAAATGAAATTGCAGCCATCATAGTGCGAGGTTGACGAGCCTTAACCTCACACCGGATCTCGGGAATAAGCCCTTCAATAAATATACCCAGAAGTTGTCGTTCTGACCAATCTCTAGCTTGGTTGGACAATCTTTCAAATCTACTCTGATATTCCAATACTGTAGAAGTCTGACGAATTTTGGCGAGTTGGCCATCAACATTCTCATATTCGGATGGGCCAAAGCGAACAAGAAGTCCTCTTTTAAACTGCTCCCACGAAGGAATTCCATGGCAAGTTTCGTACCAATCATACCACTGTATTGCATCTCCATCGAGCTGGATTGAGGCCACTTCTACCTTGGATTCTTCTGGAGTTCTGTGAAAACGAAAAAAATTTTCCGCCCTAGAGATCCAACTGGTCGGATCCCCATCTTCCCATAGTGGAAATTCTACCCTGATACGTGGGTAGTGTGTGTCACCATCCTGGGGCCCTTTTCCTGTATCTATCGATCTGTTCAGCGTAGAACTTGAGCTTTCATCTTGTTGAAACCCGCTAAAGTGCTCTAACAAGCTCTTTTTGAAATCATGAAGAGTTTCTTATAGTTGATTTTCAATTCTAGTTTCCAATGCTTCCATTTGTGCCTTCACTGATTTATCGGTAGCCATTGCGTACGATTGCAAGTCGGTAATCCCCAGTTATTGTTTTTGATGTCTAGTCAAGGGCATCTGCACAGTAGCTGGGCAGTAGCAGCAACGGTGGCGACAGCCAGCAGCAGCAAGGGAACCCACGTGACTGTGGCGCGACTGAAACAAGGGCAGAGCAAGTGTGCTCTGTTTCGGTTAGATGCATAGCAAGGTGTGGCGCGGCTGAAACAAGGGCAGAGCAAGTGTGCTCTGTTTCGGTTAGATGCAGAGCAAGGTGGAGCGGCGGCAGCTGGGAGGCGAGTGGTGGTCGTCGCATGGTGGCCCACAGCGGTGATGGGTCGGTTGGGCGGCAACGACACTCGAGGGAAAGAGGAGTGCTGGAGGAGGCGCGGCTGGAAACAAGGGCAGCAGCGGTGAGTTGCCCTATTTCGATCGCCGTGAAGAGGGGGGGCAACCGACGGCTGCGGTTGTGACCCGGGGGGGGGGCGGGCACGGTGGCAGAGAAGTTAGGGTAGCATCGCCGAGAGTCTCGACGACGAAGGGGTGATCCATTGGCAAGGAGACGGCGCCAGTGATCCTTCTCGCTCGAGCGAGACGGGAAAGCGAGGAGGAGAGGTCGCCGGCTGGGGGGCAGCGACAGCGTTGGTCGATCGATTAGGAAGCAGCGCCAGCGTTGGTCGATCGACTGGGAAGCAGCGCCGGTGGTGGAAAGGAGGCAGTAAGGGAGGGCGCGGCCTGCCGGAGAGCAGGGGCGGCGGTGGGCTGGCCGCAAGTAGAGGAAGCAGGGGTGCGTGGCTGCGTCTTCTTTTCTTCTCTCTCTGCTTTCTCTCTTCCTTTCCTTTTTTTTTTTAGTTACGTTGCAGCGGGAATGCGACAAGGATCGCCACTCTGATACCAATTCATAAGACTCTAAAGTCTTATCGTAAAAAAAGAAGAAGAGAAAGGGATGATCACTTCGAGGGGATTGACCTCCTTGATCGCTTCGAGAGGATCAGCCCTCCTTGATCGCTTCGAGGGGATCGACCTCCTAGGGTTTGTCAAAAGACAAAATAGTATTTATCATAGATGATCGAAAAGAAGTAGTTACATCTCTATTTATAGAGTTTCGACTTTAGCTAAACTAAACAGACTTAATAAATACGCAAAAAATAAAATGAAAGTACAGAAAATAAAAGGAAAAATAAAAGGATCCTAACAGACTCTTATTAGCAAGAATCATGTTTAAAGATTTGTTACCCATTTTAAATTTTTTTAATGTTTGTTTTAGCAACAAAATTTTATTTTTTGTATGAATCTAATTCTTGATATTGAGTGCAAAAGGTTAACATACAATTATCATGCTTATTTTTAAATTTTTTAAATTCACTCGAAAGGGAAGAATGATTATTTTTTAATAATATATAATTTTTATCAACTAATTTAAATTTATCAAATAAATCATGAAAACTATCAAGCAATTCATTATAAGGTAAAGGAGTTTCGGTTGAGCCATTGACCTCGTCGTCGAAAGCTAGTAAGGCGTAGTTCACCACTTTGTATTTGTTGGTTTGCTCCTCATCTTCGGATGTACTCAATTCGTCTTAAGTCGCCTTGAATATTTTTTTTTCTTTGGTAGCTTCTTTTTTTTAAATTTATCTTTATTTTTTTATTCTTGTTTTATAAACCTTTTAAATTTACTTGTGAGGAGTTCAAAGTCATCTTCACTTGAGCTTTCTCTTGGTCTTCTTTTGTTATAAATGTCAAATCTTTCATGTTCTTTGGAAGATTGTTCTCAAGTTCATCATGTGCTATACAAGTCATTTCATATTTCATTAATGAACCGATGAGTTTTTGTAGGGAAAAATTATTTAAATCCTTTTTCTCTTGTATTGCAGTTACTTTCGAATCCCAATTTTTAGAAAGAGATCGTAAAACTTTATTAACAAGTTCAAGATTCAAAAAATATTTACCAAGAGCTTTTAAACTATTAACAACATCCATAAAACAAATGTATATGTCAACAATAGTTTCACTTGGTTTCATTCGAAATAATTCAAAATCATGCATCAAAAGATTTATTTTAGACTCTTTAACTCTACTTCTGCCTTCATGTGCAATTTCAAGAGTATGTCAAATGTCATATGCAGTTTTACAAATCAAAATATAATTAAACTTATTTTTATCTAAAGCATAAAATAAAGCATTCATAGCTTTCGCATTTAAAGAAAAAAAATTCTTCTCCAAATCATTCTATTCGTTCTTTGGATTAGAAAACTTTTAAAAATTATTTTTAATGATATTCCATATATCGAAGTTCATAGAAAGCAAGAAAGTTTATAGAAAGCAAGAAAATCCATATTCTAATTTTTCAATATGTGTAGTTTGTCCCATTGAACATAGGAGGACAAGTGATAGAAAGACCTTCTTGATTGCCGGTAAAAGCCATTTCTCTCAGGTGTTAAACCAAACGAGAAAAACCTTGGCTTTGATATCAACTGTTAGTGTTGAATCTCGGATTTTGATGATGAAATCAATTGATACTATTTATGATTTAATCTATATTTTGAATAATGCAGGAAGCTTTGATCAAGGAGAGACAATTAAAAATAAGAAGAATCATTTAGGTTGGAGTGGAACATATCAGAAGATTAGACGTCGAGCCAAAGGATCAGTTGACGTATCGGCAGAAGACTTTTGGCTATGGGTTCGGGCATCGGGCCAAGTGTCACGCCCCTTGAATTTAATTCTCATTCAGGAGGTGTGAACCTAACTCAAAATTGATAATATTATAATTCAATAAACAAATCTAGGATCCAAATTAACATTTGAGAACATTAAGAAATATTCAATCAAATTCACATCCATAAAACCTATGCAATTTATAATCATATATTGCATCACTCGATAATTCACATTTGTGGAAACCCAAGCCAACTTAACAAAACATTAACAACACATACAAATCCACAAGCTAAATAATTTATACAATTGGAACTCCAATCATTTACCACTAGTTCATATCATTGTAAACTAAACATTTTGAAATTCCAAATAAGAGAGATATTCTAACACTTTTACATGATATATCCATTCAGGTTCATCGATAACATTTCATTACATATAAAATATGCTTATACAATAATAATATAACAACCAACAAGACTTGCCAAAAATTCTGAATAGCTCTCTACTATCTCAGCCCAATTCAAACATCTCAAAGAGTGACAAGTTGACTTAAAATATTGATAACAACGGAGTGAGCTAAAAACAGCTCAGCAAGTGACAAAACATATCAAGAATGAAAAAGGACAATTTCAAACAAACAATGTATCACAATGCAAGGCAGAATACAAGAGATTCAAGGATACCATCTCATTAGATACAAAATCGTAAATGTCATTTCAATCAAAATATATTTGGTTCATAACAAATAGAGCATAGAGTAATTGGAGTATATCAATAGCGTATGAGATGTTCCGGAGTATATCAATAGTATATAGAATATTTCGGAGCATAACAATGGTAGATAAAATATTTTGGAGTATATCAATGATGTAGGAAATGTTTCAGAGCATATCAATAACGAGTGAAACATTTCGGAGCTTATCAATGGCGTATGAAATATTTCGGAGCATATCAATGACAAATGAAATATTTTGAAACATATCAATGGTATATGAAATATTTCAAAGCGTATTAATGGTGTGTGAACATTTCAGAGGCATAGGGTGCATTTCGGAATATTTTAATAGCATATGAAATATTTCTGAGCATATCAACGACATATGAACCATTTCGGAGCATATCAAAGAACAAATACGAAATAGAAACTCAAACATCGTATTTGACGTTGCATTCATATCATTTTTATCCAAAGCATATATAGAAACACATAACCAAAGTTTTGGATATCATATCAAACATACAGAAGGTGTAGTGGGACCATAGACAGAATGTGATTCATCTATTTCTGAATGGCCACCAGATATAAGTCTCCCACGTTTGGGAGCTCCATCCACCCATGTCTAGGTGAAGCCAGAGGGAGCTGGCAAAGCATCGCAGGCTCTAAGCATAATCCCTTTACCATTTCTGGCAAAGATCCAGAATATCCCACAAACACCAGAGTACAAAAGGATAGTGTGAACAATAAAATTAGCATATATCGGAAGCACATGTGAAATAAGAAAATGTACATGTGCCTTTATGAGTCAATATAATATGAATATAATCTTTCATAAATGCATTCAAATTTGAAAGGAAACAAAGGCAAGAGCATACAAAGATTTTGGCACATATCAGAAGCACATGCTGAACAACGAAACATACATGTGTCCATACGAAACAATGCGATACAACACAAACTTTACATAATAGGTTTCAAGAATACAAATAATTTAAGGAAAAGAGCATATAAGAATTTAAAGCAGTAATATAAAGCTTAATTGAAGAAAGAATGCTAGATGAAATCAATTTCCAAATGAAATGGAACAAGAACAAGCGAAATTGACTAAAGCTCAATTTCTGGCAGAATTTGAGAGGCATATTGAACCAATGATTCAAACTATCAATTATACTCCAATTTACTCAGAAATATATCATTGGAAAGATATTTCAATCTACTTTCAGATAAAATAATTTTTATATGAATTGTCTAATAGAAAGTTACAAATAATTTGGTAACCAAAGGTCAAGAAATAAAATCTCTGTTTTGTAGAATTCATAGGGTCGGTTTCAACAGATAACTGAGTAGACATTTAAAATTTAAATATTTCAATCTAGGTATCAAATAAAGATCTATTAGTCTAGTTTCTAACAAAATAAGTTTGAAAAAAATCAGAGTTTCCAATCGGGACTTATAATTAGTTTAGTATCCAAGGATTAGAAGTTATGGTCCCTGTTTTATAGAATACATAGGGTTAATTGAAATAGATGTTAAGATGGGTATTCGGTGTCCAAATCTTTCAATCTCTATGTCAAAGAAAGGTATAAGAGTTAATTTCAAATGAGTAAGATTTTGCCTAAATCTAAGTTTGGTGCTAAAAGTTATGTTTGAAACAATGAATAGGGGTTAGATTACCAAAAACTTTTAGATTCATGGTTTGTATCTAACAAGAGAAATATTAGGTTCTAAGCTGAAATCTTTTAAATTATTTAAAATTAATATGAGAACAAAGACTAACATTTCTATAGGATGGGGTTAGAACACTTACCTTTGAGAATTTTGACTCCCAATGAGAATATTTGAGCAAAACAAACCCAAAGCCCCAAATTTCTCTTCCTCTTCTTCTTCTCCACACAAGCTACCTTCTTAGGTTCCTTAAGAACGAAAGCAGAGAGGCTTAGGTGGTGGGATTTGTTATTTTATATATTTTATAATTTAGTCCTTGTATTATTATATTTACTATTAGGTCCCCATGGATTATAAATAGGTCCTCAGAATTATATTTGTGCTCTTCTATAAAATTTAAAATGGATATTTACATTACAATTAGAAACTTATATGAAAATTTAGAAATGAGAGATATTACACTAAGAAGAGCGAAAATTACGCCAAGGAAATCAGAGTTGCGGAGATCAACTGGCTGATAGGGCAATAGGCCGCAAGAGAGGACGATGCACTGAAGAGTCGGACAAAGCGTCGATGAACCAATGACATGCCAGACAATATTTGATTCAATCTTTGTAATAATTATCTAGATTGAAGTAGGTTTTAAGTGTGCAGGACTAACTACGATAGCGATCAAGGCATAAAGCAAAATGAAGTCCCGGAGTGAAGAACGAGACTTTATTGGGAATTCAAGAGTTTGTTGGAAGTCCGGACGTTCATTGGAAGTTCTGCCAGAATTGATCGAGAAGTCTAGGAGCTTGCCAAAGAAGCTCATCGGAACTCATCAAAAAGATCATTGTGAAGTCCAGGAGCTTGCTAGGGTCTGCTGGAACATTGCCGAGAGATCATTGGAAGTTCGCCAAAATCTCACCGGAAGAAACCTAGACTTATCGGACTTATTTAGCTTTATGTATGCCTTAAAATTCATAATTAGCATATAATTGGGTTGGAATTGGGCCAACTCAATCAGGGGCCAATTAGGCCCAAGTTTGGGCTATGTTGGGCCAAGTGAAAAAGGCCCAAATAGTGACCCAACAAGTGGAACCATCATGGCACAATCTTCGAGACTATGTCAAGTAGTGGTAACACCGGTCTAGGCGGTGGTATTGCCCAGACACAGTCTCCGAGAGACTATCAAGTGGTGGTACCGCTAGACTAGGCCGTGGTACTGCCTAGTGTTAGTGCTGCAAGCGGTGGTACCGCCTAACATAGGCGGTGGTATCGTTAGGACCCAGGAAACCTGGGATAAGACTCTTTTAGGCTTCAAGTTTGAATTCACTTAAGGCCTATAAATACTCCTCTCATCACTAATTAAGTAACACAAGAATTGAGAGCAAAAAAGTAGAAAAATGTTGTTGTAATCTTGTGAGAACTCCTCTCAAGCTCTAAGTATTAGTATGGTTTAAGAGAAGAATAAGTGGGGGTGTAAATGTTCTCTCCTGAACCAATCAAAAGAAGAATCGAGTGTAAAAGGGTAGTTGATCTTCACCCGTTGAAAGAAGATCGGTGGTGAAAGCCGGTGGCCTCGAGTGAAGAGGAATCAGGAGTGAATGTAGGTTACGACGACCGAACCACTATAAATCGATGTGTATTTCTATTATTGTCATTTACTTACTTTGCAATTGCTTCACTTCCTCCTTACTTTTCTTTCACTACGCTTGCAAACAAGCATTCAATTTCAAGTTATTTTCTGAGATCTATTTTTATCGTACGAAGATTTTTCAAACCGATGTTTTTATCTGCTATACTAATTCACCCCCCCTCCTAGTACTGACTCGATCCTAATAGTTGGTATTAGAGCTACATTTTTTCTCATTTGATTTAACACCCAAGAAAAATGGCTCTTTTTGGCTTTTGAGAGGGCTTTTCAATCGATCATCCTCCCAAGTTCAATGGGACATGCTACACTTATTAGAAAATTCGTATCAGAGTTTTCTTGCTTTCCTTGAACCTTGATTTATGGAATATTATTGAAAATAATTTTTAAAAGTCTTCTATTACAATGAACGAATGAAATGATTTGGAGAACATAACTTTTTCTTTAAATGCTAGAGCTATAAATGCTCTATTTTGCATCTTAAACAAAAATAAATTTAATCAAATTTCTATTTGTAAAATAATTTTTGATATTTGGCACACACTTGAAATCACACACAAAGGCACAAGTAGGGTAAAAGATTTTAAAGTTAATATTTTGATACATGATTTTGAGTTATTTCGTTTGAAGCCAAGAGAAACTATTGTTGATATATACACCCATTTTACGGATGTCGTCAATAGTTTAAAAGCTCTTGACAAATGTTTTTCAAATTTTGAACTTGTTAATAAGATATTTAGATCCATTTAAAAAAGTTGGGATCATAAAATTATGACAATATAAAAATTAAAGGACTTGAACCATTTTCCCTTTGAAGAACTGATTGGGTTGTTAATGACATACGAAATGAGTTGTATGGCTTTTGAAGAGCTTGAGAACAACCTTCCAAAGAACAGGAAGGATTTGACAGTTAGAATAAATGAAGACCACTCGAGCAAAAGCTCAAGTGATGATGACTTTGAACTCTTGACTATAAAGCTTAAAAAATTCTTAAAACAAGATTCTAAAAACAAAAATGAACCTAAAAAAAAGAAGCTACAAAAGAAAAAGAAAATACTCAAGGTGGCTTGGGACGAATCAAGTTTATCCGAAGATTAAGAACAAACCAACAAATACAAGGGGCAAACTATGCCTTAATGACTTTCGACAACAAGGTAACCAAAACCCCTTTGCTTTATTTTAAAATTACTTGATGTTTTTCATGAATTATTTTTAATTAGTTAGTAAAAAAAAAAATATATTGGGATCATGCTAGTAATTTTGAAAATGATAATGATAATTACATATTTTATGAAAATATAATAAAATGTTAGATATAAATCTAATGCTTGTACACCAAATAAGTTTAATCTTATGTATATTCTTAAGAAGCAATAATGTGTATTTTGATGATTTTCAAAATGATTTTGATTAAAAATGCTTTATGATTAATGAAATCATTCTTGATGATTTACTGATTTAATTATGCATGATGATTTGAAGTAATGATGATTTGAAATCATGCTTAATGAGTTTATAGTTTGAAATTATGCATGATGATCTTTGTGATGTTGATCTTGTCATGATGAACTTTGTTTTTAAATGATGATGCATATTTTTGTTTGACATAAAAGACAAAGACATGCTTGTATGAAATCAAATCACTTAAATTGAAACAACTAAAAAGAGAAAAGCATTTTTCTTGAAATTTATTTTCCCTATCTTATTGATTTTTCACTAAGAGATTGATAAATTTATTTATGCCATTTTGAATTTTTTGAAAGTAATTTTGATGATTTGATGATTTGAATTTGAATAAGTTTTATTCAAATCATGATTTTGATTTCTTGGAATTACTTGAGATTTTTTTTTGAATCAAGATCTCTTCTTTGTACTCTTACGATTTTCTTTTCTTGGTATTTTATTTAAAGAGAAGATTTACTATGTGAATGATGTCTTTTGGTATTCACATGATCTTATCTTTCATGATATGACTTTTTTTTATAATTCCTTGAATTCATGAAGTATATCTCATCACCAAAATTTTCTTGATATCTTCCATGTGATGACTTGAATATTTACACCTTTGTGTTATTCCCCTCTTTTTGCCTATAACAAAAGGGGAGAAAATAAATTATGAATGTTTGGTATCAACAATCATGAAGTGATAAATGCTTAAAAATATTGATTTAATGTTTGGTATCATGAATTCTTTAGTATCATATATGATATGCCCATAGTGATGATTGATTGGTATCATGCATGAAGCAAGGATGGAATGTAATGGTTTAAAATTATGCATGTTATATATTGAAGACTTGAAACTATGTTTTGGTATCATACATACCCAAGTAATATTGATTTGAAAATTTATTGATTTAGTATCATACCCAATGTGATCATGATGATGACTTGATATTTCTTATAAGAAAACTTTATGAGTTAAGATTTTTTTTATCCAAATCATGATCTTGATTTCTCGATATTTAATACATGAGATTTTTCTATGAATCAAGATCTTGCTTTTGAACTCCCATGTTTCCTTTTGGGAGATTTGAAAAAATAAATAATGTCCTTTAGTATTCATGACTTAATCCTTCATGACATAATTTCTTTGTATTTATGGCTTATATACCTTGGAATGATAGAAATATTTTACACTATTGTATTCTTCCCTTCCTTTTGACAATGACAAAGGGGGAGAAAAATTGCTAGGTTATATATTTCAAAGAGAAGAAAGAACTTGCTATCTTGAACATCACCAAAAATTGCTAGCTTGCAATCTCAAGAGATGCAAAAGTGCTTTCTTACCCATCTCAAGAAGTAAAACATGCTAACTTGCATATTTAGCAAAATTTATAAACTTTCAAAACTCAAAATTATTGCTAGCTTGCATGTTGTAAAATGATGTAAAATTTTGCTTGCTTGCACTTTGCAAAGGAAGCAAAACTTGCTAGCTTAAATATTGCAAAGAAAAGCAAATATGCTAAACTTCTCCTTTTTGTTGATGACAAAGGGGGAGAAGTTATGATGACAATCATGTATGGAATGATATATTGAAATTTTGATTATGCATGATTTTATGATGATGTGTTACAAATATTCATGATTAAATTTGCTTTGGCTTGAATTCAATTTGAATTCAAGGTTTTATCAATACGGCATATTGATAGAGGGAGTTAAGGTTGACTCCGTCATCAATTGGTTGTCATCATCTAAAAGGGGGAGATTGTTGAATCTCGGAATTTGATGATGAAACCAATTGATATTGTTTATGATTTGATCTACATTTTGAATAACGTATGAAGCTTCGATCAAGGAGAGATAATTAAAAGCAGGAAGAATCATGTCGGGCCGGAGTGAAACATGTTAGAAGATTAGACGTCGAGCCGGAGGATCGATCAACATATCGGCTGAAGGCTTCGAGCCATGGGTTTGGGCATCTGGCTAAGAAGAGCAAAAATTGTGCCAAGAAAATCAGAGTTACGGAGGTCAATTGGCTGATTGGGCAATAGGCCATAAGAGAGGACGATGCGTTGAAGAATCGAATGAAGCATCGATGAACCAATGACATGCCGGATAACATTTGATTCAAGCTTTGTAATAATTATTTAGATCGAAGTAGGTTTTAAGTGTGTAGGATTAACTATGTTAGCGATCAAGGTATAAAGCAAAATGAAGTCCCAAAGTCAAGAACGAGACATCATTGGGAGTTTGAGAGTTCATCGGAATTCTAGACTGTTGAATCTCGGATTTTGATGATGAAGTCAATTGTCATTTGTTGTCTAACCTATATGTTGAGATAAGTGTGCAGGATTAACTACAATGAAAGTAAGACATGCAGTAGGAGTCGCGTCGGAGTCATGACAATGATCACGTTGGGAGTTCGAGAGCTCGACGGAAGTTCGGACAGTCGTCGGAGGTTCTGCAGGAACGAATCCGAGAAGTCCATAAGCTTGCCAAAGAAGCTCGTCGGAACTCACCAAGTGTATCGTCGCAAGTCCAGGAGTTTGCCGGAAGTCCGTAGGAGAATCACCGAGGGTTCATCGGATGATCGATGGAAGTTCGTCGGAAACTCGCCGGAAGAAGCGATTGACGCACCGGAGCAAGCTGCAGAAATTGTCTTAGAATTTATCGTAGTTAGCACAATGATTAAGTTGGAAATGGGAGGTGATCCCATTAGCTTAATCTTGGGGCAATTGGGCCCCTGAAAGACCCAATTTGGGCCGAATGGATCTACCCATTCGGACCCTGATTGCTGTGGGAGGTGCAACCGCCCAAGCCAGGAGGTAGCACCGCCTGGGCTAAGTATCCCAAGGAGACTGGGCGGTGCAACCGCCCCAGCTAGGAGGTGCAACCGCCCCAGCTAGCAGGTGCAACCGCCCTAGCTAGGAGGTGCAACCGCCTGGGCTCAGTCTCCAAGCGAGACTGGGCGGTGCAACCTCTCCTGTCAAGAGGTAGCACCGCCTGAGCTCGGTCTTCGAGCTCTGGCAGGCGGTGCAACCGCCCCAGTCAGGAGGTGCAACCGCCTGAGCTTGGTCTTTGAGCTCTGGCAGAGAGGTGCAACCGCCCCTGACAGAGGTGGCACCGCCCAGAGGCTCAATCTTTGAGCTCTGCTAGGCGGTGCAACCGCTCTAGTCAGGAGGTGCAACCGCCTGATCCCGGAATTCCGGGAATTGATAGTTTTAAGCTCCAAATTTGAACTGGGTTGGGGCCTATAAATACCCCACCCATTCAGCACTGAAAGGAGCAACTAACACTCGAAATCTTGACATCTTTCTGTGATTCTTAGAGCTCAAAACTGTTGTAAAGGCCAAAAGTTCTCCTCCCTCTGTTCTTCAAAGTTTTGAGTTGTAAAGAGAGGAGAGAAAATTTCTGTAAGGGTTGTCTCCTAAGCCCGTTAAAAGGAGTGAAACTGTAAAAGGGTGGTTGGCCTTCGCCTATTGAAGGAAGGCCTCTAGTTGACGTTGGTGACCTCGTCGGTGGAGGAAGCCAAAAGTGGAGTAGGTCAAGATTTACCGAACCACTCTAAATCTCAGTTTGCATTATCTTTGAGCATTTTATCTTTACTGCAAACCTCCTATATAGCTACTGCCTTCTGCGCTTTTACTAACGAGTTTCTAAGTTCAGAACTTTCCGAATCTGCGTTTAGACGTAAATCGGCTTTTTCGTACGATCATTACATTTCAGTTTACGTTTACGTTTTGATTTCAATCATAACTGCAAACTGCCTTCTGCGCATTTATAAAATGCATCTCAAAGTTCAGTATCCTCAAAATTGGCATTTAGACGTAAACCGGTTTTATCGTACGAACGTCGCACTTCAGTTTGCGCTTGCATTCTGATTTTTATCATAAACTGCAAACTGCCTTTGTAGATTTACTTTAATGTCATCTCGCTTAATCTTAAGTTAAAGTAATCTTAGAATCCTCTTTTACATCGAAATCGTTTTTATCAAACGAACGCAGCTTTCGATTTTAATAGTGAAAGATTTCCGCTGCACTAATTCACCCCCCCCCCCCCTCTTAGTGCTCTTGATCCTAACAATTGGTATCAGAGCAGGGTTAACTCTCAAACGAATTAAAACCCAAGAGAGATGGCTTATGCCGGAAACCAAGAGGGCCATTCTATTACACGTCCACCCATGTTCAATGGGACGGACTACACCTATTGGAAGACCCGAATGAGGATCTTTCTTATTTCTATGGATTTTGAACTTTGGAATCTTGTCAAAAACGGTTTTTCGAAGTCTTCTCTTCCAATGATCGATTGGAATGATTTGGAGAAGAAGGCTTTCGCTCTTAATGCAAAGGCTATGAATGCCTTATTTTGTGCACTTGATAATAACGAGTTTAATCGTGTTTCGATTTGTGAAACCGCATTTGATATTTGGCACACACTCGAAGTGACTCATGAAGGCACAAGTAGAGTGAAAGAGTCAAAAATCAATCTTTTGCTACACTCTTTTGAACTTTTCCGGATGAAACCAAGTGAGACTATTGGCGACATGTTTACCCGTTTCACGGATGTCGTCAACGGTCTAAAAGGACTCGGAAAAAGTTTTTCAGATTTTGAGCTCGTAAATAAGATTCTAAGATCCCTTCCTAAAAGTTGGGATCCTAAAGTCACTGCTATTCAAGAGGCGAAAGATCTAAACAACTTCCCTCTTGAAGAACTAATTGGGTCATTAATGACCTACGAGATGACTTGCAAAGCTCATGAAGAGCAAGAAGACATCCTTCCAAAGAACAGGAAGGATATGGCACTTAGAACTTCAGAAGACCACTTGAGAGAAAACTCAAGTGATGAGGACTGTGACGATGACTTAGCACTTCTAACAAGAAAATTTAAAAAATTCATTAAAAGAAACAAGTTTAAAAATGACACAAAAAATAAACTTGAACCCAAAAAGGACCAAGTCATTTGCTATGAGTGCAAAAAGCCGGGACACTACAAGAGTGATTGTCCCCAAATCAAAAAGAGAACACCAAAGAAGAAGGCGCTCAAAGCAACATGGGATGATTCGAGTGCATCCGAAGAAGAGGAGTCCAACACCGAGCAAGTTGCTCATTACGCCCTAATGGCCATCGGAGAGGAGGTAACAAATTTAATAGATACAGATTTATCTTTCGATGAATTATTAAATGCCTTCCATGACTTATTTGATGAATGCAAGATTATCAATAGAAAATACAAATTGCTAAAAAAGGAGCATGATAGTCTTACTTGTGATTTTGATAAGTTAAAAACTGAATATCATGATAGTTTAAATTCATGCATCAAATGCCATGATCTAGAAACTCTCCAAAAAGAAAACTTGCTACTTAAGGACACCTTGAAGAAATTCGAGGTTGGTAGCAAGTCATTAAACATGATCCTTGAGGGTCACGTTCCCAAAAGAAGTGGAATTGGATTTGTGAGAAGTCCTCACCAAAATCCAACCACCTTCATAAGAGGCCCCATCTTACATGTTCGATACCAAAGCAAATGCAACTTTTGTTACAAACTTGGACACAAAACGCATTATTGTCCATTCAAGAAGATTAGTCCGAATAAATTAATTTGGGTCCCTAAAGGAACCATGATAAACTCTATGCAACATGATAAACAATGTAGATCTATCTTTGAGGCACCCAAAAGCAAATGGGTACCTAAAAATTATCCTTTCTTGTAGAAACCCATACCATCGCAAGCTAGGAGCAAGAGATGGTAGCTTGATAGTGGATGCTCAAGGCATATGACCGGAGATCCATCTCAATTCTCTAAGCTCACTAGCATAGACGAAGGTTATGTCACCTTCGGAGACAACAACAAGGGTAAAATCATTGGCAAAGGAACCATAGGTAACAAATCCAACTTCTTTATTGAAGATGTTTTGTTAGTTGATAGTTTAAAACATAACCTCTTGAGCATTAGTCAATTATGTGATAAAGGATACATTGTTAGATTCGAATCTAATGCTTGCATCATTGAAAAACCACACAAAAACATGTCTATGATTGCATTAAAACAAAATAACGTATACACTATTGACATCAATGATTTGTGTAATGAAATGTGTTTTTCGGCTTTGAATAAGGATGCTTGGCTATGGCATAGAAGATTAGGTCATGCTAGCATGAAACTAATCACTCAAATATCATCTAAAGATCTTGTAAGAGGAATTCCTCATATCAAGTTTACCAAAGATAATGTATGTGATGCTTGCCAATTAGGTAAACAAATTAAGGGTAGTTTCAAATCTAAGAATCAAATAAGCACCTCTAGGCCCTTACAATTGATCCATATGGACTTATTCGGACCAATCTCTACATCAAGCCTAGGAGGTAGCAAATACGCCTTCGTTATTGTGGATGACTATAGTAGATACACATGGACTTACTTCTTAAAACAGAAAAATTAATGCTTTAGATCTTTTACCAAGTTTTGTAAACTTGTTCAAAACGAGAAGGGTTCTATGATTTCGTCAATTAGAAGTGATCATGGTGGAGAATTTCAAAACCATGATTTCCAAGAATTCTGTGAACTCAATGGATACAACCATAATTTCTCTACTCCAAGAAATCCTCAACAAAATTGAGTAGTAGAAAGAAAAAATCGAAATTTACAAGAAATGGCAAGAACCATGTTGAATGAACATAGCCTACCCAAATATTTTTGGGCCGAAGCCGTAAACACTGCATACTATATTTTGAATAGAGTTCTAGTTAGACCCTTACTCACCAAAACTCCTTATGAGTTATGGAACAACAAAAAACCCAATGTTTCATATTTTAAAGTCTTTGGGTGTAAATGCTTTATCTTGAATGAAAAAGATAACTTAGGAAAATTTGATGCTAAATCCGATGAAGGAATCTTTCTTGGTTATTCTTCAGTTTCTAAAGCTTTTTGTATCTTCAATAAAAGAACATTAATTATTGAAGAATCCATTCATGTTGTTTTCAATGAGGTTTCCGAAATTAGGAAAAACGATTTTGATGATGATGTTAATTTTGATTCCTTGAATTTAAATGAAATCCCTTCTCCAAATAGCAACTTGGATGCATCCACTTCCGAAACATCCTTACCCAAGGATTGGAAGTATGTAGATGCTCATCCCAAGGAGCTAATTTTAGGAGACACGTCAAAGGGGGTTCAAACACGATCTTCTCTTAAAAATTTTTGTGCGAACTCCGCCTTTCTCTCCCAAATTGAACCCAAATGTGTTGACGAAGCCATGAAAGATGATTCATAGATTATCGCAATGCAAGATGAATTGAATCAATTTAAGAGAAATGAGGTGTGGAAGCTTGTTCCTAGGCCAAATGACCATTTAGTTATTGGTACTAAATGGGTCTTCAGAAACAAGCAAGATGAAAATGGTATCGTGGTTAGAAACAAGGCTAGATTAGTGGCCAAAGGTTTCAACCAAGAAGAAGGTATCGATTATGAAGAAACCTTCGCTCCTGTGGCTCGATTGGAAGTCATAAGGATGCTCCTTGCCTACGCTAGTAGTAATAATTTTAAGCTGTTTCAAATGGATGTTAAAAGCACTTTTCTAAATGGCTTTATCTCCGAAGAAGTTTATGTTGAACAACCTCCTGGATTTGAAAATAATAGCCTCCCTAATAATGTGTTTAGATTAACTAAAGCTCTCTATGGTTTAAAACAAGCCCCAAGGGCTTGGTATGAGAGACTTAGTTCTTTTCTTATCGAAAATAATTTCACAAAAGGCAAGGTTGATACTACATTGTTCATCAAGAATTTTGAAAATAATTTTCTCATTGTTCAGATTTATGTTGATGATATTATCTTTGGCTCTACGAATGAATCTCTTTGTGAATCTTTTGCTAAAACTATGAGTCTTGAATTCAAAATGAGCTTAATGGGAGAATGAACATTCTTCTTAGGCTTGCAAATTAAACAACTAAGCAATGACATCTTTATTAGTCAAACTAAATATGCTATGAATTTATTAAAAAAGTTTAATATGAACAACTCAAAGGCTATTAACACTCCTATGAGCACCTCCACTAAGTTAGAAATTGATGAAAGTGGAGAAAGCTTCGATCAAAAAACTTATAGGGGTATGATAGGAAGTTTACTTTACCTCACTGCAACCAGACCAGACATCATGTTCAGTGTAGGACTTTGTGCTAGATTTCAATCAAACCTTAAGATATCTCATCTCAAAGCAGTTAAAAGAATACTTAGATATCTTAATGGTACCACAAATCTAGGATTATGGTACCCAAAATCAAAGAATTTTGAGTTACTTGCTTATGCTGATGCGGACTTTGCTGGCTGTAAACTAGATAGAAAAAGCACATCAGGATCATGTCAATTTTTAGGACATGCCCTTGTTTCCTGGTCATCTAAGAAACAAAACTCGGTTGCACTATCAACAACCGAAGCTGAATATATTGCAGCAAGTGCATGCTGTGCACAAGTTGTATGGATGAAAAATACCTTAGAAGATTACAAAGTTAATCTTAAAAATATTCCCATTAAATGTGATAACACAAGTGCAATATGCTTGATTAAGAATCCTATACAACACTCAAGAACAAAACACATTGATATTAGACATCACTTTATACGAGATCATGTTACTAATCATGACGTAACCATAGAGTTCATTGATACTAAACATCAACTAGCTGACATTTTTACAAAACCTCTAAGTGAAGAACAATTTGATTTCATAAGAAGAGAATTAGGAATGTTGATGTGTCCAAATAGATAAACTAGTCAAAATCATTTTTCTGACTTTATTGAATGATCAAATCACTTGATTGCCATATGTTGAAATGTTTTAATTTTTGAAAAACGGTAGCATAATTTTGTCCGAATGCATGAAAGAATTCATCTCATTTTCGGATTCGCTTAACAGTTGGAATGACAAAAATCAAATACACTCTTATGAAAAATATTTTGAAATGGATTTGATAAAATGACTTTCCTCCTTCATGCATAAAGGATTATAACAAAAAAAAAGGAGAAGAAGTATTCAAAGCATTATACGTATCATGCCTTCCTTTATATGCTTGATAACTTGCTTATATTGTTCTCTTAGTATCACATCTACCATGCTTTTTGTTGATGACAAAGGGGGAGAAATATATGAATTAATGCTATAAACACTGATGCTATGATTATGCCATGCCTGCATCATCAAGAGATATATGAATATATGCCATATATAGAAATGCAACACTTGCTACAATATTTGAAATGTGTACATCTGCTAAAATATTTGAAATGTGTACATCATGTAATGATATCAAAATCTTACTTCACAGCTTTACATGTTAATATCTTACAATATGATGAATTGCTTCAATTACATTCATTCAAAATTGTTATCGTAGTTAGCATAATGATTAAGTTGGAAATGGGAGGTGATCCCATTAGCTTAATCTTGGGGCAATTGGACCCCTGAAAAACCCAAATTGGGCCGACTGGATCTACCCATTCGGACCCTGATTGCTGTGGGAGGTGCAACCGCCCAAGCCAGGAGGTAGCACCGCCTAGGCTAAGTCTCCCAGGGAGACTGGGCAGTGCAACCGCCCCAGCCAGGAGGTAGCACTGCCTGGGCTCAGTCTCCGAGCGAGACTGGGCGGTGCAACCTCTCCTGACAGGAGGTAGCACCGCCTGAGCTCAGTCTTCGAGCTATGGCAGGCGGTGCAACCGCCCCAGTCAGGAGGTGCAACTGCCTGAGCTCGGTCTTCGAGCTCTGGCAGAGAGGTGCAACTGCCCCTAACAGAGGTGGCACCACCCAGAGGCTCAGTCTTCGAGCTCTACCAGGCGGTGCAACCGCCCTAGTCAGGAGGTGCAACCGCTTGATCTCGGAATTCCGGGAATTGACAGTTTTGAGCTCCAAATTTGAACTGGGTTGGGGCCTATAAATACCCCACCCATTCAGCACTGAAAGGGCATGAACTTACACCAAAATCTTGATCCTTTTTGTGATTCTTAGAGCTCAAAATTGTTGTAAAGGCCAAAAGTTCTTCTCCCTCTGTTCTTCAAAGTTTTGATTTGTAAAGAGAGGAGAGAAAATTTCTGTAAGGGTTGTCTCCTAAGCCCGTCAAAAGGAGTGAAACTGTAAAAGGATGGTTGGCCTTCGCCTATTGAAGGAAGGCCTCTAGTTGACGTCGGTGACCTCGTCGGTGGAGGAAGCCAAAAGTGGAGTAGGTCAAGATTGACCGAACCACTCTAAATCTCGGTTTGCATTTACTTTGAGCATTTTATCTTTACTGCAAACCTCCTAAATAGCTACTGCCTTCTGCGCTTTTACGAATGAGTTTCTAAGTTCAGAGCTTTCCGAATCTGCGTTTAGACGTAAATCGGCTTTTTCGTATGATCATTACATTTCAGTTTACGTTTACGTTTTGATTTCAATCATAACTGCAAACTGCCTTCTGCACTTTTATAAAATGTATCTCAAAGTTCAGTATCTTCAAAATTGGCATTTAGACGTAAACCGGTTTTATCGTACGAACGTCGCATTTCAGTTTACGCTTGCATTCTGATTTTCATCATAAACTGCAAACTGCCTTCATAGATTTACTTTAATGTCATCTCGCTTAATCTTAAGTTAAAGTAATCTTAGAATCGGCTTTTACATCGAAATCGTTTTTATCAAACGAACGCAGCTTTCGATTTTAATAGTGAAATATTTTAATAGTGCTCTTGATCCTAACACCTTTGTCATTGTAAATAAGAAAGAAGAAGAGGGAAATACTGCATAACAAAACTCAAGTCATAAATTTTCAAAATGTCAAGTAGCATGTCATGGTTTATTAGGATAAGTCTTCTTTTTAGTGAATAGCTAAAAGAATTGTAGGAGAATAAAGTATGAAAAATCTTGATTTATCAAAAACTTTCAAGTTGTAATCAAAAGAATATTCATGATTCGTTTGGATAATTTTCCTCCTTAGTAAATGGTAAAAAGAAACATAGGAGATATAAGACTTTGATTCATAAATCTCAAGAATATGTGAAAGATTTGGATAAAAGTCATTCAAATTTAAATCATCAAAATCATTTTCATAGTCCAAGAGATTCATAAAAATGATACAAATAGATCAATCTCCTTTTTTGAAAACTCGACAAGGTAGGGATTGAGAAATTTTAAAGAAAAATGCTTTCCTCCTTTTTTTTTTGTTTCAACTTATGTGATTGATGCCCTTTTATTTTATGCCAAATCCATTCATCATTGATTAAAACTGAAACATAAATTTTATCATCAAAATCATCATGACCAATCACATTAAACATAAGGCTTCTTTTAAACAAGAGATTTGATTTATCATTTTAATTCCAATGATAATATATTTTCCTTTTTATGTGTTTCATTTTATATGATTGATTTCATATAAGTAAGCTCAAGTTTTTCATATGAAAACCATCCATCTTGTTTAAAATTGAAAAAACAACTTTCATTGTGACAAAGATCAATAAGGCATAAATCACAAAAGTCATCATGCATAATTTTAAAATATAAACTCATTAAGCATGATTTCATTGAACATAAGGCATCTTTAAATAGTCATGTATTCCTCCTCTTTTGATAAGCAATAGATGAATCTTTTCTGCAGCCTTTGAGCAGCAACTTGGAGGGAGGAACCCCTATAGAGTTCCAAGGAGGCCGATCCCCTAAAGAGATCAACCCCAAGTTTAGAATCTGCAAGGGGTTCTAACACCTGGTATCAGAGCAGCGTTCTTGGCGTCTCGCTGCCCTTCCACAGCCATCCATCAACCCTCCACAACTGCCCAAAGCAATTTCCACAATTGCTTAAAAGATCATCGCCAAATTCTGCCGTCATCTCCACCACCACGGATCATCTTTTGATCTCCCCGTGAATTGCAACAGGCTCTGGTTTCCTACCTTACTGCTGCTGTAATTTAGTTATCCTTATTTAAAAATCCCAAAAAAATTATTCCTATATTGCTGCATAAACTTTTTATCACAAAGTTTTCATCTCTACGACGAATGATACATTGTAGAATTCCAACTGCATAGCACCGTTTGTTTGATCTTGCTATTGTGTTTTTTCTATCCAAATCTCTATGAAATTTTTATGACATCTTTGACACATCCTAACAGCAGATTTTTCTTTGGTTTTGTCAAAAAAATTCTCAATATAAACCATTGATATTTTACATCTAATCTGCTATACTTGAAAATCTGCACTGTAAAATTTCAACCGCATAGCATTGTTTATTTGATCTTGATACTACGTTGTTTCTATCTAAATCTCTACAAAATTTTTATGACAGCTTTGACACTTCCTAACAGTGCATTTCCCTTTGGTTTCATCAAAAAATTCTCAATATAAACCACTGATCTTTTACATCCAATCTGCTATACTTAAAAATCTGTGCTGCAGAAAATTTCAGCCACATATTGTTGCCTTAACCCATCTATTTATAATCTTTTTTGAATGAAATTTCTTATACACTTCATTGATCATCTTAGCTTCCATCTAAGATTGATCTATTAAGAAATTCATCTCTAAAAATAATTTTGTGTTGCTGCAAATTTTTGTCATAACCCGTTGAAATTTTTCGACGAGAATTCTGCAATCGCAACTTGCACCAATTTCCTTGCTGTTATACTGCCAAAATTTTCTTGATTAAATTAGATATCCTTACTGTTATATAAACTATGATTTTGCTATCAATTCCCTCCTCAATTCTCTTAAGTTTTTGGTGGAAATTACGTCGAGAAACTGTTATTTCTTCGACGACAATTCTACTCTTACAAGATAGCACATACTTGCTGCAACTTCCACCGATTTCTATCAAACCTTTGCTACCATCTACCATAGATCCAAAAATTTTATCCATAGCTCTAAAACTCCATCAAACCACACCCTCAAACTGCACCCAAAATAGCCACAAAACAAGCCTAAACCATAGCCTACATCCACCAATCCACCAACCCTTTCGACCATCACCTCTCTCAACCAATACATGCCTTTAACCCGACAACAACAGAGAGATCTTAACATCATAGATTTAGCGGCATATACTATGGCATCTGAGAAGGTAATCAATGCTAAATTTGAAGCCTTCGAGGCGCGAATGGAGGATAAGATTCGGACGCTCTTTATAGAACTCAGATTGGGCCGACCACTAAGCCCGAAGAAATCACATCAAGAAGAGAGCTTTGCCCAATCGCACCAAGCCTGAAGATATGACTTCAAAGAGAGGGGAAGCTCTATGACCAACCCCAACTATCCATGCATGAGAGTGGACTTCCCTAGATGGGAAGAAGGAGACCCGATAGGTTGGATCTCGCGTGCGGAGCGATATTTTCGGTACCATAAAACCGTGGATGCATCTATGGTGAAAATTACAGCTATATATCTTGAAGGGGATGCTATACAGTGGTTTGACTAGTTTGAACATACTTATGGAGTCCTTTCATGGTGACAATTCAAAGAAGGACTGCTGATCCGCTTCAGATCAACCGATTAAGAGAATATTGACGGACAACTAGCAAAGATCCGACAAACCTCTACCATTCAGGAGTACCAAACCAAGTTTGAAAGGTTATCTAATTAAACTCATGATTGGTCTCAAAAACAGCTATTGAGAACCTTCATTGAGGGCTTGAAGCTGGAGATCCAAGGAGAAGTTAAAGCGCGACAACCGTATACGCTTATGGCAGCCATCTCTTTCGCACGACATCAAGAGGAGCAATTGAACCATGAAGCTCGGAGGACTAGGGTCGCTCCTCAACCAGTAATATTGAAGCCCTCAGCCCCCCCTACTATTGGCCAAGTCCCTACACCAAAGAGGTTAATAAGAGAAGAGCTTCGGGAGCGATATGCGAAGGGGTTATGTTGGCATTGTGACGAGCCGTGGAGCCGTGAGCATCGCTGTAGTAAAGGGAGACTTCTTATGATTGAACCAATAAAAGAAGAAGTCATTGAACATCCAGAAGAGAGCCTTGAACATGAAGAAGAAGATGCAGAAGAAGAGCCATAACCGACTGAAGTTACGGTACATACACTAGCCGGCTACTCAAACCCGCAAACGATGAAAGTTGGAGGCCTTCTCAAACAACAATCGATCACTGTTCTCATCGACACAGGCAGTACTAATAACTTTCTAAATAGTAAAGTTACTATCCAGGTGGCCTTACCTATTGAGAATTGCAGCAGGTTTGACATTAAGGTCACCGATGGATGGATTGTGAAGTATGATCGTAGGCGCGCGCAAGTGAAACTATTGCTGATCATGAGGCCTTACCAAGAGATAATTGCATATTTCTTCCTTCTCCCTCTTGATAATCATGAGGCCATGCTCATAATTAAATGGTTGACGACATTAGGTGATATTTCTTAAAATTTTATGCAACTAATTATGAAATTTTACAGTAAGGCGAAACAGGTGATACTGAATGGGAAACGTGGGGGCGACGTAACGATGATTTGCACACAACAAATGGAGAAGGTTTTGCATAAAGCATGCATCAGATTTTTGGTATAACTTAAGTAGCAAACTAAGGGAGAGCCAATAGAATTTGAAGATCCAAACCTACTTCTTTTGCTTGCTGAATTTTTAGATATATTTGACGAACCGCACAACCTACCTCTTACCCGTCGGCATGATCATTATATAATGATTCTTTCAGGAAAACCTCCAGCAAATACTCGGTCATATCAATATCTACATCTCCAGAAGAATGAAATAGAAAGGATTGTAAAAGAGATGCTTGAAACAGGAGTTATTCGGCCAAGTTGCAACCTCTACTCTTCACCGGTGCTACTTGTACGCAAGAAGGACGGAACATGGCGGATATGCGTTGATTACCGAGCTCTCAATGGCATAACCATTAAGGACAAATACCTTATTCCAATAGCAAATGAATTTCTAGATGAAAGGGAGCACAAATCTTCACAAAGCTAGACCTTTGATCCGGGTATCATCAAATATTAGTGTGCGAAGAAGACATATCGAAAACCACCTTTTGAACACACAACAACCACTATGAATTTTTGCTTTCTTCAACAGAAGGTGGAATATCTTGGGCATATCATATCAGAGGAAGGTGTGACGATGGACCCCTTCAAAATTGAAGCAATGCAAAACTGGCCTACCCTGAGGGACATAAAATTGCTACATAGCTTTCTGGGTTTAATAGGCTACTACCGTAAGTTTGTGAAAAACTATGGAAAGATCAATGCACCACTTACTTTCTTACTAGAAAAAGATGTCTTTCAATGGTTGGACAGAGCCTCCGCTGCCTTCGACAAACTTAAGGCAGCCATGACGACGACGCCGGTGCTAACACTACCAGATTTCAACCGACCCTTTATTATTGAGGCCGATGCATCTGGAGTCGGAATTAGAGCCATTCTCATGCAAGATGGTCGACCACTCGTATACACTAGCAAGGCATTATCTCCCTCCCATCAAAATAAGTCAACATATGATAAGGAGATGCTCGCCATTGTGCGCGCAGCAACGAGGTGGAGACCCTACTTGATTGGTCGATGATTTCAAATTAAAACCGACCATAAAAGCCTCAAGTACTTTTTGGAGCGAAAGATATCATCCCCTGAGCAGTAAAAATGGGTAACAAAACTTCTTCGATTTGATTATGAAATAACTTATAAAAAGGGGAAAGAGAATGTTCTTGCAGATGCGCTTTCGCAACTACCCGAGCAAGCTGAAGTTTCGACCATTTCACTTCCGACCAGCGACTTCCTTGAGGATATTAAGATGGAATGGCAGGAAGATTCAGAGACTAGTAAAATTATAAAAAAATTAGAGGAAGCACCAGGCTCCGTGACTCATTACAATTGGGACTCAAAAGAATTACACTATAAGGGACGCATTGTGCTTATGATAAATTCTACTTGCATCTTCATGAGCAGATTTTGGACAAAGTTACTCCATATACAGGGTACTAAATTGAAAAGGAGTACGACATATCACCCATAAATCGACGGCCAGACAGAAGTTGTAAATAGGTGCTTGGAGACAGCCCAAAGCCACCCACCAAATATGATTATCCAAGGAGAACTCCAGACCCAGCCAAGTGTCATTATTGATCGACGGATCGTGACTCGATGACGATGACCCACTACTAAAGTGCTAATACAGTGGATGAACCTACCAATAGAAGATGCCACTTGGGAGAACTATGACGACTTGAAGATCAAATTCCCAAAATTTATGAATCGTCAACCTCGAGGACAATGCTGATTTGAAGAGGGCGGGTCTGTTAGGACTCTAGCTAGGAGAGTCCTAATTGAGAGGAACATTCATATAAAACCTACCTAAGCCGACCCCTATTAAAGAGGTGAAGAGGCCGGCTAGGGTTAGGAGGTTGTTTCTTAGAGAATACTTAGGAGTTATAAAGGAATAGGAGTCTTGAGTAGAAGTCCTATAAGGAGTTGGTTAGAAGTAGGAGTCTTGAGTAGGAGTCCTATTAGGAGTTAGGGTTTAGAAACCCTATAAATAGCCATGTATTCCTCCTCTTTTGATAAGTAATAGATGAATCTTTTCTGCAGCCTTTGAGCAGCAACTTGGAGGGAGGAACCCCTATAGAGTTCCAAGGAGGTCGATCCCCTAAAGAGATCAACCCCAAGTTTAGAATCTGCAAGGGTTCTAACACTCAAATAACCATGATATTCAGTTAAGTCATCACCATTGTTACAAGATAAGTCTGATTCGATGATATACCCTCAAGGGACTCAACCAAGCATACCATGTCCTCAAGTCACCGGTGACATCTCTGTATCATAGGCAAGATATCAAATCATGATATAGGTGAGCCTCGAGGGACTTAACTAACTCAACTTATGTCGGAAATTGGTTCCTACCTATAATGATAGAAGGTCACGTGTGTCAATCTAATTGCCTCACATTTACCAACTTAATATTATGAAGAGAGGGGATTTTGATTCGGTCTCCTATGACGTGTCACACAATATATATTTAATAAATATCTACATCGTATACAAATATATATACATATATAATAGGTGTACAAGTAATCACACATCACGAGCAATTATACCAAATGATCATGGACCACAGCCTAATGTGATCAAGCCCGAGCCAATGGCCTCAATCACTCATATCAAGATCTATATATGCAGCGGCACATCTCTATGCCCTGTGATCATCCATCTCATCCTCGTCGATTCCATCAGCATCTCAGTGCATCTCCATGCATCGCGATCGTCCGTCTCAACCTCTTGGGTCCCACTATCGCCTCTACACTCCCGTTGTGCCTTCTTATGTAATTACAACTTAATCATAAACATGTAGGCCTAACAATAAACAAGAGAAAAATTGGAGGCTCGTAGACCTCAATAATAATAATAATCACATCATATGTACACACACATCACATGGTTTATGATCATTCGTCCACATCATACATCACAGGCACACATCACCATGTAGGACTACTAGATAATAATAATAGTTAATTAAACCATTTAACTAACTAATATTTTTCTGAAATTTGGGATATGCAGGAAATTTTATGAATTATGAAGAGTATCTAGGTAATTTAGAAATAAAGAACATACTGTGAAAATTTTATAATTCATAGGGTCAATAATATATTTTGCCCAAAAAAACCCTAACCCCTTTCTTGCCTTTGCGTTGCGATCGTCACCACCCCACTGATGGCGGCCTTTGTGAGGGAAGGGGATGCTGCCCCTGCGAGTGACCGTCGTTGTAGGCATTGTGCCCGCATGCAGCGCTTGCAGGCATTGTGCCCGTAGGTAGTGCCCGCGGGTGCCACCGCTTGCGCTGTAGGTGCAGCGCTCGCACGCAGATGGCTCTACCTACGAGCAACTAGTTGAATCTCATATTTTCATGATGAAACCATTTGAAATGTGTTTATGTTTTAATCTGCATTTTTGAGTGACGCAGGATGCTTCGATCAGGATGAGACAATTAAAGTAGGAAAAATCATGTTGAGTCGGAGGAACATGTTAGAAGATTTGCCGTCAGGCCTGTGGATCGGTCAACATATCGACAGAAGGCTTCGGGCCGTGGATTCAGGCATCGAGCCAAGAAGAGTGAACATTGCACCAAGGATATCGGAGTTGCGGAGTCAACTAGCCGATTGGGCAATAGGCTGCAGGAGAGGGCGAAGTGCCCAAGAATCGAACGAAGCGTCGAGGAACCAATGACATGCCGGACAACTTGATTAATGCTTAGTATTAATTGTTTAGATCGAAGTATATTTTACATATACAGGATTAACTACAATGGCAAGGCATGGAGCAAAATGAAGTCCCGGAGTCAAGGACGCAATCACATTGGGAGTTCGAGAGTTCATCGGAAGTTCGGACGTTCGTCGAAAGTTCTGGAGGAACCAGCCGAGAAGTCTCGGAGCTTGCCATAGAAGCTCGTTAGAACTCTCCAAGAAGATCATCGTGAAGTCCAGGAGCTTGCCGGGAGTCCATCGGAACATTGCCGAGAGATCGTCGGAAGTTCACCGGAAGATCACCGGAAGCTCGTTGGAAGAATAAACATAGGGACTTGTTTAACTTAGCAAATATCTTAGGATTTCGTAGTTAGCACATAATTGGGCTTGGATTTGGGTCAACCTAATTAGGGGCCAGCTAGGCCCATGTAAGAACTATGTTGGGCCCAATAAAAAGCCCAAATAGTGCTCCAAGAAGTCTCACCATCGTGGTACAATCTTCGAGACTATGTCAGGCGGTGGTACCGTTAGTTTGGGCGGTTGTACCGCCCCTACCAGGGTGCCAAGCAGTGGTACCGCCCAGCACTGCATCCCAAGCGGTGGTACCGCCCAGGGCAATGTCAATATCGAACTAACACTAGGCGGTGGTACCGCCCAGGGCAGTGTCAGCGTCAAACTGACACTGGGCGGTGGTACCGCCCCGCGCAGGCGGTAGTACCACCCGTGCTTGGGGAACCCAGGATGGGAGAGTTTTAGGCTCCAAGTTTGAATCAACTTGAAGCCTATAAATACCCCTCTCATCCCTGGTTAAAGCAAACAAGCACAAAGAGTTTAAAAGTAAAGAAACGCTACTGCAATCTCTTTATAATTCCCTCCTCTACTCTAAGTATTAGAAATCTATAAGAGAGAAGTGTGAGTGCTTATAAGGGTTATCTCCTAAACCCGGTAAAAGGAGAAGAGATGTGTAAAAGGTGATTGACCTTCACCTATTGAAGGAAGGCATCTAGTGGACGTCGGTGACCTTGTTGGAGGAGGAAGCCAAAAGTGGATGTAGGTCAAGATTGACCGAACCACTCTAAATCTCGGTTTGCATTTACATTCTGCTCTTTATCTTAACTGCAAACTGCCTCCGTTGCTTTACATTAACTATACTTTCGTTTGCTCTTAAGTTAAAGATTTTTCCAAAATGGTTTTCATACGAAGTCTTTTTTGAACCGACAAAAGTTTTCTGCTGCACTAATTCACCCGACCCCTGATCCCAACAATTGGTATCAGAGCCACGGTTTTCTAATTTGGTTTAACACCCAAATAGAAATGGCTCCTTTCGGCTTCTAAGAGGGTCACTCTCTCATTCGTCCTCCCTTTTTCAATGGGACGGACTACACTTATTGAAAAACTCGAATGAGAGTTTTCTTGATTTCGTTGGATTTAAATTTATGGAACATTGTTGAAAATGGTTTTCGAATGTCTTCTCTTCCAATAAACCATTGGAATGATTTGGAGAAGAAGACGTTTTCTTTAAATGCTAGAGCTATAAATGCTCTATTTTGCGCTTTAGATAAAATCAAGTTTAATCGAATTTCTATGTGCGAAACGGCTTTTGACATATGGTGCACTCTTGAAATCACACAGAAGGCACTAGAAAAGTTAAGGATTCTAAAGTCAACTTTTTAAGGCATGATTTTGAACTTTTTCATATGAAACCAAGCGAAATCATTATTGACATGTACACCCGTTTTACGGATGTCGTCAATGGTTTAAAAATACTTGGTAGATGTTTTTCAGATTTTGAACTCGTTAACAAGATTTTACGATCGCTTTCAAAAAATTGGGATTCGAAAATAACGACAATACAAGAATTAAAGAACTTGAACCATTTTTCGATTGAAGAACTAATTGGTTCATTGATCACATATGAATAACGTGCAATGCATGTGATGAACTTGAGAACCACCTTCCAAAGAACAGGAAGGATTTGGGACATAGAACAATTAAAGACCACTCGAGCATAAGCTCAAGTGATGGTGAACTTGAACCACAAATAAAATTTAAAAAGTTCATGAAACAAAAATTAAAAAGCAAAAAGAATGGAACTACTTGCTTTGAACGCAAGAAGATGAACACAAATTGAGATGAATCGAGCTCCTTCGAAGATGAGGAGAAAAACAATAAAGGCGAGGTGGCAAACTATGCCTTAACGCCATTCGACGTTGAGGTAATCAAAATGCCTTTAATTTATTTCGAAATTACATGATGCTTTCCATGATGCATTTCCTTTTTATTTTAGATTTTTTTTAATTTGACTGTTTAAAAATAAAAATGCAAAGATAAAATTGGATCATGTATACCTTTCTAATGATTTTTAAAAAATAATCATGAAAAATACATATTTTATGATAAACAAACAAAATAATTTTAATTGAAAATATGAAATCATGTTTGATGAAATAATGTAATTTACGATCATACTTAATAAATTTATATTTTGAAATTATGCATGATGATTTTTGTGATTATCGAACCTTGCGATCTTTTAAAAGTTCTTTTTTCGACGTTAATGAATGCATAGATTTAGCATAAAAGAAAAGAACATATATGTATGAAATTAATCAATAAGTTGAAACAAAAAAATGAAAGCATTTTTCTTAAAAAATTTTCTTTTTCTCTATCTTATTGATTTTTCATTAAGAGACCAATAAAATTGTTTATGCCATTTTGAATCTCTTGAAAATAATGTTGAGATTTTGATGATTTTGATGATTTCAATTTAATGAGTTTTATCAAAATCATGATCTTGATTTCTCATGATTTATAAATTGAAATCATTTATGTATCAAGATCTCCTACTATGTGTTCTTGTATCTTCTTATTGAAATTTATCGAAATGAATCATGATTTTTTTTTTAGAATTATAATTCATAGAGAATTGAAAGATATTATACATGAATCGAGATCATTTACATGACATCTTTTTGCTATAGGAATGTCTTCATCTCATCATCATTTTGATTTCTCGATATTCGATACATGATATTTTTCTATGAATCAAGATTCTTCATACTATGATACTTCTTGATATTGTCCATGTGATGGAATGATACATGCAATACTTATTTTTTTATGATGATGTATGTGATGGATATGATGTGTATCATGAATGCTTTAAATGATGAATGTTTGGTATCATGATCAACATGTTGATAAATGCTTAAAAATTTTAATGTTTTAGTATCATGTATGATATGCTCATAATGATGATTGATTTATTTTTCGGTACCATGCATGAAAAATGAAATGTAAGGTTTTGAAATTATGCATGTTTTAATTTGAAAATATAATGAGGCACAAATAAGATTGATACTTACCTTTGTCATAATTTGAAAATTGATGTAAAGGGTCTTCCCTTCTTTTGACAATGACAAAGGGGGAGTAAGAATTTCTAGAGTGCACATCATGAAAAGAGGCAAACTTGTTAGCTTGCATAAGTCAAAAAGATGTAAAAATATGTTAGCTTGCTCATCTCAAAAGAGAAGCAAAGATTGCTAACTTGCATATTTCTAATACCAAAAGTGCTATCTTGCCTATATCAAGATGCAAAACATGGTAACTTGCACTTTGCAACGGAAGCAAAATTGTTAGCTCAAACATTACAAAGGAAGCAAAAATAATCGCACTTCTCAAAAGAGAAGAAGTTGCTTTCTTGAACATATCAAAACTGCTAGCTTGCATGTTCTAAAATATTGTAAAATTTGCTAGCTTGCAACTTGCATATTTCAAAAAGCAAGAGTTGCTTTCTTGAACATCTTTAATTTGCTAGCTTGCATGATGATAAAAATGGATATTATATTTTTCATGCAATGTATTGAACTTAGATATTCCAAACATGTGAATAGTTGTACTTCTCCTTTTTGTTGATGACAAAGGGGAAGAAGTATGTTGTTGGTATGTCATGATTTGATCATGACATGTTGCTTGGATTTTTAAATCCAAGAGTTTCTATCAATAAGGCATATTGATAGGGGGAGTTTGTTTAAACTCCGAGAGTTAAGGTTAACTCCATCATCAATTGGTTGTCATCGTCAAAATGGAGGAGATTGTTGAATCTCATATTTTGATAATGAAACCAATTGATATGTGTTTATGTTTTAATCTGTGTTTTGAGTGACGCAGGATGCTTCGATCAGGATGAGACAATTAAAGTAGAAAAAATCATATTGGGTCGGAGGAACATGTCAGAAGATTGGACGTCGGGCCGGTGGATCGGTCGACATATCGACAGAAGGCTTCGGGCCGTGGATTTGGGCATCGAGCCAAGAAGAGCGGACATTGCGCCAAGGATATCGGAGTTGTGGAGTCAATTAGCCGATTGGGCAATAGGCCGCAGGAGAGGGCGATGCACCGAAGAATCGCACGAAGCGTCGAGGAACCAATAACATGCCGGACAACTTGATTAATACTTAGTATTAATTGTCTAGATCAAAGTATGTTTTACATGTGTAGGATTAACTACGATGGCAAGGCATGGAGCAAAATGAAGTCCTGGAGTCAAGGACGCGATCACGTTGGGAGTTTGAGAGTTCGTCGGAAGTCCGGACGTTCATTGAAAGTTCTGGAGGAACCAGTCGAGAAGTCTCGGAGCTTGCCAGAGAAGCTCGTCGGAACTCACTAAGAAGATCGTCGTGAAGTCCAGGAGCTTGCCGGGAGTCCACCGGAATATTGCCGAGAGATCATCGGAAGTTCGTCGGAAGATCATCGGAAGCTCGCTGGAAGAATAGACATAAGGACTTGTTTAGCTTAGCAAATGTCTTTAGATTTCATAGTTAGCACGTAATTGGGCTTGGATTTGGGCCAACCCAATTAGGGGCCAGCTAGGCCCATGTAAGAACTGTGTTGGGCCCAATAAGAAGCCCAAATAATGCCCCAAGAAGTCTCACCATCGTGGCATAGTCTTTGAGATTGTGTCAAGCGGTGGTACTGCCAATCTGGATGGTTATACCACCCCTAGCAGGGTGCCAGGTGGTGGTACCGCCCAACGCGGGTGGTAGTACCGCTCATGCCCGGGGAACCAACTTGAAGCTTATAAATACCCCTCTCATCCTTGGTTAAAGCAAACAAGCATAGAGAGTTTAAAAGTAAAGAAACGTGGCTGCAATCTCTTTAGAATTCCCTCCTCTACTCTAAGTATTAAAAATCTGTAAGAGAGGAGTGTGAGTGCTTGTAAGGGTTATCTCCTAAACCCGGTAAAAGGAGAAGAGGGGTGTAAAAGGTGATTGGCCTTCGCCTATTGAAGGAAGGCCTCTAGTGGACGTCGGTGACCTCGTCGAAATAGGAAGCCAAAAGTGGATGTAGGTCAAGATTGACCGAACCACTCTAAATCTCAGTTTGCATTTACATTCTGCTCTTTATCTTAATTGTAAACTACCTCCATTGCTTTACATCAACTATATTTCCGTTTGCTCTCAAGTTAAAGATCTTTCCGAAACGGTTTTCGTACGAAGTCATTTTTGAACCGACAAAAGTTTTTCGCTGCACTAATTCACCCCCCCCCCCCTCTTAGTGCTCTTGATCCTAACACGGCCAGCCGCCTATGGCTACAACAACACACAACAACAATCGTTATGCCTACGTATAGGCGGCCTGCCTGTGGGCACCACCCTTGTGACCACTACTACAGGCGGCCTACTTGCATGCAAATGGCAACCAAGGCTGCCATCTGCGAGGGCAACAATAATTACTGCCCTTTCTTGATTTTACGTCAATAATTTTGACATCAAAAGCCTTTCTAAAACATAACACACGTAGTTGAAAAGTAATCTTTTACATGAACAACCTAGCTCTGATATCATTGTAGGGAAAGCTAGAGGCGACATCACATGCTCAGTGGAAGAATATAAAATAAAAATATCAAATTTTTCAAAAGGTGTTCATCATCGTGCAAAGATTGGTGCACAAAAATCCATGAAATTGAAAACCACATGTGAGATAGTTGTGTTACCTAAGGAGATCATATATCCCTGAATTCCTATAGATCTAGGGGAGAGGATGAAGGAGGTCAAGCAACCTCCTTGCTAGCGGTAATCCACACCATAAGGGTTGTGAAGATGATCCTCAAATCATTGCCTAAATCTCTACACATGCTATCTGAAGAGAAGGGAAGGGGAGAATAAGAGGTGATAACCAAGAAACTCAACCTATTGCCCTTTGGTTCCATCTTATTTATAGAGGCATCTTATCATTTAACCCTAATGGATCCTACCCTATTGGGTAATGGATCTCCATCTAATTACCCAAGCATCTTAGATTAGTGGATCTCTATCCAATAATCTCTCATTGGCTCTTATTGGATCTCATCTTTAGGATCCAATAATTCAAGGGCTTATTAGATATCCAATAAGATAGGGGCTCCGGCGAAGATCTCATATCCAAACCTTTACTTATCGTAACACCTACCAAATGTGTGTGACCCTCTAGGCCTAATATCAAGCTGGTCGTGAGTCATACCTATCAGAACTCCTTCTAGCTTAGTGAATTGTTATCTCCATAATAATTCACTCGACTCATCGACTACGGACGTACTATGCCACTATGTTGTAATCCCCAAATGATATAGGGGAATCCAATTCTTAGGACCTATCCATCCTTAGTTACCATATACCTATAGTACCCCATCCATCTAATATCCTAGAGACCATATATTGAGTATGATGCTGTTAGGCCCATATAGTTTCTTCTTGAGTCTCACTCTAATCGAATTCTCCCAAAGAACTCTTTCTCTCTCAATCTGAATGACCTTGGCTAAGGATTTGTCTAATTAAGAATATATAAGATATTCCTCTCATGATATCTAGAGTAGATGATCTTCTATTAATACTCAATAGGTCTCATAAGGTTGGTTGTCACTCCCGATAACCAGTTATACTAGATTTGGAACTTCCAAACCTATAAGTCTGGTATCAAAGAGTAAAGTACTCATACAAGATATCCTCGGTGTCTCAAGTCTAAGGAACAGTTACACTAGTGGGACAACGGAATCGTTGTCTACCAATGAGGAATCATCAACCATCTAGCATTTCATGAGCGGATCAATTAATGAACTCATTCTCTAATGAGCACCTGCACTATAGCCCTAGTGTCCCCATACGAGCAGCAATAAGACTAGTTGCCTCCATCATATAGACTGGTATATAGCACACTAGTTGCCTCTATTATTTTGGGTTTGTGTTTAGAGGTGAATCAGTCTCATTATCGTGATCTCATCATGATCTGATTTTTATTACACAGATCTATTGACATCATAATATATTTATGCATCAAGCAATATAAAGTTAGAAAATAACATAATAATAATAATTAAAAATACTGTGTCTCATGTCACACCTACCATCACTCACGTGATTGACTTATAGGGCACCTATGACTAACTCAACTTTATTACGCTCCCACTATCTCCACCAAGAATGTGTTTCTTCTGAATGAACACTACTCTCTTGACTACAAAGACCTTTAGGTCGATGAAAATAATACCCACAAGTTTCCTTGGGGTATCCCATGAACTTGCACTGTTTCATCCTAGAGTCTAACTTATCGGGGTCATATATTTTAACATGGGCAGGGGAACCCCAAAATCTTAGCAACTATAAGATCGGGCTTCTTCCCTTTCCATATCTCGTATGATATAGATACTACCAATTTAGATGGAACTCTATTTAGAAAGTAAGCTATGGTTTCCAAGGCATATCCTCAAAATAAGATGGGTAGGGTGACAAAACTCATCATGGACCACATTATATCTAATAGCATGCGACTCCTCTTTTCTAATATACCATTGAGCTATGGTGTATAAGGAGGTGTCCATTAAGATAGAATCTCATGGTCCTTGAGGAATTGGGTGAACTCCAAACTCAAGTATTCTCCTCCTTGATCTGATTGAAAAGTCTTAATATTCTTTCCAGTCTGGTTCTCTACTTCATTCTTATACTTCCTAAATTTCTTGAAGGCTTCAGACTTGTACTTCATCAACTACGCATGTTTGTACCTATAGAAATCGTTAGTGAAAGTAATGAAGTAGGAGTAACCACCTATGGCCTGAGTTGATATAGAACTATATACATCACTATATATTAGTTCTAATAACTCAATGGCTCTCTCTCCAATTCTACTAAATATAGAGTTATTCAATTTTTCATAAAGGCAAGGCTCACAAGTTACATATGACTCATAGTCGAATAGATCAAGATATCCATCCTTTAGCAACTTTTTGAATCCTTCCCTCATGGATATGACTTTGTTAGGATCAAGGGTCGGCACTAAGAGAGGGGGGGGTGAATTAGTACAGCGGTAAAATAACGTCGGTTTAAAACTTTCGTACGATAAAAACTATTTCTGATGAAAAACCGTATCGTAAAGGTAATACTTTAAAAGCGTACATAATCATATTAAAAGCAGTAAGCTATTAAAGAGGTTTGTAGTATGTAAATGGCAGGAAGTAAATATAAACTAGAGTTTTATAGTGGTTCGGTCAACGTGACCTACATCCACTTTCGACTTCCTCCACCGACGAGATCACCGGCGTCCACTAGAGGTCTTCCTTCAATAGGCGAAGGCCAATCGCCTTTTACGCCCCTCTTCTCCTTTTCACGGGTTTAGGAGATAACCCTTACAAGCACTCACACTCCTCTTACAGATTTCTAAACATAGAGTGGAGGAGGGAATCTAAAGAGATTGCAACAATGTTTTTCTACTTTTGAACTCTCTGTGCTTGTATGCTACTAGGGATGAGAGGGGTATTTATAGGCTTCATGTTGATTCCAACTTAGAGCCTAAAACTTTCCCATCCCGGGTTCCCTAGGCACGGGCGGTACCACTGCCTGCGCATTGCCCTGGGCGGTACCACCACCCAGGTCTGGCGGTACCACTGCCTGGGGGTCAGTGTTGGGCGGTACCACCACCCAAACTAGCGGTACCACTGCCTAGCACCCTGCTAGGGGCGGTACAACCGCCTAAACTGGCGGTACCAACACCTGACATAGTCTTGAAGACTGTGCCATGATGGTGAGACTTCTTGGGGCATTGTTTGGGCTTCTTATTGGGCCTGACATAGTTCTTACATGGGCCTAGCTAGCCCTTAATTGGGTTTGCCCAAATCCAAGCCCAATTACGTACTAACTACAATTCCTAAGACATAATCTGAGCTAAACAAGTCAGTAAGTCTATTCTTCCTACTGTTAGGATCAAGGTCGGCACTAAGAGGGGGGGGGGGGGTAATTAGTGCAGCAGTAAAAATCACATCGATTTGAAAAACTTCATTATGATAAAAATCGTTTTCGACGAAAAATCGATTTCAAAAACTTAACTTGAAAGCGTATGTAATAAATTGAAAACAGTAAGCACTTAAAAAGGTTTGTAGTAAGGTAATAGCAAGAATAAAATGTAAACCAGAGAATATGGTAGTTTTAGAGTAGTTCGGTCAACGTGACTTACATCCACTTTCGGCGTCCTCCTCCGACGAGGTCACCGTCATCCATTAGAGGCCTTCCTTCAATAGGCGAAGGCCAATCAACTTTTACACCCCTCTTCTCCTTTTACCGGGTTTAGGAGACAACCCTTACAAGCACTCACTTATTCCTCTCTCAAACTAGTTTAACACTTAGAAGAGGGAGAGGAGATCACACAAGATTTTAGCAGCGTTTCTTTCTTTTTAAACTCTCTGTGCTTATGTGCGTTAACCAGGGATCAGAGGGGTATTTATAGGCATCAAGTTGATTCAAACTTAGAGCCTAAAATTTTCCCATCCCGGGTTCCCTGAGCACGGGCGGTACCACCGCCTGCGTTGGGCAGTACCACTGCCTAGGTCTGGTGGTACCACCACCTAGGGGGCAGTACTGGGCGGTACCACTGCCCAGACTAGCGGTACCATGGCCTGGCACCCTGCCAGGGGCAGTAGAACCACCCATACTGGTGATACCACCACTTGACACAGTCTCGAAGACTATACCACGATGGTGAGACTTCTTTGGGCACTATTTGGGTCACTTATTGGGCCCAACATAGTTCTTATATGGGCCTAGTTGGGCCTTAATTGGGTTGGCCCAAATCCAAGCCCAATTACTTGCTAACTATAAAATCCTAAGACATTTACTAAGCTAAACAAGTCCTTATGTCTATTCTTCCGGCGATCTTCTAGCAAACTTCCAACGATCTCCCGGCAATGTTCCGGTGGACTCCCGGCAAGCTCCTGGACTTCATGATGATCTTCTTGGCGAGTTTCGATAAGCTTCTCTAGTAAGCTCCGAGACTTCTCTATTAGCATAAAATATGTAATCATGCTATCTGTAATGCGAAAAAACTTTTATGCCAAGATTGAAATCAAATAAATTGGATCTAACAATATTACGTGTGTACCTTTCTTGTTGTTCAGAAGAATAAACTTATTTGATCTACAAGCGCTTCATCTTCGGATCTGAAATATCAATCTACAAGGATCTACAAGGAGAACTAGATCCTTCTCCTCTCTTCCTATCGTTTCATAGGACCACCTAGATTGATGGATTAGGGGATTAGGAGAGAGGGAGATTGAGAGAAAAACCTTAATCTCTCAATTGCTGAGATGCTACTCAGATGCACTCAGATGCACACTTAGCCCTTAGAGGTCCTGTCTATTTATAGGCAAGAGCAGAGGGTCTAGGATAAGTTATTAGGAGAGTTCCTCCCATCAAGGTTATCTCCTGAGGAATCCTACTTTAACATGGACTTTTTTTCTATTGACCAATAACCATAATCAAAATCCAATCATATCTATAATATATCTTACCTAATTAAATAGGGCCACATAATCTAACATTCTCCCACTTGCCCAATAATTGGTAAGAGACAAAAAGACTTAAAATCAAAAATAAATAAATAAAATTTAGTTAAAACAATTTGACCTAATTGGATTCTGAAATTTTTGGAAAAACTATATACACGCGTGAATTTTAGAAAATAGGCCAATAAGTCCAATAATAATAATAATAATACTACATTAAGTCTGACTAACAAAATGAGTCATAGCGGTTGTATGCCATCAATGTCACACTTCCTTCTATGTACCACAATACTATTAGCATTTCCTAATGTAGTCCAAAATGACCCCTATAATTTGTCTTATTAAGACAATCCTGTCATCACATTCAACCATAATATGTACATACATAATTATGAACAAAATAACATAAACAAATAACTTCAAGTACGTAAGCAAGAATGTCAATTATAGTATCAACTTAAATATGTATCACCATATCCTTTATGGGTTGCTCACAAACCCAATCATAAGAACATGTTCTTTCAAAATACTTTAGACTGTAATTCTTAAGTGAATGGATCATCAATCAATATAGTGGAACTCAAGTAATTAATTAACATTATATGTTTCTGGAATCATCTTCTCTAACCATCAAGTACTTTATACCATAATGCATATATATGCAATAGTACTTGTCATTCATAGAGAAGAAAACTACTGCAATGTCATAAAATATCTTCAACGATTTGATAATTGTGTCTGACTACACCAAGTCCTGAGATAAAAGTTTTGCAGTAAAAAATTTGATTAGTAGCCTCAAAGCATGCCACAAAATCAACTTCTATTATTAATAATAATAAATTACCTCTCTAATTGACATAGATATTAATCATAAGGTGGACTTCCTATTATCGAGGTAATTTATATAATCAGCATCTGAAAAATACCATTATTTCAAGCTGATATAATTTCATACATGTGAGCATATAATCCTTTGTCCCTTCCGGATATCTTATTACTTTCTTTGTAGTCCTTTAGTGTTTTTACTTCTAGGTAACTCCAATATATACCCAACATTTTAACTGTAAAAACTAATATCTTTTCTAACACAGGCTTGAGCATAGACTTCCAACTACGCATATATAAAGAATATCTTCTTTATCTGATTCTTTTTAAGTCATTTTAAAGCATTTACTATTGACTAAAACTTTGCTTTTATGATTGACTGAACAAAGCTATATATTAAAATCTTTTCAAAACTCGGTTGATATATCCTTTCTAAGACAATCTTTATAATCATTGAGGTCTATCCTTGAATTACTCAATGTTAATAATATAAGATGTCTTATTCATATCAACCATCTTAAAACTCTTAGTAGCAAATTTCTTGATTTAGTTTAATAAATCAAGATCATTATTGGTAAGGTAAAATATTATTCATATATAAGACCAATATAATAAACTTGCTTCAACTGATATAAATACTGATTAATAGTATTTATCTTAAATCTGAAAATAATGATATCATGAACCTTTATATATCATTATCTTGAAGCTTGTTTAAGGTCATAAATGGATTCCTGAATTTGCATACCAAACTTTATATTTCTTTCATTTTCTTTGTAAATCATTTAGAGTAACCCATAAAGCTAGATCTCTAAAAAAAAATATTTTTCATATCATTATGATATAACTCAAACTCATAATAAATTACTAATGGCATGATGATTCTTAACGAGTTCACTAAAAATCTCGTTATGATCGATACATTCTTTATGAGTAAAACTTTTAACCACAAGTTTGATCATTATATCGTTCGACATTGTCCTTTGAGCCACATTTATATAATAGACTCTTTTACAATTATTGGACAATTCGATAAATTTATCAGACATCATTCTAGTTATTAATTTTAATTCTTCTTTTATTGCATCATATTACTTTTCAGAATCATTACTTTTCATGACCCATGACAACAATAAGGGATCCATTCTGATTCCTATATCATAATATAATTCTTGTAGATATGTAATATAATAACCATAAATGACATGATTCCTTCCCCTTTACGATATTCTCAAAGTTGTCAATTATGGTTGTTCTACAAGACTATTAATAATGATATCAGTATAATGTGGGTGTTTAGTAATGTTATTTTGTTGTTCACATTTATCAAATCATTTAATGATTTGAGTAACAATAATCTCTTGAATAATAAAGGAGTATTAACTTGTATCTCCTCTATATCAAAATTAAATTTTGAGAATTTCACTCCCACTGATTTACTATTTTATAGGAATCTTACATTACTAGATTTAATTATCCTTGTACTATGATTAGAGCAATAAGATATGTACCCCTTTAAACTTTTCTGAATAGATAATAAAATATTCAAAAATAATTATTAAATCTAATTTTCTTTTATGTCAGTTGAAGATCCTTATCTCTATAGGACAATCTCAAATATATAAATATCTTAAGTTAGGTTTCCTATCATTTCATAACTTAAAAAAAGTCATGTAATTTACTTACTAGAAACACCATTCAAGAAATACATAGGTGTCCTTGGAGCTTCTTCTCACATTTATTTGGATACAAAAGAATAAATTATCATTGCTCTTAACAATATCTATAAGGTACGATGATATCTTTCAGCAATCATATTCTGGTGTAATACATCTGGTAAATCATATACCTTATTTTTCTAAGAATCTAGCAAAAGAATTATAATTGGGTTCATCATAAATATCATAAAATTTATCATCCTTGTCAGATATGATGATCTTGACTCTTCTATCTAATTATCTATCAACTTCATTTATATATACTTCAAGAGTGTAAACGGTCATAGACTTTACATGAATTAGATATATATAATCATATCTCAACAGATTATATGGTGATAAAATGTCTCTCTTTAATGAGACAAAAGCATAGAGTGATAAACATAACCTCAAGGAGTTTATAAAACTAAATTTCACTTCAATATTTAATCATAGGATTATTTTAAACTTATGATTCATATTAATTTTGTATAAACTATTATACAGAATTCAAAGGTTAATTTTATTGAATCACATTAAGTGTACAACCTCCAAAAGGGAAATAATATTCTAACAATTCTAGGTAAAGAACTCAAATTTCTAGAATTATAAGAACACAACATGGATTCTCAAGATTTATCAAATTGAATCATCTTTAGATATAAGCGACAAATACAAACTAATATCGCTTTCACTTTAAGATGATTTCCTACATTGATAAATATCTCATTCTCTTTTGGTTTTATCTCTCTTTATTTTCTTTTTGATTTTAATGAATATCTATTATTGGTAACATATGATGAAGCATCAAATTAATCCATCAATAATATCTATAATATTTGATTTGAACCATATAAATGTTATATTTATACCTTTTTTATTTCAAATCAAATCTTATAGTATGTTTCTTCTTCACATAACTTTATTTGCTACAAAAGTAACACTTTATTATGAATTTTTTTATGAGTTTATATAATAATTATAAACTCAAATAGACTTACGCTTCATTCTTATTTTAGTGTTACCTACTCCCTATGTAGTACTCAAAATATTATGAGTCTTGAGCTTACAGCTTTATCATTTATTTTGAGGATATAATCTTAAATTCCTCAAATACTATCATAGTAAGGTGTCAACTAATGACTTATCAGATAATTTAAATTGATCCTTAGATATTCTCATGCGCTAGTTGTAAACTGTATTGAAGTCTAAGTATTGTAAAATTGAGTATTTTATACCTTTCTTGATCAGTCACCTCAATTATTTATTTTATAGAACTTTCAATAATTAAGATTATGTTCTGTTCAATTAATATGATCAATGTCTCACTCACTCAATACAACTTGTATATGCTCAAGTCATTTATTTTAGAAAGTATAGGGACATTTACAGAAATACAATAAAGGAAGTATCACTATAATAATATAACATTAATGCTTTGAGTTTCCAAAATATGATGAACTATTGATATCATCTATATTTCACCTTTGGGTGAAATATTGACATATCTAGTGTTCCCTCAAGATCACTTATGGAGGACTGATACCATCCTTATGGAATAGTATTTTTACCTTTGGGTATACAACCCTAAACTACAAGAATATCCAAAATAGTATCATCTTACCCTATCACATAATTATTTGAAATAGATTCTCTTTTGGGATTATCTAAATCTCATAATTATATGTGCCATCGTGAATATTATTTTATTTAATATCATTTAGGATGAATTTCATAATGTATTTTATAGATTATTGGTCTATGTCACTTTGGTGGCTACAAGACCAATACAAAAAGATAAAATACAATCTAAAATATCCCATGAATGACATGAACTTTATTGTAATTTATATCCTATAAGCCTATCATCCCAGGCTACTTTGGTAGCTACCGGTCAAATAAAACTTAGAAAGATAAATTACAAATAATATTCACTAAATTTCTTTATCCTGATTCATACTGCCATTATGAATATTATTTTTATTTAATATCATTTAAGACTAATTTCATAATGTATTTTATAAATTATCGGTCCAGGTCACTTTGGTGGCTGCAAGACCAATGCAAAAATATAAAATACAATCTAAAATATCCTATAAATGATTAGACCTTTATTGTAATTCATATCACAAAAGTTTATTATCCAAGGCCACTTTGGCAACTACAAGTCAGATAAAACTTAAGGAGATGAATTACAAATAATATTCATCAAATTTCTTTAATTTATGCTAAGTAGTTCAATAATAGAATAACAATCATAATAATTATTAAACATTAATGCTAAGCAGTTCAATAAAAAAATAACAACCATAATAATTATTAAACATTAATGTTAAGCAATTCTATAATAGAATAATAACCATAATAATTATTAAACATTAATCAGCAAAAAAAAAAACTCATATGATAATCATGATAACACATAAATCATGCCTTCATATGAAAGGTAAATATTATTTTACAATTTCAAATATATACATGTGAATAACTAAATAAATATCCAAGAACAATAATTGGATTTTATTTATCACATGTATAATCAATAATTCATATGAGAAAACTATAAAGTAAACCATAATTTATATTTTTTAATCAAAAATTAAATCCAATCAAATAACCAAAATATAATCATGATTAAATTCAATCATAATTATAATAAATCATATTTATCAATTTTATAATTGAGAATATAAACTAAATTTCTCAATTTCATAATGATAAAACTGTAAATATTTGATAGGATATAAGTAAAAAATATGTAATTTATGAATGGCAGAATTATAATTTGGTAGAAATTAAACCCAAGGGTAAAACTATAAATATGCTGACAAAACATAAACTGGAATTACAAAATTTGCAAAGGGTAGAACTATAATTTTACAAAACCTAGCCTCGATGTCAAAATCGTAATTATACCAAAACCCTAATCTGCCTTGTTGTTGTCGCCGCCTGCGCTTGTTGCCGTCGTCGCCTGCGAGTGCGGCGCTACCGTTGCGATGCTGCCAAGATTGAAATCAAATAAATTGGATTTAATAATATTACGATGCGTACCTTTCTTATTGTTCAAAAGAATAAACTGATATGATCTACAAGCGCTTCATTTTCGGATCTGAAATATCAATATGCAAGGATCTGCAAGGAGAACTAGATCCTTCTCTTCTCTTCCTATCTTTTCACAAGACCACCTAGATTGATGGATTAAGGGATTAGGGGAGAGAAAGATTGAGAAAAAAACCTTAATCTCTCAATTACTGAGATGCTACCCAGATACACTCAAATGCACACTTAGCCCCTAGAGGTCCTGTCTATTTATAGGCGAGAGCAAAGGGTCTAGGATAAGTTATTAGGAGAGTTCCTCCCATCAAAGTTATCTCCTAAGGAATCCAACTTTAACATGGACTTCTTTTCTATTGGCCAATAACCATAATCAGAATCCAATTATATCTATAATATATCTTACCTAATTAAATATGGCCACATAATCTAACATTCTCGGCTGGTTCCAATAGAACTTTCGATGAATGTCCAGACTTCCGACGAACTCTCGAACTCCCAACGAAGTCGCGTCCTTAACTCCGGGACTTCATTTTGCTTCATGCTTTGCTATCATAGTTAATCCTGCATATGTAAAACATACTTTGATCTAGATAATTAATACTAAGCATTAATTAAGTTGTTTGGCATGTAATTGGTCTTTCGATGCTTGTCCGATTCTTTGGCGCATCGTCCTCTCTTGCGGCCTATTGCCCAATCGGCTAGTTGACTCCGCAACTCTGATATCCTTGGCGTAATATCCACTCTTTTTGGCCTGATGCCCGAATCCATGGCCCAAAGTCTTCTGCCGATATGTCGATCGATCCTTCGGCCCGACGTCCAATCTTCTAACATGTTTTCCTCCGGCACAACATGATTCTTCTTGCTTTAATTGTCTCATCTTGATCGAAGCATTCTGCGTCACTCAAAACGTAGATTAAAACATAAATACATATCGATTGGTTTCATCATCAAAATCTGAGATTCAACAATCTCCTTTTTTTTTTATGATGACAACTAATCGATGACGAAGTTAACCAAACTCCCGAAGTTTAAACAAACTCCCCCCATCAATATGTCATATTAATAGAAACTCTTGGATTCAAAAATCCAAGAAACATGTCATGATCAATTCACGCATAACATCAATATACTTATACCATACTTCTCCCCCTTTGTCATCAACAAAAAGGAGAAGTTCCAACTATCAAGAGTTTGGAAATATAAGTTAAACTCATTGCATAAAAAATATAATATCAAGTTTTATCATCATGCAATTTGAAGCTAGAAAATTTAGCAAGCATTATATCATGCTTAGAACATTCAAGCTATCAAGGTTTAGATATGCAAGTTTTACAACATACAAGCAAGTAAATTTAAAGATGTGCAAATTGGCATATTTGCTTTTCATTGCGATGTGCAAGATAACATTTCTTTGCATCTTCTTAATATTTCAAATTAGCAATTCTTGGTGATAATCAAGATGGCAATTTCTTCTCTTTTGAGAAGTGCGATTATTTTTGCTTCCTTTGCAAAAACGCAAGCTAACAAAATGTTACATTATTTTACAACATGAAAGTTAACAATTTGAGATGTTCAAGAAGCAAGTTCTTTCTTCTCTTTTGAGAAGTGTAATTTTTGCTTTCTTCTTGAATTAAGCGGGCTAGCATCTTTTATCTCCCCCTTTGTCATTGTCAAAAAGAAGGGAAGACCCTTTATATAAATTTTTAGATTATGACAAAAGGTAAAGTACCAATCTTATTTGTGCATCATTATATTTTCAAATTAAAACATATACAATTTCAAAATTCTTACATTTCATTTTTCATGCATGATACCGAAAAATAAAATAATCATCTTTATAAGCGTATCATACATGATACTAAAATATTAAAATTTTTAAGTATTTATCAATATTTTGATCATGATACTAAACATTCATCGTCATTTTAGTAACAAATCATAGCATTTCAAATTATGATAGTATTAATTTTGTCAAATTACATCCTACCATGCATGATCAAAACTTCTCCCCATTTTATCATTGTAAACAAGAAAGAAGAAGGGAAGAATATGATGGTGTAAAATATTTCAATCATTTCAAGTCATACAAGCCATAAATACAAAGACATTTTGTCATAAAAGATTTCCGGTGGACTCTCAGCAAGCTCCTGGACTTCACGATGATCTTCTTGACGAGTTCCGATGAGCTTCTATGGTAAGCTACGAGACATCTCGGTTGGTTCCGATAGAACTTCCGACGAACGTCCGGATTTCCAACGAACTCTCAAACTCCCAACGAAGTCGCGTCCTTGACTCTGGGACTTCATTTTGCTTTATGCCTTGCTATCATAGTTAATCCTACACATGTAAAACACACTTTGATCTAGACAATTAATACTAAGCATTAATCAAGTTGTTTGGCATGTCATTGGTCTCTCGATGCTTCGTCCGATTCTTCGGCGCATCGTCCTCTCTTGCGGACTATTGCTCAATCGGCTAGTTGACTCCGCAACTCCAATATCCTTCGCACAATATCCGCTCTTCTTGGCCCGATGCTCGAATCCATGGCCCGAAGTCTTCTATCGATACATCGACCGATCCTCCGGCCCGACGTCCAATCTTCTGACATGTTTTCCTTCGGCACAACATGATTCTTCCTACTTTAATTGTCTCATCCTGATTGAAGCATCCTGCATCACTCAAAATGCAGATTAAAACATAAACACATATCGATTGGTTTCATCATCAAAATACGAGATTCAACACCGGTGAGCTTCCGGCGATCTTCCGGTGAACTTCTGATGATCTCTCGGCAATGTTCCGGTGGTCTCCCAGCAAGCTCCTGGACTTCACGATGATCTTCTTGGCGAGTTCCGACGAGCTTCTCTAGCAAGCTCTAAGACTTCTCGGCTGGTTCCGCCAATACTTCCGACGAACATCCAGACTTTCGATGAACTCTCGAACTTCCAACGAAATCGTGTCCTCAACTCTAGGACTTCATTTTGCTTCATGCCTTGCTATCGTAGTTAATCCTGCACATGTAAAAACACATTTTGATCTAGACAATTAATACTAAGCATTAATCAAATCGTCCGGCATGTCATTGGTCCCTTGCCGCTTCATCCGATTCTTCGACGCATCGTCCTCTCTTGCGGCCTATTGCCCAATCGGCCAATTGACTCCACAACTCCGATATCCTTGGCGCAATATCCGCTCTTCTTAGCCCGATGCTCGAATCCATGGACCGAAGCCTTCTGTCAATACGTCAACCGATCTACCGGTCCGACGTCCAATCTTCTAACATGTTTTCCTCCGGCACAACATGATTCTTCCTGCTTTAATTGTCTTATCTTGATCGAAGCATCCTGCGTCACTCAAAACGCTGATAAAATATAAACACTTATCGATTGGTTTCATCATCAAAATCCGAGATTAAATAATCTCCCTCTTTTTTATGATGACAATCAATTGACGACGGAGCTAACCTTAACTCCCGAAGTTTAAACAAACTCCCCCTATCAATATGTCTTATTAATAGAAACTCTTGGATTCAAAAATCTAAGCAACATGTCATAATCAAATCGTGCATGACATCAACATACGTCTCCCCCTTTGTCATTAACGAAAAGGGGAAGTTCCACTTTCTAGGTGTTTGACATAATAGTTTCAAATTGTTGCATAATAAATCTTCAAGTTCTACCATCATGCAATTTTGCTATCATCATAGATATGCAAGGTAGTAAGATAGCAATTTCTACAACATACAAACTAGCAAATTTTACAACATTTTAGAACATGCAAGCTAGCAGTTTTGAGATGTTCAAGAAAGCAACACTTGCTTCTTGAAATATGCAAGTTGCAAGCTAGCAATTTTTTGCTTCCTTTTCAATGTTTGAGCTAGCAATTTTGCTTCCATTGCAAAGTGTAGGTTAGCATGTTTTACATCTTGAGATAGGCAAAATAGCACTTTTGGTATGCAAATTTATAGTATGTAAGTTATCAAATTTTACACATAAAAAAGTTTACAAAATTTTACATCTTTTGAGATGTGTAAGATGAACTATTTTGCCTCTTTTTGAAATGTGTAACTTGGCAAACATTGCTTCTCTTGAGATTTGCAAGATAGCACTTCTTGCTTCTTTTTTGAGATTAGCAACTAGCAAGTTTGCCTCTTTTCGAATTGTGCAAGCTAGCAAATTTGTTTTCTAGCAAGTTTTGCTCCCCCTTTGTCATTGTCAAAAAGAAGGGAAGACCCTTTACATTAATTTTTAAATTCTGACAAAGATAAGGTAACAAAGATGAAAAATCAAGTCATGAATATCAAAACAATTTTTTATCATGAATATTTCATCATTGCATGCATCAAAATAATATCATGAGTGTTTCATGCATTCATATCATCACATAAAAAATATAAAAAAGAACTTGGTGATGAGATATATTTCATAAATTCAAAGAATTTTACATAATAAAATTCAAGTCATAAACCTTAAGAGATGTCATGAGAGAACACATAAATGATCTTGATTCATATATAATATCTCTTAATTCATTATGAATCATAAAAATTATAAATCCAAAAAATCAAGAAAAACCGTGATTCATTTTAACAAATCTCCTCTTAAATAAATAATGTAAAGAATTCTTAGGAGATCATGAAAAATCTTGATTCATATAAAAGATTTCATGAGAGATTATGATTTTGATAAAACTCATTCAAATTCATCAAATCATTTTCAAAGTCCAAGAGATTCACAAAAGCATAATATACATGGATTCATTAATCTTTTATCGAAAAATCAATAAGATAGAGATGTTTCATCTTAAGTTATTGGTTTCATACATGTATGTGTTTATCTTTTTATTTCAAATAAAAACATGCATCAACTTTTAGGATCAAAAAGTGAATTTCGTCATAAAAACCATCAAGACCAATAAATCACAAAAATCATCATATATAACTTTAAAATCTCATGCATAAAGTCGTAATCATGGTATCAAAACATTTAACATTTTCATTACATCATTATGCATTACTTCAAATCAAACATGATTTCATTTAATCAAAATCAAGATATAATAATGGAAATCAACATGATACGCATTATTACTTCTTAAAAAACATTCATAGGATCATCATTAGATTTAAATGTAACAATTTATTTCATTAACATAAAACATGTAATTTTTATTATCATTTTCAAAATGACTAGCATGATCATAATTTTTGCATTTTCATTTTTAAACATGCAATTTTTAAGAAAAATTAATTATAAACCAAAAAAAAATGCATCATGAAAAGCATCATGTAATTTCAAAGTAAATTAGAGGGATTTCAATTACCTCATCGTTGAAAGTGGTTAAGGTGTAGTTTGTCACCTCGCCTTTGCTGATTTTCTCCTCATCTTCGGAGGAGCACGATTCATCCCAATTTGTGTTCTTCTTCTTGCGTTCAAAGTAAGTAGTTCCGTTCTTTTTGCTTTTTAATTTTTGTTTTATAAACTTTTTAAATTTCATTTGCGGTTCAAGTTTACCATCACTTGAGCTTATGCTCGAGTGGTCTTCAATTGTTCTATGTCCCAAATCCTTCCTATTCTTTGGAAGGTGGTTCTCAAGTTCTTTGATTCTTGTATTGCCGTTATTTTCGAATCCCAATTTTTTGAAAGCGATCATAAAATCTTGTTAACGAGTTCAAAATCCGAAAAACTTCTACCAAGTGCTTTTAAACTATTGACGACATCCGTAAAACGGGTGTACATGTCTCCAATGGTTTCACTTCGTTTCATTCGAAAAAGTTCAAAATCATGCATTAAAAAGTTGATTTTCGAATCTTTTAATCTACTTGTGCCTTCATGAGTGGTTTCAAGAATATGCTAAATATCGAAAGTCGTTTCACCAGTAGAAACTCGATTAAACTCGTTTTTGTCTAAAGCGCAAAATAAGGCATTCATAACCTTTGCATTTAGAGGAAAAGCTTTCTTCTCCAAATTATTCCAATGGTTCATTAGAAGAGAAGACCTTTGAAAATCGGATTCGACTATGTGCCATAAATCGAGATTCAATGAAAGCAAGAAAACTCTCATTCAAATTTTTCAATAAGTGTAGTCCGTCCCATTGAAAAAGGAAGAACGAATAAGAGAGTAACCCTCTTGAAAGTCGAAAAGAGCCATTTCTCTTGGGTGTTAAACCAACTAAGAAATCATGAGGCTCTGATACCAATTGTTAGGATTTAGGGTCGGCACTAAGGGGGAGAGGGGATGAATTAGTGCAGGGGTAAAATAACGTCAGTTTAAAGAGTAATACTTTGAAAGCGTACGTAAACGTATTGAAGGTAGTAAGCTATTAAAGAGGTTTGCAGTATGTAAATGGCAGGAAGTAAATACAAACTAGAGTTTTATATTAGTTCAGTCAACATGACCTACATCCACTTTTGGCTTCCTCCTCCGATGAGGTCACCGGTGTCCACTAGAGGCCTTCCTTCAATAGGCGAAGGCCAATCACCTTTTACACCCCTCTTCTCCTTTTCACGGGTTTAGGAGATAACCCTTACAAGCACTCACACTCCTCTTATTGATTTCTAAACTTAGAGTGGAGGAGGGAATCTAAAGAGATTGCAGCAGCGTTTTTCTACTTTTGAACTCTCTATGCTTTGTATGCTTTAACCAGAAATGAGAGGGGTATTTATAGGCTTCAAGTTGATTCAAACTTGGAGCCTAAAACTTTCCCATCCCGGGTTCCCCGAGCACGGGCGGTACCACCGCCCAGTGTCTATTTGACTGACACTACCCTAGGCGGTACCACCACCTGGGGAGTAGTGCTGGGCGGTACCACCGCCTGGCACCCTACCAGGGGTGGTACAACTGCCCAGACTGGCGGTAACACCGTTTGACACAATCTCGAAGATTGTGCCATGATGGTGAGACTTCTTGGGGCATTGTTTGGGTTTCTTATTGGGCCCAACACAGTTCTTACATGGGCCTAGCTGGCCCTTAATTAGGTTGGCCCAAATCCAAGCCCAATTATGTGCTAACTACGATTCCTAAGACATAATCTGAACTAAACAAGTTCGTAAGTCTATTCTTCCGGCGAGCTTCTGGCAAACTTCTGACGATCTCTCAACAATATTCCGGCGGACTCCCGGCAAGCTCTTGGACTTCACGACGATCTTCTTGGCGAGTTCCAATGAGCTACTCTGGCAAGCTCTACGACTTCTCGGCTGGTTCCACCAGAACTTTCGATGAACGTCCGAACTTCCAACGAACTCTCGAACTCCCAACGAAATCATGTCCTTGACTCCGGGACTTCATTTTGCTTCATGCCTTGCTATCGTAGTTAATCCTACACATGTAAAAACATACTTCGATCTAGATAATTAATACTAAGCATTAATCAAGTTGTCCAACATGTCATTGGTCCCTCGACGCTTCGTCTGATTCTTCGGCGCATCGTCCTCTCTTGCGGCTCTTAGGATTGAAGCGGCACTAAGAGGGGGGGGGTGAATTAGTGCAATGGATTAAAACTTGTAAGTTTGAAACTGAATTCGTAAATGCGAGGAGATTTCAATTCAACAATAACTTGAGTAAAGTGAGAAGATGAAAACAAAAGCTTGCTGTAGTGTAAATAACAATTTCAGAAAGATAAGTACTCACACATTCAAGGAACACACAAATTTAAAGTGGTTCGGTCAAATGACCTACATCCACTTGCAAAGCCTTCTTCGATGAGGCTCCTAACTTCCACTAGCAAATCACTTTGAAGGGGAAGGACAAATACCCATCTTACAACTTTTACAAGTGGTTTACACTCTTACAAATTTTCAACGAAAAGGAAGGAGGTGAACACTCAAGCAATTGAAAATAAGGCTTGCTAAAAACTTTGCAAAGGCTTTTGTCTCAATCTATTGCTTCTCAAAAAGTTGTATTCTCTGCTGAGAATTGAGAGGTATTTATAGGCCCCAAGAGGATTCAAATTTGGGCTCCAAATTTTGAATTCTCTTGGGTTCCCGATGCTGGCGGTGCCACCGCCTGTCAGTGTCTGACACTGACAGTGTACTGGCGGTGCCACCGCCCAGTCTGACGGTGCCACCGCCGAACCTCTCGGGTGCTGGGCGGTGCCACATGCCCGATCCTTCAGTTTCTGAGCAGTGCCACCGCCCAATCTGGCAGTTCCACCGCCCGACCTTACGTGTCACTAGTTGGGCTTCAGATCTGGCCCAAACCAAGTCATATTCGGGCCCAGTTGGCCCCTAACTAGGATATAGGATTATCCCTTAATCCTAACCGTAATTACATGCAAACTACGCAACTGAAAACATAATCCTAAGCAAGTTTTTAACAGGCAAACGTCGAGTCTCCTTCCGATGAGCTTTCCGGCGATCTTCCAGCAGACTTCCGATACACCCTCGGATTTCTTTCGGCGGACTCCCAGCAGGCTCCCAATCTTGTGGCGAGTTTAGCGAGTAGCCGAGCCTTCTCGGTGATCTCTGCGAACCTCCAACGATCTCTTCGGTGGACTTCCGAAAACTTCGACAAGTCCCTGATTTCTTCTCGGTTGGTTCCAGCAACATCTTCGATGAATCTTTGGACTTTCGACGGACTCTCAAACACCCATTGAACTTGACTCCGGTAGACTTGCTTTATGTCTTCAAGCTATCATAGTTAATCCTGCATACTTAACTCAATAATATGGATTAGATCAATTAACCCATTAATTGATTTTATCATCAAAATCTGAGATTCAACAATCTCCCCCTTTTTGATGATGATAATCAATTGATGACGGAGTTAAACATAACTCCCCCTATCTATATGTCATATAATGAGAAGATAAAACTCTTGAATTCAATTTCTTTGAATTCAAGCCCAAACCGATAAGTTCTATCCATTGAACTTATCGTTATTTTCTATATGCATGAGCAAATACGAAACTTTGTATTTCTCGTAATTTCAAGCTATAAAAATTATTTTCAAGTCGAATGATAAAAGACAATTATCATTTGGACAAGAGATATGAACTTTCAACATAAATCTCATGATATAAATGTAAGGCATGATTTCATATGATCATGAGATGAAATGACAACCAATCTAAAAACTTTCATATTGTGATATTCTCAAAAAGTTTTGCGATGCATATAAGGCATTTGCATTACACAACATATTAGCTTTTGCAATTCATATAAGTCATGCTATCACATTTGTGATACATATAAGACATTTGCATTACACAAGCTTTTACAATTCATATAAGTCATGCTATCACATTTACGATGCATATAAGACATTTGCATTACACAAGCTTTTGCAATTCATATAAGTCATGCTATCGATGCATATAAGACATTTGCATTACATAACATATTAGCTTTTGCAATTCATATTTTGCACAAGTCATCAATCTTTTACACATTCTTCTCCCCCTTTGTCATCAACAAAAAAAAGATGAGGTTTTAAGCATAAAACTCATGATCATTGAAGCCATTCATAAAATCATCTCATAAGAAAAAAAATCTTAAAAAGGAGATGGCAAAATTGACAAAGCTTCAACTTGGCATTATATTGATCATTCAAGGAAGACATCAAATCATCCAAAATAACATGAAGGAGCCATCAAAATATTGACAAAATTTCAGAAAGAAACATCCAACATCATATACTATGATAATGTCAAACACATGTCAAGGTAGCATAGAGGTTTACAATAAAAAGAAAGAAGTCAAATCCACGAAAACCGAAAAGAGAATGAAAATTTTTTGAAAAATATATACAATCAAGCTCATTCACAAGGACAATTCAACATACCTAATTTCCTTCTAATAAAGTCAAATTGATCTTCATTTAAGGCTTTTATAAAAATATCCACTAATTGATGCTTTGTATCAATAAATTCTAGAATGACATTATTATTATTGACATGATCTCGTATAAAGTGATGCCTACTGTCAATATGCTTAGTTCTAGAGTGTTGAATTGGATTTTTTGTTAGATAAATAGCACTTCTATTATCACATTTTATGGGAATGTTCTTTAAGTAAATTTCATAGTCTTCCAACATATTTTTCATCCAAACAACTTGTGCACAGCATGCACTTGCAGCTATGTATTCGGCTTCCACCGTAGATAGTGCAACCGAATTTTATTTTTTGGAAGTCCAAGAAACAAGTGCATGTCCTAAAAATTGATATGTTCCGGATGTGCTTTTTCTATCTATCCTACATCCGCCAAAATCGGCATCTGCATAAGTTATTAAATCAAAATTATTAGATTTTAGATACCATAATCCTAAATTAAGAGTTCCTTTAAGATATCTAAGGATTTTTTTAACACTTTTAAGATGAGACAGTTTAGGATTAGCTTGAAACCTAGCACAAAGTCCTACACTAAGCATGATATCCGGTCTAGTTGTTGTGAGGTAAAGTAAACTACCAATCATTCCCTTATATGTTTTTTGATCAAAGCTTTCACCACTTTCATCCATGTCTAACTTAGTGAAAGTACTCATAGGAGTGTTTATATCTTTTGAACCATCCATGTTAAATCATTTTAACAATTCTAATGTATATTTAGATTGATTAAGAAATATACCATTACTAAGTTGTTTAATTTGTAATCCTAAAAAGAAGGTTAATTCTCCCATTAGGCTCATTTCAAATTCATGACTCATACATTTGGCAAATGATTCATATAGTGATTCATCCGAAGAACCAAAAATAATATCGTCAACATAAATTTGAACAATAAAAAAATTATTTTCAAAATATTTGATAAATAATGTAGTATCAACCTTGCCTTTCGTAAAATTATTTAAAATAAGAAAGGAACTAAGTCTTTCATATCAAGCTCTAGGAGCTTGTTTTAAGCCATAGAGAGCCTTAGTCAATTTAAATACATGATTAGGAAGAAGAGAATTTTCAAATCTGGGAGGTTGTTCAACATACACTTCTTCGGGAATAAAACCATTCAAGAAAGTACTTTCGACATCCATTTGAAATAGTTTAAAATCATTACTTCTAGCATAGGTAAGGAGCATCCTAATGGCTTCTAATCTTGCCACAGGAGCAAAGGTCTCTTCGTAGTTGATACCTTCTTCTTGGTTGAAACCTTTGGCCACTAATCTAGTCTTGTTTCTAACCACGATACCGCATTCATCTTGCTTGTTTCTAAAGACCCATTTAGTACCAATAACAAAATGGTCACTAGGTCTAGGAATAAGCTTCCATACCTTATTCCTCTTAAATTGGTTCAATTCCTCTTGCATTACAATAACCCATGAATCATCTTTCAATGCCTCGTCAATGCATTTAGGTTCAATTTGAGAAAGGAAGACGGCGTTAGCACAAAAATTCTTGAAGGATGAACGAGTTTGAACCCCTTTTGATGTATCTCCTATAATTAGCTCCTTTGGATAAGCATCTACATACTTCCATTCCTTGGATAAGGAAATTTCGGAAGAAGATGCATCCAAGTTGCTATTTTGAGGAGAGGAATTATTTAAATTCAAATTATCAAAACCAAGATCATCATCAAAATCATTTTTCTTTAACTCGAAAATTTCATTAAAAACTACATGAATAGACTCTTCTATAACTAATGTTCTTTTGTTAAAAACACGAAAAGCCTTAGAAACGGAAGAGTAACCAAGAAATATGCCTTCATCGGATTTAGCATCAAATTTTCCTAAGGCATCCTTTTCATTCAAAATAAAGCATTTGCAACTAAAACCTTTAAAATAAGAAACATTTGGTTTTTTGTTATTTCATAATTCATAAGGAGTTTTTGATAGAGATGGTCTTATTAGAACCCTATTCATGACATAGCAAGCCGTATTAACGGCTTCGGCCCAAAAATACTTATGTAGACTATGTTTATTTAACATGGTTCTTGCCATTTCTTGTAAATTTCTATTTTTTCTTTCAACTACCCCGTTTTGTTGAGGATTTCTCGGAGTGGAGAAGTTGTGATTATATCCAATAGATTCAAAAAACTTTGAAAGTCACGGTTTTGAAATTCGCCACCGTGATCACTCCGAATTGATAAAATTATGAAGGCTTTTTCGTTTTGAGTAAGTTTACAAAATTTAGAGAAACATTTGAAACAATCACTTTTGTGAGCCAAGAAATAGGTCCAAGTATATCTACTGTAGTCATCTATAATTACAAAGGTATATTTGCTTCCTCCTAGACTCGTTATGTCAATTGGTCCAAATAAGTCTAAATGGATCAATTTCATGGTCTAGTGGTGCTAATTTGATTTTTTGGTTTGAAACTAGTTTTTATTTGTTTTCCTAGTTGACAAGCATCACACACTTTGTCCTTAACAAACTTCATATTGGGAATCCCTCGTACTAACCCTCTAGATGAAATCTTAGATATTAGTTTCATACTTGCATAGCCTAATCTCCTATGCCAAAGCCAAGCATCCTCATTTAAAATGGAAAAGCACATTTCATTATTAAGTTCATCAAGGTTGATGGTATAGACATTATTTTGTTTTAAGGCAATCATTGATATGCTATTGTTTGGTTTTTCAATAATGCACACATTAGATTCAAATCTAACGATGTAACCTTTATCGCATAATTAACTAATGCTTAAGAGATTATGTTTCAATCTATCAACTAGCAACACATCATCAATTAAAAAACTTGATTTGTTACCTATGGTTCCTTTGCCAATGATTTTATCTTTGTTGTTGTCTCCAAAAGTGACATACCCTTCTTCTTTGCTAGTGAGCATAGAGAAATATGATAGATCTTCGGTCATGTGCCTTGAGCATCCACTATCAAGATATCATCTCTTGCTCCTAGCTTGTGAGTTTATCTACAAAAGAGGATGATTTTTAGGTACCCATTTGATTTTGGGTGCCTAAAAAATTAATCTACTAATTTTGTTATTCATCATTGAATTATTTATAGTTCCTTTAGAAACCCATATCAACTTATGTGGGCTAATTTTCTTAAATGGACATTTGTAAACAACATGTTTGGATTTACAACAAAAGTTGCATTTCAAATGAGGTGAAATATGTAATGTGGGTCCTTTAATAAAGGTGGTAGGATTTTGGTGAGATCCTCTCACAAAACCAATTCCACTTCTATTTGCGACGTGACCCTTCTTTGCAAGGATCATATCCAAGCCTTTGCTACCAACCTTAAACTTATTTAAGGTCTCTTTAAGTAGCAAATTCTCATTTTTTATTGCTTCTAAGTGTTCACACTTAGAGCATGGAAGAGTTTGAAGATTATCAAGCTTATTTTATAGTAAGGCATGTTCTTTCTTTAATAGATTGAACTTCTTCCTAATAGTTCTACACTCATCAAATAATTCGTGAAAAGCGATAGAAAGTTCATCGAAAGATAGATCTTCATTAATTAAATCACATACCTCTCCTCCTAAAGCCATTAGCGTGAAGTTTGCCTCCTCTTTATTGTTTGCTTCTTCATTCTCGGAATCACTTGAGTCGTCCCAAGTCGCTTTCAAAGCTTTCTTCTTCTTTGGTTGCTTCTTCTTGGCTTGGGGGCATTCATTTTTTAAGTACCCCGGTTTCTTGCATTCGTAGCATATTACTTGGTCCTTTTTATGTTCAAGTTTGTTTTTGGTATCATTTTTAAATGTATTCTTTCTTATAAATTTTTTAAATTTTTGAGTTAAAAATGCAATGTCATCGTCACTGTCCTCATCACTTGATGTTCCTTTCAAGTGGTCTTCTTGTGTTCTAAGTGTCATATCCTTCCTATTCTTTGGAAGGGGGTTCTCGAGCTCTTCATGAGCATGACACATCATTTCGTAGGTCATAAGAGACCCAATAATTTCTTCGAGAGGAAATATTTTAATGTCCTTGGCCTCTTGAATGGCCGTAACTTTTGGATCCCAACTCTTTAGAAGGGATCTTAAAATTTTAGTTACTAGTTCAAAGTTAGAAAATCCTTTACCAAGAGTTTTGAGTCCATTGATGACATCCATGAAATGGGTGTACATGTCTCCGATGGACTCACTTGGTTTCATCCGGAAAAGTTCATAAGAATGCACAAGAATATTGATTTTGGACTCTTTCACTTAGCTAGTGCCTTCATGAGTGACCTCAAGAGTTCTCCAAATATCGAAAGCCGAATCGTAAATCGAAACGTGATTAAATTCATTTTTGTCAAGTGCACAAAACAAGGCATTCATAGCCTTTGCGTTTAAAGCAAAAACCTTCTTCTCCGATTCATCCCATTCGCTCATTGGAAGAGAAGATTTTTTAAATCCATTTTTAAAAATATTCCAAATCTCAAAATCCATGTAAATAAGGAAGATCTTCATACGAGTCTTCCAATATGTGTAATCCGACCTATTGAACATAGGCAAACATGTAATAGAGTGACCCTCTTGCATGCCGGAGTAAGCCATCTCTCTTGGGTATTAAACCAAATATGAAAGTAAGCCTTGCTCTGATACCAATTGTTAAGATCGGAGCGGCACTAAGAAGGGGGGGGAGGGGGGGGGGGGTGAATTAGTGCAGCGGATTAAAACTTGTAAGTTTGAAACTGAATTCGTAAATACGAGGAGATTTCGATTCGACAATAACTTGAGTAAAGTGAGAAGATGAAAATGAAAGCTTGCTGCAGTGTAAATAATAATTTCAGAAAGGTAAGTACTCACACATTCAAGGAACACACCAATTTAAATTGGTTCGGTCAAATGACCTACATCCACTTGTGAAGCCTTCTTCGATGAGGCTCCCAACTTCCACTAGCAAATCACTTTGAAGGGGAATGACAAATACCCCTCTTACAACTTTTACAAGTGGTTCATACTCTTACAAATTTTCAACAAAAAGGAATGAGGTGAACACTCAAGCAATTGAAAATAAGTCTTGCTAAAAGCTTTACAAAGGCTTTTGTCTCAATCTATTGCTTCTCAAAAAGTTGTATTCTTTGTTGAGAATTGAGGGGTTTTTATAGGCCCCAAGAGGATTCAAATTTGGGTTCCAAATTTTGAATTCTCTTGGGTTCCCAATGCTGGCAGTGCCACTGCCTGTTAGTGGCGGTGCCACTGCCTATCAGTGTTTAACACTAATAGTGTACTGGTGGTGCCACCGTCCAATCCAGGGTGCCACCGCCGGACCTCTCGGGTGCTGGGCGGTGCCACTGCCCAGTCCAACGGTACCATCGCCCGATCCTTAGGGTTCTGGGCGGTGCCACCGCCTAGTCCGACGGTTCCACCGCCTGACCTTACGTGTCACTAGTTGGGCTTTAGATTTGGCCTAAACCAAGTCATATTTGGGCCCAGTTGGCCCCTAACCAGGATATAGGATTATCCCTTAATCCTAACCCTAATTACATGCAAACTACGCAACTGAAAACATAGTCCTAAGTAAGTTTTTAACTGGCAAACGTCGAGTCTCCTTCCAGCGAGCTTTCCAACGATCTTCCAACGGACTTCCGATACACCCACGGATTTCTTCTGGTGGACTCCTAGCAGGTTCCCGATCTTGTGGCGAGTTTAGCGAGTAGCTGAGCCTTCTCGGTGATCTTCGCGAACCTCCGAAGATATCTTCGGTGGACTTTCGAAAACTTCGACAAGTCCTCAATTTCTTCTCGGTTGGTTCTGGCAGTATCTCCGACGAATCTTCGGACTTCCGGCGGACTCTCGAACACCCATCGAATGTAACTCTGATAGACTTTCTTTATGTCTCCAAGCTATCGTAGTTAATCCTGCATACTTAACTCAATAATATAGATTAGATCAATTAACCCATCAATTGATTTCATCATCAAAATCCGAGATTCAACAGCGGCCTATTGCCCAATCGACCAGTTGACTCCGCAACTCCGATATCCTTGGCGCAATATTCGCTCTTCTTGGCTCGATGCCCGAATCCATGGCCCGAAGCCTTCTGTCGATACGTCGACCGATCCACCGGTCCGACGTCCAATCTTCTGACATGTTTTTCTCCGACACAACATGATTCTTCCTACTTTAATTTTCTCATCTTGATCGAAGCATCTTGCATCACTCAAAACGCAGATGAAAACATAAACACTTATCAATTGGTTTCATTATCAAGATCCGAGTACTTGAAGCTTCTCCAAGCTTTCGTTTTTCTTTTTCTATAAAGTACTCCTTGTAGTTCGTTTTTCAAGGCATGTTTTTACCGTATTGGAAGCATTGGCCTTTGTCCTTCACTAGGTCAATCTTGGCAACTTTGCCTTACCTCGTTTGCCCTTGTCCTTGCCCTTCTTAAGGGACTTCCCAACCTTCCTTTTCTTTTTGGTCTCACCAACATAGAGAACTAGTTTTTGTTTCTTGATAGTGCTCTTTGCCTCTCTCAAGGAATATGGTAGGGACTGAAGTACAAGATCAATGCATAGGTTATTATCTAGGACCATTCCTAGGCCTATGAGTTTATCAATCCACTCTATCATCTTTAGGATATGGTTATAAACTGATGCCCCTTCAGTCATCCTAGTGCGGAATAGTCTTTTAGATATCTTATATCGCTGAGTTCTTCTTTGCTTCTTAAATAGTTTATGGAGATGCAAAAGTATAGATCTAGCATCCATGTTTTTATATTGTCTCCATAACTCAAGAGTCATAGAGGCTAATATGTAACATTGAGCAAGAGTGAAATTATTTATATACTTCTCATATCAGGCAAACTCTTCCTGAGGTGCTCCTACCTCAGGCTTTGATATGACGGTATCTAAGACATATGTGATTTTTTATGCTGTAAGAATTATTCTTGGTTATGGAACCAATCCATATAGTTCAGACCAGTGAAGCGGCTGCCATCAAGTATACCACGTAAAGAGTCTGATAGCGATATGTTTCTAACAAATAGGTGTTGTAGCATAAATAAATAACATGCAGATTTTACAGAAAAATAAATATCAAGATATGGACTTCTATCTTGACGTACTCCCACTATTTTTCTAGTGAGTTATGCGACACTCTCAACACATGAAACGGAAGTCTCTGATAGACTTCTAGTTGGGATCGGGATTCAATCGACATCTTAGTGTAATATCGAGGGACTCAACCAATCACACTAAGCCCAAAAAGGTAGGCAACTTTTACCGATCACAACTCCTTATGATTTCCATCCTATCTGGCTTCTAAACCATCATGATCTTGATAGGACTTGACCAATCATGATGTCAGTTAAGTCATCATCATCATTACAAAATAAGTCTGATTCGATGATAAGCTCTCGAGAGACTCAAACAAGTATATCATGTCCTCAGGTCACCGATACATCTCTACGTCATAGGCAAGATCTCGAATCATAATATAGGCAAGCCTCGAGAGACTCGACCAACTCAACCTACATCGGGATTTGATTTCTTTATATAATGATGGAAGGCCATGTGGGTCAATCTAATTGCCACACGCCTATCTATTAAATCTCGTATTTTGATAATGAAACCAATTGATAAGTGTTTATGATTTGATCTACGTTTTTAATGATGTAGGATACTTCGATCAGGATGAGACAATTAAAGCAGGAAGAATCATGTTGGGCCGGTGGAACATGTCAGAAGATTGGACATCGAGTTGGAGGATCGATCGACGTATCGACAGAAGGCTTCGGGCCATGGATTCGGGCATTGGGCCAAGAAGAGCATATATTGCACCAAGGATATCGGAGTTACGGAGTCAACTGGCCGATTGGGCAATAGGCTGCAAGAGAGGATGATGCGTCGAAGAATCGGACGAAGCGTCGATAGACCAATAACATACCGTGTCAACATGATTCATGCTTAGTATTAATTGTCTAGATCGAAGTATGTTTTTACATATGTAGGATTAACTACGATAGCAAGGCATAAAGCAAAATGGAGTTTTGGAGTCAAGAACGCGATTTTATTGGGAGTTCAAGAGTTCGTCGAAAGTCCGGATGTTCGTCGAAATTTCTACAAGAACCAGCCGAGAAGTCTCAGAGCTTGCCAGAGAAGCTCATCAGAACTCGCCAAGTAGATCGTTGTGAAGTCCAGGAGCTTGTCGGGAGTCTGCTGGAACATTGCCGGTTCCAGTCGAGAGATCGTCGGAAGTTCGCTGGAAGATCACCGGAAGAAAACTTAACTCATAGGACTTGTTTAGCTTAGTAAATGTCTTAGATTTTGTAGTTAGCACATAATTGGGATTGGATTTGGGCCAACCCAATTAGGGGCTAGTTGGGCCCATGTAAGGACTGTGTTAGGCCCAATGAAAGGCCCAAATAGTACCCCAAGAAGTGACACCGTAGTGACACAGTCTCCGAGACTATGTCAGGCGATAGTACCGCTAGTCTAGGCGGTGGAATCGCCCCTAGCTGGGTGTCAAGCGATGGTACCGCTAGTTTGGGTAATGGTACCACTAGTCTGGGTGGTGGTACCACCTAGTGGCAGGGAGCCAGGCGATGGTACTGCCAGATTGGGCGATGGTACCACCTAGTACAGTGTCAGTGTTAGACTGACTGGCGGTGGTACCGCCCGTACCCAGGAAACTCGGGATGAGATATTTTTAGGCTCCATGTTTGAATCAACTTGAGGCCTATAAATACCCCTCTCATCCCTGGTTAAACTATATAAGACTTGAGAGTAAAAAAGGAAAGAAATACTGCTGCAATCTTGTGTGAACTCCTCCTCTTCTACTAAATGTTAGAATAGTTTGAGAGAGGAGTAACTAAGGGTGTAAGGGTTATCTCCTAAACCCGGTAAAAGGAGAAAGAGCTGTAAAAGGTAGTTGGTCTTCGCCTATTGATGGAAGACCGATAGTGGATGCTAGTGGCCTCGACGGAGGAGGAATCGAGAGTGGATGTAGGTCACGACGACCGAACCACTATAAACTCGATTTGCATTTACTTTGAGAAATTTACATTTACTGCAAACTATCCTTTCTTGCTCTTACTTGCATTACATCCACTACACGTTTCCGTACGCTTTCAATTTCAAGCTATCTTTCCGAACTCGGTTTTAATCGTACGAAGATTTTCAGAACCGACGTAATTTTTACCGCTACACTAATTCACCCACCCCCCCTCTTAGTGTCGATTCATTCGTAATAGTTAGCATCAGAGCCATGTTCATTTCTCATTTGGTTTAACACCCAAGAGAAATTGTTCTTTTCGGCTTTCAAGAGAGTCACTCTCTCATTCGTCCTTCCTTGTTCAATGGGACGGACTAAACATATTGGAAAACTCGAATGAGAGTTTTCTTACTTTTGTTGGATTTAAATTTATGGAGTATTGTGAAAAACGGTTTTCGAAGGTCTTCTCTTCCAATGAACCATTGGAATGATTTGGAGAAGAAGACTTCTTCTTTAAATGCAAAGGCTATGAATGCCTTATTTTGTGCCTTAGACAAAAACAAGTTTAATCGAATTTCTATGTGCGAAACGACTTTTGAAATTTGGCATACTCTTGAAATCACACATGAAGGCACTAGCAAAGTTAAAAATTCGAAAATCAACTTTTTAATGCACGATTTCGAGATGTTTCAAATGAAGTCGAGCAAAACTATTGTTGACATGTACACCTGCTTTACGGATGTTGTCAATAGTTTAAAAGCTCTTGGTAAATATTTTTTGAATCTTAAACTTGTGAATAAAGTTTTACGCTCACTTTCTAAAACTTGGGATTCAAAAGTAATGGCTATTCAAGAATCAAAAAACTTGAACCATTTACTTATTGAAGAACTTATAGAGTCTTTGATGACTTTTGAAATAACGTCCAATGCACGTGAAGAACTTAAGAACCACCTTCCAAAGAACAAGAAGGATTTTGGACTTAGAACAATTGAAGACCACTCGAGCATAAGCTCAAGTGATGGTAAACTTGAACTCCTCATGAAATTTTTAAAACAAGAATCGAAAATTAAAAATGAACTTAAAAAGAAGAAGAAGGCGACTTTAGAAGAATCAAGCTCATTCGAAGACAAGGAGAAAAACAAAGGCGAGGTGGCAAACTATGCCTTAACAACTTTCTACAACGAGATAAACAATTCAAACGAAACTCCCTTAGTTTACTTTGAAATTACTTGATGTTCTTCATGAGTTATTTTTAATTTAGTTTAAAAAAATTATATAAATTTCTTTTTTAAAATTCCATGATTAATAATGTAATGAAAATGCAAAAATAAAATAGGATCATGCTAATTATGTTAGTAATTTTGAAAATGATAATAAAAATTATATATTTTATGTTGAAGGAATAAAATATTAGATTTAAATCTAATGATAAATGTGTATCATGTTGATTTTCATATTGTTTCTTGATTTTGATTGGAAATGATCTATGATTTATGAAATCATGTTTGATGATAATGCTTAATAAGTTTATCTTTCGAAATTATGCATGATGATTCTTGCGATTTATGAATTATCGATTTTTACCATAATGAAAGTGGCTTTTTCGACTTTAAATATTGATGTATATTTTTGTTTGACATAAAACGACAAAGGGAGAATGCATATTTTTCTTGAAAATACCTCTAAAGTTTTTCGATTTTTCGACAAGTGATTCTTAGTAATGAATCTATCTTATGTAATCTTTTGAAAATGATCTTGATTTAATGATTTAAATTTAAATAAGCTTTATCTTGATTTTTTAAAATTTATAACTTGAGATTTCTTATGCACGAATCAAGATCTCCTATGTTTCTTTTATCCACTAGAAAGATTTGTTGAAATAAATCATATCTTATGACATTTATGAAAAATTGAGACATTATGCATGAATCGAGTTCTCATGAGAATCTATTTACATTGTCTTCATTGAATTTTCTTGAAAATATTTTAATGATTTTGATTATTTAAATTTGAATAATTTTTTTTCAAATCATGATCTTGATTCCTTGATGTTTATAAGATTTATTATGAATAGAGATCGTTTGTGTTCTCTCATGACTTTATTTGCTATAGGAAAATCTTTATCTATATCATTGATCTTGAATTCTCGGAATCGAAACTTGATAATTTCTTTATATAAATCAAGATCCCTTACTTTTATACTCGAACGACTTCTTGTATTTTATTAAAGAGAATACTTATCAAAATGAATCATGTCTATCAGTATTCACATGATATTTGATATTATCTTTCATGACATGATGTGTAAATTCCTTTGTATTTGTGGTTGTAAACCTCATGTTATAAGTAGAGCATTGATGTAAAAATTGTATTCTTCCACTCTACTTCTTCCTTGATTACAATAAAGGGGAGAAAGAAAATTGCTAGTTTGAATGTTAAATTTAGCCAAATTATAAAAAATACATAAACTCTCCTTATACATTCTTTTTCGGATCATGATCTTGATTTCTCGAATTTTAGACTTGAATCTTCTTTTTGAATCAAGATTATTTTTCCTATCATGCTTTCTTGTCAAAAATGATATATGATCTTTTGATATTCATTTTTGTTGTTTACCTTTGTCATGCTTTGAAAATTGTTGTAAAGAGAAAATAATTATAACATTGTATTCTTCCCTTCTTTTTGACATTGACAAAGGGGGAGAAATATCGCTAGCTCATCTTGCAAAATTTAGAAACTTGCACTTTGCAAAGGAAGCAAAATTGCTAGCTCAAACATTGCAAAGGAAGCAAAAATTTGCTAGCTTACAAATTGCATAGAGAAAGAAGTTTTATCTTGCTTATCTCAAGAAGCAAAACATGCTAACTTGCATATCTAGTAAAATTTACAAACTTGTATATTTCAAGAAGCAAGAGTTGCTTTCTTGAACAACTCAAAATTGCTAGCTTGTATATTTTAAAATATTATAAAATTATTGCTAGCTTGCATGATGATAAAACTGAAGATTATGCTTAGTATGCGATGATTTGAACTTATATCTCAAACACTTGATAGTTGGAACTTCTCCTTTTTGTTGATAACAAAAGGGGAGAAGTATGATCATGTTATGCATGATGATGTGTTGCAAATACTCATGATGAAATTTGCAATGACTTGAATTCAATGTTCTATTAATAAGACATATTGATAGGGGGAGTTAAGGTTAACTCCGTCATCAATTGGTTATCATCAAAAAGGGGGAGATTGTTGAATCTTATATTTTGATGATGAAACCAATTGATAAGTGTTTATGATTTGATCTGCATTTCTAGTGACGCAAGATGCTTCGATCAGGATGAAACAATTAAAGCAGAAAGAATCATGTTGAGCCGGTGGAACATGTTAGAAGATTAGAAGTCGAGCCGGAGGATCGGTCGACGTATCGACAAAAGGCTTCGGGCCATAGATTCGAGCATCGGACCAAGAAGAGCGGATATTGTGCTAAGGATATCGGAGTTGTGGAGTCAACTAGCCGATTGGGCAATAGGCCGCAAAAGAGGATGATGCGCCGAAGAATCGGACGAAGCGTTAATGGACCAATGACATGCCGGACAACATGATTCATACTTAGTATTAATTGTCTATATCGAAGTATTTTTTTACATGTGCAGGATTAACTACGATAGCAAGGCATAAAGCAAAATGTAGTCCTGGAGTCAAGAACACGATTTCGTTGGGAGTTCAAGAGTTCGTCGGAAGTCTGAACGTTCATCAAAAGTTTTATAGGAACTAATCGACAAGTTTCGGAGCTTGCTAGAGAAGCTCGTTCGAACTCGCCAAGTAGATCGTCGTGAAGTCCAGGAGCTTGTCGGGAGTTCGCCGGAACATTGCTGAGAGATCGTCGGAAGTTCGCCGGAAGATCATCGGAAGCTCATCGGAAGAAAACTTGACTCATAGGACTTGTTTAACTTAGTAAATGTCTTAGATTTCGTAGTTAGCACATAATTGGGATTGGATTTTAGCCACCCAATTAGGGGCTAGTTAGGCTCATGTAAGGACTATGTTGGGCCCAATGAAAGACCCAAACAATGCCCCAAGAGGTGACACCATCATGGCACAATCTCCGAGACTGTGTCAAGCGATGGTACCGCCAGTCTGGTGGAACCGCCTCTAGCAGGGTGCCAAGCGGTGGTACCGCCAGTCTGGGCAATGGTACCATCCAGTGGTAGTGAGACAGGCAGTGGTACCGCCAAACTGAACGGTGGTACCACCCAGTGCAGTGTCAGTGTCAGACTAACATTAGCGGTGGTATCGCCCAATACAAGCGATGGTACCACCCGTACCCAGGAAACCTGGGATGAGATGTTTTTAGGCTCCAAGTTTGAATCAACTTGAGGCCTATAAATACTCCTCTCATCCCTGGTTAAACTATACAAGACTTCAGAGTAAAAAAGCAAAGAAACGCTATTACAATCTTGTGTGAACTCCTCTCCTTCTTCTAAGTATTAGAATAGTTTGAGAGAGGAGTAAGTGGGGGTGTAAGGGTTATATCCTAAACTCGATAAAAGGAGAAAGAGCTGTAAAAGGTGGTTGGTCTTCGCCTATTGAAGGAAGACTGATAGTGGATGCCGGTTGCCTCGACGGAGGAGGAATCGGGAATGGATGTAGGTCACGACGACTGAACCACTATAAACTTGGTTTTCATTTATTTTGAGCAATTTACATTTATTGCAAAATGCCCTTCCTTACTCTTACTTGTATTATATCTATTACATGTTTTCGTACGCTTTCAATTTCAAGCTATCTTTCCGAACTCGGTTTTAATCATATGAAGATTTTCAGAACCGACGTAATTTTAATCGCTGCACTAATTCACGCCCCCTCTTAATGCCGACTCGTTCCTAACACTATCGACTTAATATTATCATAGGAGGAGATTTTAGATTCGGTCTCGTAATATAACGTATCACATGTATATATATATATATATATATATATATATATATATATATATATATATATATATATATATATATATATATATATATATATATATATATATATATATATATATATATATATATATATATATATATATATATATATATATATATATATATATATATTTTATTTATTTATTTATTTATTTATTTATTTATTTATTTATTTATTTATAAACTTATCTAGTAGGTGTGTAGCAATCACATGCATAAAAACACCAAATGATCATGGACTATAACCTAAGATATTCAAGCCCAAGCTAGTAGGCCTGATCACTTACATCATGATCTATGTGTGCATCGGTGCATCTTCATGCCTAGTGATAATCCACCTCATCATCGTCGGATTTGCCGATACCTCGACGCATCTCCTGTTGAATCTAATATTTTGATGATGAAACCAACTGATGTGTTTATGATCTGATCTACATTTCGAGTGACGCAGGAAGCTTCGATCAGGGAGAGACAATTAAAAGCAGGAAGAATCATGTTAGGTCGGAGTGAAACATGTCAGAAGATTGGACGTCGAGCCGGAGGATCGGTCGACGTATCGGTAGAAGACTTCAGGCCATGGGTTCGGGCATCGGGTCAAGAAGAGCGAAAATTTCACCAAGGAAATCGGAGTTTGCAGAGGTCAACTGGCCGATTGGGAAACAGGCCACAAGAGAGGACGATGTGTCGAAGATTCAAACAAAGCATCGATGAACCAATGACATGCCGAACAACATTGTTGAATCTCGGATTTTGATGATGAAGTCAATTGTCATTTGTTGTCTAATCTATGTGTTGAGATAAGTATGTAGGATTAACTACGATGAAAGTTAGATATGCAGCAGGAGTTGCGCCGGAGTCAAGACAATGATCACATTGGGAGTTCGAGAGTTCGACGGAAGTTCGGACAGTCGTCGGAGGTTCTGCGGGAACAAATCCGAGAAGTCCATAAGCTTGCCAAAAGAAGCTCGTCGGAACTAGCCAAGTGGATCGTCGCAAGTCCAAGAGTTTGCCGGAAGTCCGCAGGAGCATCACCGAGGGTTCATCGGATGATCGACGGAAGTTCGCCGGAAACTCGTCGGAAGAAGCGATTGACGCACCGGAGCAAGCTGCAGAAATTGTCTTAGGATTTATCGTAGTTAGCATAATGATTAAGTTGGAAATGGGAGGTGATCCCATTAGCTTAATCTTGGGGCAATTGGGCCCCTGAAAATCCCAAATTGGGCCGAATGGATCTACCCATTCGGACCCTGATTGTTGTGGGAGGTGCAACCGCCCAAGCCAGGAGGTAGCACCGCCTAGGATAAGGCCCAGGGAGATTGGGCGATGCAACCACCCCAGCCAGTAGGTAGCACCGCCTAGGCTCAGTCTCCGAGCGAGACTGGGCGGTGCAACCTCTCCTAACAGGAGGTAGCACCGCCTGAGCTCAGTCTTCGAGCTCTGGCAGGCGGTGCAACCGCCCCAGTCAGGAGGTGCAACCGCTTGAGCTCGGTCTTCGAGCTCTGGCAGAGAGATGCAACCGCCCCTGACAGAGGTGGCACCGCCCAGAGGCTCAGTCTTCGAGCTCTACCAGGCGGTGCAACCGCCCCAGTCAGGAGGTGCAACCGCCTGATCCCGGAATTCTGGGAATTGACAGTTTTAAGCTCCAAATTTGAACTGGGTTGGGCCTATAAATACCCCACCCATTCAGAACTGAAAGAGAATAACTAACACTCGAAATCTTTATCTTTTTCTGTGATTCTTAGAGCTCAAAATTGTTGTAAAGGCCAAAAGTTTTCCTCCCTATGTTCTTCAAAGTTTTGAGTTGTAAAGAGAGGAGAGAAAATTTCTGTAAGGGTTGTCTCCTAAGCCCGTCAAAAGGAGTGAAACTGTAAAAGGGTGGTTGGCCTTCGCCTATTGAAGGAATGCCTCTAGTTGACGTCGGTGACCTCGTCGGTGGAGGAAGCCAAAAGTGGAGTAGGTCAAGATTGACCGAACCACTCTAAATCTCAGTTTGCATTTACTTTGAGCATTTTATCTTTACTGCAAACGTCCTAAATAGCTACTGCCTTCTGCGCTTTTACGAACGAGTTTCTAAGTTCAGAACTTTCTGAATCTGCGTTTAGACGTAAATCGACTTTTTCGTACGATCATTACACTTCAGTTTACGTTTACGTTTTGATTTCAATCATAACTGCAAACTGCCTTTTGCGCATTTATAAAACGTATCTCAAAGTTAAGTATCCTCAAAATTGGCATTTAGACGTAAACCGGTTTTATCGTACGAACGTCGCATTTCAGTTTGCACTTGCATTCTGATTTTTATCATAAACTGCAAACTACCTTCGTAGATTTACTTTAACGTCATCTCGCTGAATCTTAAGTTAAAGTAATCTTAGAATCGGCTTTTACATCGAAATCGTTTTTATCAAACGAACGCAGCTTTCGATTTTAATAGTGAAAAATTTTCGCTACACTAATTCACCCCCCCCCCCCCCCCCTCTTAGTGCTCTTGATCCTAACAAACATTTGATTAGCTTTACACTAATTGTCTAGATCGAAGTAGGTTTTAGGCATAATTGGGTTGGAATTGGGCCAACTCAATTAGGGGCCAATTGGGCCTAAGTTTAGACTATGTTGGGCCAAGTGAAAGGCCCAAACAATGACCCAACAGGTGGAACCATCGTGGCACAATCTCCAAGATTATGTCAAGCTATGGTACCGCCTAAACGCAGTCTCCGAGAGACTATCAAGCAGTGGTACCACTAGACTGGTCGGTGGTACCGCCTAGTGGCAGGGTGTCAGGTGGTGGTACTGCGTAGTGTTAGTGATGTAGGTGGTGGTATATACATATATGTATGTATATGTATATATACATAAATATATATATGTATATACATATATACATATATATACATATGTATATACATATATATCTATATATATGTATATACATATGTATATACATATATATATATATGTATATACATATGTATATACATATGTATATATATGTATATACATATGTATATATATATACATATGTATATACATATGTATATACATATATATATATATGTATATATGTATGTATGTATGTATGTATGTATATACATATATATACATATATATACATATACATATATATGTATTTACATATACATATATATATATATATATACATATACATATATATATATAAACTTATCTAATAGGTGTATAGCAATCACATGCATAAAAACACCAAATGATCATGGACTATAACCTAAGATCTTCAGGCCCAAGCCAGTAGGCCTGATCACTTACAACATGATCTATGTGTGCATCGGTGCATCTCCATGCCTGGTGATAATCCACCTCATCATCGTCGAATTTGTCGGTACCTCGACGCATCTCCTGTTGAATCTCGGATTTTGATGATGAAACCAATTGATGTGTTTATGATCTGATCTACATTTCGAGTAACGTAGGAAGCTTCGATCAGGGAGAGACAATTAAAAGCACGAAGAATCATGTTTGGTCGGAGTGGAACATGTCAGAAGATTGGACGTCGAGCCGGAGGATCGGTCGACGTATCAGTAGAAGGCTTCAGGCCATGGGTTCGGGCATCGGGTCAAGAAGAGCGAAAATTTCACTAAGGAAATCGGAGTTGCAGAGGTCAATTGGCCGATTGAGAAATAGGCCGCAAGAGAGGACGATGTGTCGAAGATTTGGACAAAGAATCGATGAACCAATGACATGCCGAACAACATTTGATTAGCTTTATATTAATTGTCTAGATCGAAGTAGGTTTTAGGCATAATTGAGTTAGAATTGAGCCAACTCAATTAGGGGCCAATTGGGCCCAATTTTGGGCTATGTTAGGTCAAGTGAAAGGCCCAAATAGTGACCCAACATGTGGAACCATCGTGGCATAATCTCCGAGATTGTGTCAGGCAGTGGTACTGCCCAAACGCAGTCTCCGAGAGACTATTAGGCAGTGGTACCACTAGACTTGTCAGTGGTATCGCCCAGTAGCAGGGTGTCAGGTGGTGGTACCGCCTAGTGTTAGTGATGCAGGTGGTGGTACCGCCCAACGTAGGCGGTGGTACTACCCAGCACAAGTGGTGGTATCGCTAGTACCCCAAAAACCGACGATAAGATACTTTTAGGCTCCAAATTTGAATCTACTTGAGGCCTATAAATACCCCTCTTATCCCTGGTTAACATACACATGAATTGAGTGCAAAAAAGGAAGAAAATGTTGCTGTAATTTTGTGAGAACTCCTCTCAAACTCTAAGTGTTAGTGAAGTTTAAGAGAGGAGATAGTGGGGGTATAAAAGTTCTCTCCTAAGCCTGCAAAAGGAGAATAGAGTTGTAAGAAGGTGGTTGGTCTTTGCCTATTAAAGGAAGATCATTAGTGGATGTCGATGGCCTTGACGGAAGAGGAATCGGGAGTGGATGTAGGTCACAACGACCGAACCACTATAAAACTCAGTTTGCATTTACTTTAAGCTCTTTACTTTCATTGAAAACTACCTTACTTGCTTTACCTTCTCATTACACTCTTCTGTATGCTTTTAAGTTAAACTCACATTTCCGATATCGGTTTTCCTCGAACGTACGAAAGATTTTCAAAACCGACGTTTTTATCCGTTGCACTAATTCACCCCCCCTCTTAGTGCCGACTTAATCCTAATAGTTGGTATCAGAGCCACGTCTTTCTCATTTAGTTTAACACCCAAGATAAATAGCTCTTTTCGACTTTCAAGAGGGCTTTTCTATCGTTCGTCCTCCCATGTTTAATGGGACGGACTACACTTATTGGAAAACTCGGATGAGAGTTTTCTTGCTTTCCTTGAACCTTGATTTATGGAATATTATTGAAAACAGATTTGAAATGTCTTCTCTTCCAATGAATGATTATAATGAGTTAGAGAAGAAGATTTTATCTTTAAATGTCAAGGCCTTGTTTTGTGCCTTAGATAAAAATGAGTTCAATCGAGTGTCTATTTATGAAATGACTTTTGATATTTGGCACACAATCGAAATCACTTACAAAAGCACGAATAGAGTTAAAGAGTCTAAAGCCAATCTTTTAATGCATAATTTTAAACTATTTTGAATAAATCCAAGTGAAACCATTGTTGACATGTATACCCATTTTACGGATGTCATCAATGTTTTAAAAGCTCTTAGCAAATATTTTTCTAATTTTGAACTTGTTAACAAGATATTAAGATCTCTTCTAAAATGTTAGGATCCTAAAATCATAGCAATACAAGAATCAAAGGACTTAAACCATTTTCCCATTGAAGAATTGATTGGGTCATTGATGACCTACGAAATGAGTTGTATGCCTCATGAAGAGCTTGAGAACAACTTTCAAAAGAACATAAAGGATTTCGCACTTAGAACGAATGAAGACCACTCGAGCAAAAGCTCAAGTGATGATGACTTTGAACTCTTGACTATAAACTTAAAAAAAATTTAAAACAAGAATCTAAGAACAAATATGAACCTAAAAAGAAGAAGCTACAAAAGAAGAAGAAAACACTCAAGGTGGCTTGGGACGAATCAAATTCATCCGAAGATGAAGAACAAACCAACAAAGGCGAGGTGACAAATTATGCCTTAACGGCTTTCGACGACGAGGTAACCAAAACCCCTTTGCTTTATTTTGAAATTACTTGGTGCATTTTATGAGTTGTTTTTAAATTAATTAGTAAAATAAAAAATATAAAAATATAAAAAATCTCATGCTTCTTTTTCTAGTGATTTAAAAAAAATTAGCATGAAAATTACATGTTAAACTCCTAGCACTAAGTATGAAAAGTTAGATTCATTTAAAAAGACAAAATACATTACAAACAAAATGATTTTGATTTTGATTTTGATTGAAAATGCTTTATGTTTAATGAAATCATGTTTAATGATTTAATAATGCATAATGATGTAAGAAGTAATAAAAATGTTAAAAATTTTGGTGCTATGCTTAATGATTTAATTATGCAGGATGATTTGAAGTCTTAGTGATTTTTATGATTAATCTTGTCTTTGTTTTTTGGTTTTAAACAATAATGCATGTTTTGATTTATCATAAAAACTTAGGCATGCTAGTAAGAAATCAAATCACTTAAATTGAAACAACTAAAAAGTGAAAAGTATTTTTCTTAAAAATTTTCTCTCTCTATCTTACCAATTTTTCAAAAAGAGATTAATGAATCTATTCTTGAACTATTAAAGTGACTTTGTTGATTTGTCAAATTGAATGAGTTGAAAATAAATGATGATTTTTCACTTGATTATAAGTTGGGATATTTTTTATATGAATCATCATCTTGATTTCTCGATATTTGATACATGAGATTTTTCTATGAATCAAGATCTTGTTTTTGAACTCCCATGTTTCTTTTTGCTAATTACTAAAAAGAAAAATTATTTAGATGAATCATTCACAATTGATCTTTCTTGTTCTTCCATCTTTCAAGTCATGATTTTCATATGACACCTTTGTATTTATGTACTACTTAGAGCATTGATGTAAGAAGGAAATAAATTATACCATTATAAAATTCTCCTCTTCTTCTTTCTTATTTAAAATGAAAAAGGGGAGAAAGAAAATCGCTAGCATCTCAAGAGATTGATAAATCTAAATGAGATCTTTCCAATCGAATCATGAACCTTTTCTTGATTTCTTTACTTGAGATTTTCTTTTATTCTCATGTGATTCCTGCATTTTGAGAAAATTTTCTATATGAATCATGTCTTTTGGTATTCAAATAATATTTGATATTATATATTTCATGTCATGATTTATTTATGATACTCCCTTGTATTCATAAATTATATACCTCATTATATTTGATTTAAATTTATCTTTGTCATGATATGAAAATTGATGTAAAGGGAAAAGAATTACAAAATTGTATTCTTCCCCTCTTTTTGACAATGACAAAGGAGAAGATAAAATTTGCTTGTTTGCACAATTCAAGAAGAAACAAATTACGCTAGCTTACACATCGCAAAGAGAGGCCAAAACTTACTACTTGCTCATTTTAAGAAGATGCAAAAATAGGCTATCTTGCTCATCTCAAAAGATGCAAAAAAAAAAGTTTTGTCAACTTTCATATTTGAAAAACTTACTAGCTTGCATGTTCTAAACTTCCTATTTACTATCTTGCATTTTTTTTCAAAAACTTATTATTTTGAACATTGCAAAGGAAACAAAAATTACTAGCTTGCACTTCTCAAAAGAGAAGAAAGAACTCACTAGCTTGCATATTCTAAAGTGATGAAAAATTTGCTAAATAGCTAAACTTTCATATTTCAAAAACTTGATAGTTATACTTCTCCTTTTTGTTGATGACAAAGGGAGAAAAGATGTTATGACATGATGATCATATATGGTAGGATGTAATATACTTTGATATTTTGATACGATGATGATTTGAATGATGCATGCAAAACTTATGATAATGATACATGCAATACAATGATATGCATATAATGTGTTGCAAATATTCATGATGAAATATTGCTTTGACTTGAATTCAATTTGAATTCAAGGTTCTATCAATATGGCATATTGATAGGGGGAGTTAAGGTTAACTCCATCATCAATTGGTTGTCATCATCAAAAAGGGAGAGATTGTTGAATCTCATATTTTGATGATAAAATCAATTGATGTGTTTATGATCTGATCTGCATTTTGAGTGACTCAGGAAGCTTCGATCAGGGAGAGATAATGAAAAGCAGGAAGAATCATGTTGGATTAGAGTGGACCATGTCAGAAGATTGGACGTCGAGCCGAAGGATCGGTCGACATATCGGTAGAAGGCTTCGGGCTATAGGTTCGAGCATCGGGCTAAGAAGAGTGAAAATTGCACCAAGGAAATCAGAGTTGCGGAGATCAATTGGCTGATTGGGAAATAGGCCACAAGAGAGGACGATGCGCCGAAGATTCGGACTAAGCGTTAATAAACCAATAACATGCCAGACAACATTTGATTAGGTTTGTAATAATTATCTAGATCGAAGTAGGTTTTAGGCGTAACTAGGTTGGAATTGGGCCAACTCAATTATGGGCCAATTGGGCCCGAGTTTGGGCTATGTTAGGCCAAGTAAAAGGCCCAAACAATGACCCAACAGATGGAACCGTCGTGGTACAGTCTCTAAGACTATGTCAGGCGGTGGTACCGCCCAGATACAATCTCCGAGAGACTATCAAGCGGTGGTACCACTAGACTGGGCGATGGTACCACCTAGTGGTAGGGTGTCTGGCGGTGGTACCGCCTAGTGTCAGTGCTGCAGGTGGTGGTACCGCCAGTACCCCGAAAACCGAGGATAAGACACTTTTAGGCTCCAAGTTTGAATCCACTTGAGGTCTATAAATACCCCTCTCATCCTTGGTTAACATACACATGAATTGAGAGCAAAAAAGGAAGAAAACGCTATTGTAATCTTGTGATAACTCCTCTCAAACTCTAAATGTTAGTGAAATTTAAGAGAGGAGGTAGTAGGGGTGTAAAGGTTCTCTCTTGAACCTACAAAAGGAGAATAGAGTTGTAAGAAGGTAGTTGGTCTTCGCCTATTGAAGGAAGACCGTTAATGGATGCTGGTGGCTTCGACGGAAGAGGAATCGAGAGTGGATGTAGGTCATAACAACCGAACCACTATAAAACTCAATTTGCATTTACTTTAAGCTCTTTACTTTCATTGCAAACTGCGTTACTTACTTTACCTTCTCATTACACTCTTCCGTATGCTTTTAAGTTAAACTCACATTTCCGATATCGGTTTTCATCAAACATAAGAAAGATTTTCAAAACCAACGTTTTTATCTACTACACTAATTCGCCCCCCTTCTTAATGCCAACTCAATCCTAACATCTCCATGCATCGTGATCGTCCAAATCGACCTCAAGGGTTCCGCTACTACCTCCAGGCTTCCGCCATGCATCTTGTATAATTACAATATAATTACATGCATGCATGCCCAATAATGAACGAAAAAATGGAGGCTTACGACCCCAATAATAACAATCACATATACACACATTACACGATCCATGATCATCCTCCCACATCATACATCACATGTATATATTATCATGTAAGATTACTAGATAAATAACAATAGTTAATTAAACTTTTTAATTAACTAATATTTTAATAAATTAAGGATATATAAAGAATTTTCTAAATTATGAAGGGTATTTTGGTAATTTAGGTAAAAAGGATATAATATGAAATTTTAGAATTTTTAAGGGGCAAAATTATCCTTTTGCCAAAAAAACCCTACGGCCCTTGCGGTTGTCGCCTTGCCACTAGCGGTCGCTAGTGCGACGTCGCCATGTCCAAGAAATTGTTGCCTCGTGCAACCGCCTCGTGCATAGGCGGTCACCTCCGCGACGCTGCCCCACGCGTGGGCGGTTGCTTGGTGCAGGCGGCCACTAGTGCGACAATCGCCGCACAGGTGGCTATCGCATGCAAGGCGGCCAACCTTGCGGGCAAGCCATGCCCTACCTGTAGGCGGCTTGCCCATGGGTTGGCGCTGCCAGTCGGTGTCGCCTTGCCCGCAGGTGCCACCTTTGCAAGCCGACGACCGCCAGCAAGTGTTGCCTCGACCTACGTGCGACCTACGCGCATGCGGGAGAGCTGCGCCCTTATGAGCGAGTATTGCCCCTACCCGCAGGTGGCCTTCCCGCGAGCTCCTTGCCCACGGACACTGCCTCGGCGGACAAGCAATTCCTCTACAACTTTTGCGCACACACCGCCTCTATTCGATGCACTAGGCAGCAATAGTTGCCATCCCAGTTTCCTTCATTTACGTTAACAAATTTGACATTGAAGGATAGTTCTAAGGACAACAAAATAAGGCATCTTTCAGATCGAAAAACTACGTCAAACGTAGCAAGAATGCGTAAAACAATTCTACACGATTAAACATAACACATGCAGTTTATAAGCCAATCATCGCATGATGAACCTAGCTCTGATACCACTATTGAGAAATCATTGGTCGACATCTCATACGCAGCGGAAAACAAAAATAAAATTAGATTTTCTAAAGGTAAGTACTTAGTTGTTGTGCGACGATTAGTGTGCGAGAAAATCATAAAATCAAAAAATCACACGTATCATATTAGAAGTGTCACCTAGGGAGATCATATATCCCTAAAATTTTCAAATCTGATGGAGTGGATGAAGGAGAACTCACATACTCCTCTCTAGTAGTGATCCACACAGTGGATGCAACGATGACGCTCCTTATATCACTGTAGGATCTCCCTCTCCACGCACACCACAAGGCTACTAAAGCTAAGGAGGAGGAGAATAGGCTGAGGAGAATAGGAGAGGTGACCACCGGTAATTCTAGCTTATGAACCATGAGGTTTCTCATATTTATAGATATGCAAGTAGCCCTACTCATCGTAACATCCACCGTTTGTGTGTGATCCTCTAGGCTCGATACCGAGCTGGTTATGAGTCGATCCTATCATAGCTCTTTCTAACTCAGAACTCCTTCTAATATAGTAAACTATTATCTCCATAATAATTCACTCAACTCATCGACTATGGACGTACTAGGCCATTGCGCCATAGTCCTCAAATAGTACAAAGGAATCTAATCCATAGACCTATTTGTTCACAGTTACCATGTGTCTATAATTCCTCATTCATCTAATATCCCTAGAGATCGTATATTGGGCATGGTAACGTTAGGCTCATACGGAATCATGTCTAAGTTTTATTCTAATCAGATTCTCCCGGAGAACTCTCTAAATCCGAATGACCTTGATCGACTAAGCACACGAGATATTTCTCTCGCGATACTAAGAGTAGATTATCCTCTATTGATACTCAATTACTTTCGTAAGGCTGGCTACCATTCCCGAGAACTAGTCATACTGGATTTAGAACTTCCTAACTTATAAGTACAACGTCAAAGAATGGAGTACTCATATAAGATATCTTTAGTGTCTCAAGTCTAAGGACCAAACAGCAACTGGAACTATGGAATCGCTGTCTGACGTAATGTCATGGACAAACTTCTAAACAAGATGTTTGATGTAATGCTTATGTATGTCCGTGTTTTTTGGCATGTTCATGCCTTGTACAGCATGTAGAGGGACGGTCGAATGCTTAATAGTCCCATTTTAGTTAGGTTGGTGGCCTCTTTATACTTGTAAATAAAAGTTGTGTCATGTGGACACGTGTGAGAGATTTTCGGTCTATAATGAACCATTTTACCCTTTGTTGTGCAACTGTTCAGAGCTTGTAAAGTCTGTTTGTAATTGGCATTGTCTATGAAGTGTTTTCGGAGATGTTTTCTTGTGGATCCCGAATGAGGCATTTTCTCTAACCCGTTCTCTCTTTTGTGAGTCCTAAGAGACATGGGAGGCTTCGGGGAGGCTGACCTTGCAGAGGACACGCAAGGGTGCCGCACGACTTAGACAAAACCAACTAAGTCCATGACAGATGGTATCAGAGCGAGAAAAGCACTCATAGAAACACTTAGCATGCAAACGTAGGGGACCTAGCGGGGCTGCGTTAAGGGCAGTCAGCACACGCACGACCGTTTGGGGGAAAACGGGCATGAAGATGTAGGGAAAAGGAGTCCTCGGAGGAGCGGGCATCTGACATTAACATTCAGAGGAATGGCCAACCCTTCGTGCAAGAGGCACCATGAGAACAGGCAAGCTTGGAAGAATGCGGAGCGCACAAAGGTTGGGATGGTTGAGTTTGAGCTACGGCTCAACGTTGACAACTATACTTGATGGTGCTCAAGGCAAGTGAGGCGCTTGGTAAAGGATGAGACCATGCAAGGTGGAATGAGTTGCTCAGCGATCGAAAGAGTTGTGCAAAGCTCACAGAAGTGAGGGGAATTGCTAACTCAAAGAATTCGGTACTCATGCATGGGCTTGTATGCGGACGATGGAATGTTCGCGGCCATCCCAAGGCGATTGAAACTCGGCGCCATGGAGCATTGAAACTTTCTCTTCGGCATATGAAGGATACGTCCGTAGGAGGCTGAAGTGTGCAACGAGTTCAGCATGTTGCTAGGCCTTGAGTGGTGCAGCAGGGGCTGTATTGACGTGGAGTCCGTAATCTAGCAAGTGCATTTGTAGGAGGCAGAACAATGCACAGTTTGTTCAGTAGATCGAAGTAGTCCAAGGGGATGGTGGTCTCCGAAACGAAGAGAGATGTTGCTCCAATGGGATAGTTATCCAGGAGGGATAAGTCCCGGCTCTCCAGAGGGAGGAATATGTGGGACGGACCTCACAAGTTGAGGAGGAGTACCTCAACAAACAACAACTCCACGAAGCTCAATGGACTGAGCAAGCGGCGAGGAGTTGTTGCATGATCTCGCTCGAGAGAATGCATTGGTGGATGCATTGCGAGATCAAGTGGGGGAGCGACCCAAAGCAACACAAATGAAGGCACACTTGGAGTCGATATGGAGATCGGACTCAAGGGAGGGTTGACCCGTGGAATGGTGGGCACGAGGGCCACCATCGACTCAATGCAAAAATGAGGAGCGAAGCAACTTGGGTGTAACTTGGCGAAGTACCCAAGCCGCATGAAGAGAGCCAGCATAGAAGTTGGAACATGGAGCGGAGGCACAATGCTTTCCTTAGACAGAGGTCAAGGACATGAACTCTTGCAGAGGCAAGAGTAGAATCATGTTGCTCCATGGGTCCTTCATTCTGATGGAGTGGACTCATCTTGCATGGTGCCAAAGACGAAAGGAGCTTCTAGGCACATGCACCTTATCTCGGAGAAGCATTTGATGGAGGAACTAAGGCGACTCAATTTGCGGAGGCAAAATTGGGTTCAGAAGGCCTTAGCATGGGGCAAGAGGACTCAGAGGTGGGTACTCTTGAAGAATATGCCACAGTGTTGCCATTCAAGTTGCCATGAAGGAAGCGGTGCGCAGCGGAGATTGTGCTGGTAGGGGCAGAGGCCCAGGATCCAGACAATGGTGCACAAATTACAGTGAAGTCGATGGACTTCGGGAGCTACTAGGCGACGGACTGTCCGAGAGCGGTGCTTCATCTAGGTGTGACCCAAGAGTGGGTGGATGAAAGTTGATTGCCAAAAAGAGCAAACAAAATCGAAGTGGAAGAGACCCTACGATGTATTGGCAGAGGCTACACATGGAGGGATCACAATTCGAGTTCATCCCACAAGGATCAGAATGCAATGGAGATGTCACCAGGAGGCGACATGGTGCAGTGGATCGTGGTGGAACAGTTCGTGGCAATGCGACACACACGACAAAGTCCCGTGAGGGACTAGAACATATGGAGGTATGATCGAGAGCTATTGGAAGCTCCACTTCGGTAAACAACATGATGGCAAGAAGGGCTATGGATTCAAGGAGTGAAGGCCATGGTACCGTAGAGGCGGGTCTTCCGTGCGTGCATCGAATTTTGTATCGAATGAAAGCCTTGGTCATCAGCATATGGGGGCTGTGTTCCACCAAGGGAAAAGTTCGAATGCAAGTACCAGTGAGTTCCATGGGAGGGACTTGATCATGCAGAGGTATGATCGAAGCAGCTGGAGAGTTGGACTACTCCAGAGCTCATATTCGCTTAAGGGAGCCCGGCATGTCAGAGGACAAGGTCGAGTAAGCGAACGTTGCTACCAAGGAAGCTAAGGAGAACAGAATCGGTGCAAACCCTATAATGCGATGGCAGAGGCCATGCATGGGAGTTGCAGTCTGTCTTTCCATCGACCAGAGGGAGCTGCTTGGAGAACACAGAGGTGTTGAAGCAGGGGGGTCGAAAGGGGCGAGGAAGCGACGACGAGTCCAGAGGGACTTAGCTACCCAAAATCAAGCATCAGTTAGAATGTAGGTGGACTCATAGGAGTGCCACAGAGACATATCTACTGATCGTGAAGAAAAGGGATGCAGATGCGAGGCGATGGATAGTAGGGTCATGGGCATGGCAGCGCCATGGTACCGCAGAGGCGGGACTTCCGTGAAAGTCATTGATCCCTTGCTCTCATGGAGGGAGAGCGCTTGGTCGTGAAAGGGGCCGAGGAGGTGGAGCATGCAGAGGCAATCTCCAAGTACCGAGACAAGGCTGAAGGGCAGAGGTCGAGGAACCTCGTAAGACCGGTGTTAATGAGCTTCTTATCAAGATAGCCGAAAGTGAAGGACTTCGGGTCATGCAAGAGTGCATAACCAAAGAATGAAGCAGACAGTACGCGGTGCTGTACCTTTGCTACTCAGTGGAGTAGGCGGTAGGGTTGATAGAGAAGACGGTACAATCCCAAAGGCGACCAAACCTATGAGAAAATTACTCCAAGTTGGGGTGAAAACTTCTTGTATTCCAGAAGTTCGATGGCATTGAGAAGGTGAATCACAGTAGCTAACTCAATGCAAGGAGTGCAAACACTTCAAGTGCTTCAGAAGTGTGAGCAAAGAGCAGGCGAAGGCTAGTAACCAGCTCGATGCATGGAGTATAACCTCAAAGAGGCGGGTGAAGTCAAGTAACCTTTGCCTTCTCAATCCTTAATAGAATGGGCGAAACCGAGTACCCCAATTCTCTTATCTATCCAGCAGTGGAGCTCTGCACAAGTTCAAAGACCCTTCGAAGATAATGGAAGATAATAGTTGTCAAATCCTCACCAACGGTGATCAGTGCTATTGAGAGTAGATTGTCCGCTTCATTTCCCAACGAAATGCCAATCGAAAGCGGAAGTGATGCGAACCTACTTGGATGTGACAACTAAGTGAAAGAAGAGTCAATGAGCAAATTTTGTGGAGGAATGACCCAAAACTTCAAAAGTTTGCGAGACGATGCTCGTTAAAGCTCCAACAAGCATCCACCCAGTTCAAGCAGCATGAGGCATTTGGGAGACTGGCGTAGTAAGGATGGTCTTTTCCTTCATTTGGAGGATCCGCAGGAATCAACAAGGATCAACACAACTCAGCCAACCCCACACCAGAGTTAGAGTCATTGGTGAGTTGAAGCAGCATGGCGGATCAAAGGTTCGACTACTCAAAAACAGCAGCGGAGAGCAGTTGGGAGCCAAGAGACGCATTGTAGCTAGAGTAGAAGATTGAAGACTCGGCAAAGGCGAGAAGTTGTAGTGTCGACAAAGGCTTCGACGAGGATGTCGAAGGAATAAGTGGGGGAGAATGTCACGAACAAACTTCTAAACAAGATGTTTGATGTAATGCTTATGTATGTCCGTGTCTTTTGGCATGTTCATGCCTTGTACAGCATGTAGAGGGACGGCCGAAGGCTTAATAGTCCCATTTTAGTTAGGTTGGTGGCATCTTTAGGCTTGTAAATAAAGGTTGTGTCATGTGGACACGTGTGAGAGATTTTCGGTCTGTAATGGATCATTTTACCCTTTGTTGTGCAACTGTTCAGAGCTTATAAAGTCTATTTATAATTTGCATTGTCTATGAAGTATTTTCGGAGATGTTTGCTTGTGGATCCCGAATGAGGCGTTTTCTCTAACCCGTTCTCTCTTTTGTGGGTCCTAAGGGACATGGGAGGCTTCGGGGAGGCGGACCTTGCGGATAGACACGCAAGGGTACCGCACGACTTAGGCAAAACCAGCTAAGTTCGTGACAGTTAAGTATCATTAACCATCTAGCATTCCATAAACGGATCAATCAATAAACTCATTCTCTAATGAACACCTACATTGTACATTTAATATCCCTACATGAGCGACTATGAAATCAATCGTCTTTATCATATGAATGAGTATACAGCATATTGATCTAACTGATTATCTCGATGTCCTTCTCGAGTAATCTATAACCAGGATAATTTAGGATCTATGTTTAAGAACGAATTGGTTACATTATCGTGATCTCCAGATCCAATGACATCACAATAAACATACAGATAATATTTGATAAAATATCAATAATAAGCAAAAAAATCATTGTTATCGATATTATTACTCACATTGACTTGTAGAACACTTTTATAACTAATAGAAGATTATTAATTTAAGCTTTCCAATGGTAGATGTACTGACAGACCAGCTGCCACGGATTGTAGCATGCATCAAAAAAAAAAAAAAAAAAAAAAAAAGAAGTATCTAATAATTAGAGCTTTGTGGTTATAGAAATGTATTGGTAAGATCATAATCATGCGATCCATCACGGCAACTATTGTGAAATCTTTCAATCCAGCACTGCAGAATTTGGTAGCTTGATGACATGGCATTAAAAATATAACAATAAAAAAAGGAAAAAGTTTAAAAGCCATTTATCGAACTTGTATCACCTAATTCTTTAAGTAAACTTCAGCACTGCAGAATTTAATAATCCTGCATCCAAATTTATAACAAGAAAAAAAAAAGCGCCAAATCACAAAAAGCAGCATGTTAGTCTCTTACTCTTTGGAGCAAATGATGACAAAAAATCATCTTTAATTTGTAGCACATGTAGTAGGACTACTAAGGCTAATGTTCCCCATCTTGCAGTAAATAGTTTGGACCGGAAGCTGACCTCATCTCTAAATAGTAAATACTTGTGGGATAGGAACCACAACTGCAAGCTGCAACCGTGACTTTCCATGTTTTTTTGGCTCCAACTGTAAAGACCATTCTCAAGAGAAGGAGCAAATTTGATAAAGCAGTTAATACCGTGAACTCAGATTTGTAAATATTTTGCAAAAGAGTACAAAACTTCATTCCAAAGGACCTCATGGAGGAAAACTTTAGTATCAAACTCAAAAATTTCAAGTCATTTCACTAACTTTTCTGGTCATACTTTAATGAGATGAGTAATATAGGATGGTAAAAAGAAATGTATAGTTCATCTTATCATGCCTTCTGGTGTAGTATGGTATCATATTGCTAGGAAACAAAATATGCACCGTCTTGAATGATGTGTGTACAAATTTGGAAAATGACAGGGCAGAAAGGACTATTTCCATTAGGCATTGTTCTACAACAAGAAGCCTATCTGGTGGTCTTAATGCATAAGCTGTAACATGCTCTTAGTCCAAAAACAAACCAGATGTATATGGAAAAAATCATCTTTGTTGTTGAGAATTTTGATTAGGGCAGGTCAGAATTTTTGCCTTCAGTTGCCAAGACAAGGAACATCCAGAACTAGGTTGCTGTTCTGAGACATTACATGAGTATTGCTTTAGAACAAAGTACTGAGACGCGGGTTTGTATTGGTCAGAAACAAGATTCACATCCTTTCGATAGATCTGCAACAATAGAGAATCAAAGAATATTAATCACAGGAATCTAATTTTTAGAAACATAATCAGAGACAGCATTCCTTCCAAAATATATAATACAGTACATGCTATTACGATTATCCTCAATCAGCATCCAATGTCTGAGAGCAATTAGTGATTTTAATCAAAAGCAAAGAACATATTCATTGATATCACATTCCTAGTAAATTTACTCTTTTTTGTTTATCTTCCGTTTTCCAAATTTTGATAATTCCTTGACTTCTAAAGTATATATACACACATATCTGAACAACAAGAAACAGATGAACACTCATGATAGTCACACACATTAATGCTAAAACTCCATCTAACTGTAATCCAATTTAGATATCACATCTAACCTCTTACAGAAAGTACAAGACAAAGATACCAATAAACTGAAATGAAATTTTACTGTATAACAGAAGACCAAGAAAGCCAAAAAAAAGAGATATAGAAAATTTGTAAATCTAGAACAATGTTGCTGAAGTTCCCAACCAAGGCAGCCCAACCTAACTTGAGTCACTCTCCCAAGAAAGCAATACTATCAGTCCAACAGATGGACCCAAGAGATCCGACTCCTCAACCAACTCATCCAGAAGTTGGGGAGCCACTCGCAAGTGTCACTGGATCCAAATCAACCAGACTGACTAGTCAAGGTTGGCATTGCTATGCCAGTAGAAAGAAGGAACAAGCTGGTCAACTTGGAAATCTTCACTTGGGTCAACTTCCTATGCCACAACTTCGCAGTCTTCGCTTGGGCACGAGTGGCATGTCGAGCATTGACCGTGCTGTGGCACACAATCAGCTTAACATCGACCTATCCAATAGAAGCCAAGGAGATTTGCCCCAGATCATCAGTCAACAATTGTAGAAGTAGATAGATTGATTGTAAGACGCTGACTTTACTTGTGAGGTCTTATCCTGAATGGCTTGTAAATATAGTTCTTGTAAAGAATAGTAATGAAAAATGATAAATGTATTGATTACACTTGATCTAACAAAACTTGTTCAAATGACAACTTCCCTTTGCCTCAAATTGACATGTTGGTCGACTCCAGTTCTGGACATGAATGATTAACCTTTATGGGTGCATTACCAAGGTATAACCAAATCAAGATGGCTTTAGAAGATGAAAAGCACACCTCATTCATCACCAATAGGGGCTTGTATTGCTACAAGGTTATGTCCTTCGGGTTAAAAAATGCTGGTCTCACTATCAAAGAATGATAACAAGATGTTTAAACACTAGATAGGTAGCAACATGAACACTTATGTGGATGTTTGAAAAGCCGAGTAGCCAACACCCATTTGGGTGATTTAAAAGAGACATTCAACAATAATAAAACAAACTTAATGTGGCTGAAATCATCCAAGCATGACTTTGGTGTTGGCTTTGGGAGGTTCCTTGAATTCATGATCCATCGAGGGGGAATTGATGCCAATATGTAGAAGGTCAAGGCCATATAGACGAGAAGCCTTCGATATCATTCAAGGAAGTTTAGTAATTGACTGGTTGAATCACTGCTTTAAGATGGTTCCTCCTTTCTTCCAGACCTGGTAGGTGTCTTTCTGTCTTTTAAACCTTAAAGCGATCGAAAGAAATTCAATGGATTGAATAGTGCCAAATGGATTTCGAGCAGTTGAAGGAGTATCTTAGCTCACTTCAATAACTTTCAAGCCCACAACCTGTTGAAGAGTTACATGTTTATCTATCAGTGATGCCCCTGGCAGCTAGCTCCATGCTAATCTACAAAGAGAGCAAAATCCAGAAGTCAATTTATTACAGAAGCCACATATTGAAAGACATTGAACACTACTATCCCAACTTTAAAAGTAGGCATATGCTTTAATCTTGGCAGCCAGAAAACTCCATCCTTACTTCCAAGCCAAAATGTGGAGGACTTCCCCAATGTGCCCTAAGTTGAAAACGCTAATGCACAAATCAAAGTTAGGATCTGGTTGAGGACTATGGGACTCCACTGCTCGAAGGATTTGCCTCCGAAAGGGCAACCTCCCTTTTAGTATCAACTTCGACCCCTTCGAAGGAGGAAAACTTCCCAGCCAACAACAAAGGTGGTGATGGGACCGACTAGGGGTGTTCAAACCGGTTTGAATCAAACTGTTAAGGGCTGAGATGAATTGAACTGTTTTTTTGGTTTGATTCAGTTAAAATAAGGTAGTTTGAACCGAAACCGATCTGGACCTACCTAATTGAACCAATTCAAAACCGATTAATCCAGTTTAGTTAATCAGTTTGAAATTTTAAGTAATTTAAAAAATATATATTTTTCAAATGAACCGGTTCAATTCAGTTGAACAGAACCAAAATCTTGATCCAATTGGATCGACATGACAAGATTTATGAAATTGAGCCCACGTTATTTGTAAAATTGGGCCTTTGGGTCAGTTTGATTAATCAATTTGGACTGGTTAAGGGCTTATGATAATAAACTCAATCGTACTAATATCTTTTAAATTAAAATCGGTTCAGTTTGATTCGAACTTGTTAACCGAACCAAAGAAGTGTACCCCCAAACCAGAATTGTTTATTGCTTTCAAAACCAAACCATTGGTGAACCAATTCTGATTGAACTAGTTTTGGACCAATTCGGTTCAAGTTTGATTCTGGTTCGGTTCAATTTTCCAATTTGTTTTAGGATCGACAACTCGTCCAAGTCCCAACTGGATGATGAGGAAGAGGAGGAAGACATTCAAACCTTCAGAAGATTGGTTTTGAATCCTCTAAAGTGTTCTTAGCTTGAGTTGTTCAAAATGGTTCGAATGCAATGAAAGTGTGAGGAGACCAAATGAAAGGGGTCTTTATTTATAGGGTTTGGGTTACCCTTGCATTCCATCGCCAGCCCGTTTGTTTGCCCGATGGTCCACGTAGACAAGCAACATGGTAGCACGCTGTTGGTCGGAGAAGATTGATCATACAGATTGTGATCCCTACAAATCCTAGACGATTCGACTGACAGTAACATGGGACTCACCCACTGGGTCAGGTATCAGATTGACAAGTAATCATTCATTGCAGATTATCAAGGATCATATCAGATCATATTATGCACAACAACCGAAGCAACATGCCAGAGGGTAATCAAGGTGACAACGATGGTTCACATGAGCATGTATGACACTTAGACATGTCTATCATGTATCCAGGAATCCAAAGCAACAAAGGCACATAGTGTGTGCTGCATGAAAGCCGAAGAAGAGAGTGCCAACCTAGTTTAGGTGATTCTGCATAAAAGTGGCATCGAACCACCTAAACTAAATGATTTTCGACACCCAGATCTATTGAAGAAAAGAGTGCTGATATACCATAAAGTGCTATGCTATGATGACAATGCGATTGAACCAACCATGAAGCGCTATGCTACGATGACAGTGTGACCGAATCAGCCATTATGCGCTACTCTACAATGACAGGGAGCCAAATTGACCGTGAAGAACTATGCTGTGATGATAGAGCACCAATTTGACTGTGAAGTGCTGTGTCACAATGACAACAGTCGAATCAACCATGAAGCACTATGTTATGATGATAGTGCGACCAAATCAGCTAGGAAGCATCCCATCAGCGATAATACAACTAAATCCGTCACCAGAAACTCTATATGATCCACAGTCCATCAGAACTAACATTATGTCTCGACCTGGCTCCACATGTCAAAACAGGATGGGGATAGATGATATGGCCAAGTAGACAACTGTCGACACCTTACATCTGAAGAACACTCGGCTAACATGTCATTTCTCTGATGCTTCATCTTTACTTGGCCAACACCTCAACCCCATTCGATCAACATCGCATCCAACAAGGAGGCTGACTCAGCCTATGAAGTTGGCTATGTAACCATCCCTAACACTAACTACGATCTCGAATCCAATGGTCATATACCACACTCTTAAAGGGCCCCCTAGGATGCCATAAGGCATCTGATTTGTTGTAGCACTATTACATTCCTATATATTTGACACTTGACCGAATCCTCCAAACAAGAAACTAACTTGAGCATGGGAGGCTCTTGCGGGGCACGTCACATCACCAACACAGTTATGCAACGTTTCAGCTTAGATCCCATCTTCACCCACACCACTCCATCCCATGACGAACATGAAAAAGGACCTTGATTCTAAATCAACACCCACATTGTTCAACTAGAATCTGAATTACACATGTATAATTAATTTAAAATTCATTCTCATCATATATCCATTAATTAGTGACCGATAATGCTTGAGATTTGTATTAGTGATCTATCAGCAGTAAATTCTACTTCATCGGACAGTAATGGCAATGCAAGTGATTCAGAATCTGAGAACTTTGGAAAGCCTAGGTTTTTCAAATGACTTCAAACACTTAATGATGTACCAACTAACAATACATCATCGAAGAGAATAAGTCCATTTAAAACAAATGATATAAGAGAATTTATTAACAGTGACCTATCTGCAGGGAAATAAAATTTAATGCACAAAACCTACTAGCACTACCTGATCATATACAGGCATACCTGTAATATAAAGTTACCAGTATCAAACATCAAATTATCAGTTTCACCAATGATCATTACCATAATGCATGAATTTTCATAAGATACACTGGAATAAATGATTGGGTAAATGAAAAGAAATTTTCCATTTCATACCAACCTGTACAAAGATGATCTTTTGGAACATCATGAAGTACATGCAAACTAAATTTGTAAAAGAATCCATTAATCTTCCACAAGGCATGTATCCACCAATCATCATGAGCCTAGAGGAGCAAGACTGAACAGAAGGATGAGATTATCATGTTAGACAAGAATCTTAAGTTACAAAAGTCTGAAGTCAAAACCAACAATATAGCTTAAGCTAGGGAATCATCTTTTAATGCATGCTTTTAAATATTTCACCTGCAATTCTGTGGTACCCTCCATGAGAATGCCCTAGATCTTTTTACCTTCCATGGAAGAGACATGTATGTCCTCCAGTCATCAAGCATAACTCTTAAATCATGAATCTTTCTACTTAAGCCAATACAGCAATTTGCGTGCATTGTACAAACCTTACTAAAATCTCTGCTGGGCTCACAAAGACCACCAAAATAAGCAGTGCTCAGGAATCTAACTCTTATTCCCATTTCCAAGAGATATGGATCATGCTTAATAAAGTTAAATACATCCTGGTCATGATGTCCTGGAAATTTCTCCCTTGATGCATGCCAAAACTTGTAGAATTCTATGGTCCGATTGTTAGACTTAACATAGTTGAATCCACCATTAGGAATGTTTTCTAAATCAAAGGCATCACCCATGAAGTGATCACAAGCTATCTGAAAATCGACCTCTGGATAGAATTGTGGTAAAGGATTCCGGAACCACAAGATATCTACATCCTGCAATTAAACCAACAACAGATATTCAGAAAGTTCTTTCCTAATGAAGATAGATCCATATCTGCATCGCTTTGCTTTTGATTAAATACCAAATTACAAAAAAGATGGTATGAAAGAAAGTGAAGCACCATTTTGTCCACACCAAGAATGTAGATCTCTCATGCATGAATGATGAGCATAAGCTTCATATTAATGTTTGGTAAAAGAACATCAAACAATGGATTTACAGATCTCTTTTACATGTTCATTCATAAGAAAAGAGAATACTTTACCGAGAAAATGAAGTTGTAACCCTTTTCAAGAACTAGACGCAAAAACTCTATCCTTGTCCACATCATCGACAGATATCCAGCAGACATGAACAGCTTCTCATCAGAGAAATCTGCTCCCTCAGTAATAAGTGGAAAACAGTGGGCATGTATAGACAAGCACCGCATGTATGCTTGCTTGTCCAATGCAATGATAACCAAATGGTCGAGAAGTTTGCGTGTTCCATCACCAATTTGGAAGCTTTCAATGAATAAATCTATAATGGATCCAGGAGTTGCCCATGCTGCATTCAATGTGGTCAATATTACTGTTTTGTTTTCCATTGCTGCTTCCTCCAGAACCTTCTCAAGCCGAACATCCTCACTTTCCTGCAAAATTCTCCAAAATCTTGTTAGAGGTCAAGTAAAACAATATAAAGTATCAAGAAAATGTTGGAAAATTTCAAATACAATGTATTGTTCTAATAAGCAAACTCCTAATAAATGGTTCCTGCATGAAGTATTGTGGTTGTAGCAGAAAGAATCAGTCTAAATGTCAAAGACAACAATTTTCAATAAATAGCATGGAAAAATGTTCATGTATCATGCATTTTGGAATGCATTAAGACTTAAGAGTTAGCATAGTTGAGCAGTAAGAAATTACTAGCACTTGAAAAGCACCATAAGAAAGTAATAGCGGAGGCTGGCATGACTGGCAGATCTTTTCATTACAATGCTGATAATGCTGAAAAAATAGTTGTAATTGATCCCATTAATTACACATTTGGGTTCTTTAAAGGTGCATAGTTTGATATCTAGTATGCATATGCAATTTAGAATTCAGAGTTTAACAAGCTATGAGCACCTAACTATGCCAAGAACAATTTTTTTACATAACGGCTGCAGCAACTATGGAATAAATTGCTACGGATTAATTGCACAAAAAAGTATATAATGGTGGAAAAAGAAAGTGTCATGACTAAACAGAATTGGGTACCTTGTAATTCTAGTAACATATATATGGTGAGATGTGATTCATATTCGATAGTAGATACATCGAGCGAGAAGGCTTGGCTTCGAGACACTTACATACAAGACGAACATGGTGTATCCCCATCTTCATGGAACTTTACCACATAAATTATACTCCTGATCCTGGAGGTAAACACCTCAGACTATTCATAGGCAATTTCATCATAAGATCTTTTACAATACAGTGCAACCGCAGCAATGTTTTCTTCTTCTCTAATTGCAACGTCAAGAGCAGTTCAATTTTTAACTTTTATCATGAGAGGAAGGGGGGAGGGAGGAAGAGATGGAGAGAATGATTCAATCATTCTAGCAACAACAAATAAAACAGCCTAGGCCAGAAACCAGCAAGGTGAACAGAACCAGTTAGGTCCAACTCCAGCTAAAGCAGATGAACCGAAAGACGAGTTGAAACTCGTTATAAAACAAAAGCACAATCATATTTATCCCTTTTAACTTGAGTCTAGAATATATGTGCTTGTCAATTCTAAAAATTTGTAGGTATAACTTTGTAATTAATCTCTATTAGCTTAAAACTCAAATTGATATAAGTACTCCTTAAAAACTTATGATGATAAGAATATTATGTTTATTTTATAACTTTATGTTTTTAAACTGAAACTAAGAACTGGTATACTCATTACCTTTTGGTTAAACTGAGTTTATTTGGATGGATGCCAATAGAAGGATATATGTGGAGAATCTTAATAATTAGAGCGATTTTATGCTACGTAAAAATCTGCAAATACAAGTAAAATAACTCTAAACTCTGCAAGGATACATGTAAAAACCAGAATAGAATGCAAACGCTATCGTCTAATTTAATAATTATTCGTCCTAATTCGCCACCATAAAAAACAACTCGAGCTAAACAGAAATAAAATCCGAGGGCATTAGCGTCACTCCGTGGAGAAACGTCGAAAATGCACCGAGCTGCCCCATGGGACCAAGGGGGGAAGGAGGAGAAAGAGCAACGGATAATCAATCACGAGTTTCTAAGACGGTGAAACGATCGCATTCTTGAAACCGTCGCTCGCTTTCGAGCGTGCTCACTGGAAGATCCTCAATGATGATGATGATGATGATGAGGAGGAGGAGGAGGAGGAGGAGGAGGAGGAGGAGAATAGCTCACCAATTGAGTGGCGATGGGAGAGGTATCGGGGATCGCAGGGCCGGGCCGCCACGATGGGGACGAGGTGGGCGCGGCGGCGCGGTAGAGCACGGCGCAGGGCAAGGTGACCGCGGCAACGAGGAGAAGAGAGGAAAGACAGCGACCCGGGATGGTGGATCTGGGGCTAGGGGGTCGCATCAGGGCCCGCGGCGAGAGGCGAACCCTCGCCCCCTGCGGCTTCCTCATGTGCTGGTTTAACCTGTTGGGAATGCCGAAGAGAGAGAGAGAGAGAGAGAGAGAGAGAGGGAGGCGTGAATACTTGGGTCCGCTTTCGGAACTGAGAGGAATCGAAACGGGTCGATTCAGAGCTGTCGGCATCTCGTCTACGTGGTCGACTCGTGGAGCCCACAAAGTGGGACGGGCCCTGCGAGACACTGGCGACGTCGGTGAGACGAAACAACGTACATGTTCTTGAGTCTGCCACGTGCTCATCTAACTTACCCCAATTTGCTAAGTAGCTACACTGCATCAGGATAGTAAAACTGCAGTTTGCGGTCATTGAAATTAAGTACCTTTACAAGCTGAGGACGATCTCACACTATCATTCCCTTCGTGACCTAATCATACATGATTGGGATTTTAGCCCCTCGCATCGCTCGAAAACACATATATATTAATATAAATATATATATATATATAATAAAGCACCCAAAATTGAATCGGTATACATAAAAGTTGGTAAGGACCATAATGGAATTGCCAATCATAGGTGATTAAAATTTACCCTATTCTTACATTAAAATATTTCATTAACAAAATTTACAAAAGATACAATTAGCTAAATAGAATTTGAGACAGGTTGCGATGCCTAAACCAATAAGTCAGGTTTAAGATGAGATTAGATGAAATTTCTCGGTTTACTTTCTTTATCATGATAAAGATTATATGATTCTGAAACATTTCATATTAATTTCGGATTGGAACAACGAAGTTAACCAGTAAATCTGTAATCCTTGGTAGAACGACAACAATTTTCCCGCGCTCTCGCTCACCAACTAGTCCTTTGTACAGATATTTGAGAGAGTTGTTCTGATTCGAGAGCAACCATGCTCTGGGCAAATCAGCTAAATCCGTGGTTGTTCGACGTAGCTAATGGACTGATGCTTTGGAATTGCGTCGAGGTGATGGAGATCAGAGTCCTGGCTTATCTCCTCCTTCGAGGAAAGAATGGCGCACAGTAAGTTCATATTCAATCATCCGGAGGAAAGACCCATCACCGCATCATTACTGTTCACACAATCCACGCAATATACAGAACAAAAGAAGATGAAAATGATGGAGGAATCGGGGATCAGAACTGCTGGCTTGAATTCTTAGCTCTCCACGAATTAGGGGAGAACAAGAAGAAAGGAGACGCGGTGAATTCATCGTCGATCATGTGGGGAAAAGGATCATCACGTCCCCACAAACACCTCCGCCAATCTTCTTCAAATTGAGAACGAAAAAGAGAGAGAAAGAACTAGTCAACAAAGAGAAACCAGATAGAAAACCCGGCATCTGCGATCCGACCGAAATCAGGGCCAACTCGCGAAAGCGGAGCAGATGGCGGAAGGGTTGCCTGCATGTGGCGTCGACTCGTACACGGCGGTCATCGCAGAGAACCGCCGGTAATCATTTTTCCGACGCACAGAGAAACGGAAACCCCAAGTAAAAGCTTCGACGAGGGCAGGAGCCGGCAAAGGGGGAGATATTTATATGGAGGGACGACATGGATGAACCCTAATATGCATCAAGAAGTTAATCGACGATTGAGCTGTTGCCACGTCACGGGATTTATAAAAGCCCAACCAAAGGTAAATAGCCATCAGAATACATTTGTTGGGCCGCCATGAGAGTGAAGAAATCTTTCAATCCATTTCTTCATACACGACAAAGTGCAAGTTAAAGGTTACAAGTTGGGTAAGATGAGAGAAACAAGACGTCACCACTGTCAGTTGTGGAGAACTAATTGGATCGTCCCACTGATTCGATGAAGCGATCGAGATCCTTGGAGATGAGCATGTCGGATTCGATGTCCCGGCCCGTGGACATGGATTCGATCGCCTGCTCCGGGACGAGGCATCGCCCTTCGCCTGACAGCTTCTCTTGGACGACGGTAGATGCAAGAAGAAGTCGAAGCTTTTGCTCCACCTGCTGTGGCGCATTCCAGCCCTGCATATGAAGGCCAATGAATCCATCGCTGGCAAAGCTTTGAGATTGGATGTACTGAGAACGAGTCTTTTGTACCTTAATTGAGGCCATGAGCTCGAGAATCCCAACCTGTGCCTGCAAGAACTTGACATACTTGTAGGCAGCCTGAAACATTTCAGCTGTGTTCATCTTGTTGCCGCCAGGGATCAACCTTCCGAGCTCCTGAGTCTTCTCACTGATCCTCTTCCTCCGCGCCCTCGCTGCCACGCTCTGCGCAGACAAGAACCCGCCACCCGCCTTCCTCTCTCCGTCGCATGCCGGTGTCACGACTGCTGGTAGAGGAGGGGCCATGAACTCCGTCGAGAGCTCAGGTACCTGGCAGCCAGTCACGGCTGGTGCAGGCATGGCCACATTGCAGGAGTTGGCCTCGGGCATGAGTTCCCACGGGCGACACAGATCGTTGCAGCTCCTGGGCCGCTTCGGACGGCGGTAGAGATCGAATTCGTCGCTTGGTGCGTAAAGTTCGGGAGGGAGGGACACCACGGAGGGTGCAGAGAAACAGGGGTGTGGAACGAGTGAGTGGAGCAGGGTGGGGCCTGTGTCGTCGTAGGCATCGCCCGGTCGATCGAAGAGGGAGTCGATGGGAAGGCGACAAGCCTCGACAGGGTCGGAGAAGAAACCGAGGAGCGCATCGGCTACTTCGGATTGGCTTTCATGGAAGAGGCCTACGTCGGGGATCAGATGTTCTGCTGCTTCCCAGCTGCCGTCCAAGCTCAGCGCCATGGCCTAGCAGATCGTTGTCTGCAGTGCAACACTGTTGTCAGACCTCCTACTAAGCTAACAACGAAAAATAGGTGTGTGAGATGTACGAAGATTGCTGCTGACATGCTCTAAAGATTATAAAGCAACAAAAAAGATCTTCAAATATCGAGATATATAAGAGAACCACTGCATGGCAAGTGCATGCATGATTAGAACGGTGGCCATGGGAATTCTATTGATCGTCTTCAACTACTAATAAACTTATGATGTATCCGAAAACTAGAGAGTAGGAGCATTTAATGTAAAGTTCAGTAAAACACACTGAGTTGAAAAGACAGGAAGACGAGAAGACAAAAGACACAGACAGCTTAAGGATTTACTTGTGGGTTGGATGCTGCGTCGTCAAAGGCGACTCACCAGAAGAGAGATCTTAGAGAGGATCTACTACCAACTATTAAGCAGAGAGGGGGAGACTTCCTTCGATGCTGGCGGTTTATCCCCTTACTCTCACGTTACTATAACTGATCCCTCCATTCTCGGCATCTCGCTCGCCCAGTTCTCTCGCTTATCTTAGTCTCTGACGCAGTCATCTAACTCTCTTCTTACCTTCCAACGGTGGATTCTCACGGTAACTCCCGAATTGCACGCTTTTGTGATTCCCATCGTCGCGAACTGAGAAGCTCACAAGATAAATGAGGCAAAATTGTGCGAATAATGAAAATAGATCAGCTTTATTCAATTTTAAATCTTTTTTTTTACAACCTAAAGAACTATCTGTGGTAACATCATACCATTCATTGGGCATGCAATTAACTTCTTTTAATATGCTATCATACGAGAAGTTTAGGACAGTTCCAAGATTATATTCATGTTCGGTGCACATGTTCCTGATGATCCTGAAACTTCAACTTCAATAATAACTTCAACTCTACTTGAAGAATCATACTCAATCAACGGTTCAATGACATTCTAAACTTCAAGGAGAGGTTGGGTCTGCAAGTGAGGTTGGGTTTGTAATCGAGTCCAATATTATAAGAAAAAAATATATTATAAATTTGATATCTAAAGATGAATAGGTTCGACAATAAATCCAACAAAGACTATACGTCGGGTTATATAAAGCAAAAGACTTTCCAATATTTAAGTTAGTAGGGGGATTTTGAGAGGAGCACATATGAGGCTTTGCTTTTTTTATAGGAAGCTCAATACAACTAAAGTTAAAATGGAAATTAATCTAGGGATAATTATGCAGAATTACCAATAGCCATTATTAAAGGCATTTGCTGAACGGTTGAGTGTTAATGTTACCAAACATAGGCTCACATTTAATAAGATGAAAGGGATACATACGCTCACATTAATGAGGTGAGAGGGTCTCAACTGATGTGAAAGAATGACCGGGTATACAAGGTAATATCGAGTACGCATTGATATGTGTATAACGTTTGGTTGTTTTCGTTCAACTGATGTGGTGATTGATTGGATATGTTGTAGCATAGGATATGTATAGCTAGTTCATAATTATAAATCAAAAGATTAATTTTAATTTTTTTATTTTATTTATACTTTGTAAATGACTTTAATTATGTACCATATATTATGCAGTAGCACAAAAAAAATTATTTATAGATTTAATATTTTTTTAAAAAAAATTGGTTTCATTCATCTATCGGTTTAAAAGACTTTTATGAAAATCAACCTCGACAATATTCTATAATTCAAAATATATAGAAAGTAAAAAAAATTCATTCTAGTTTTCTATCCCATTAAACATAGGAGGACAAATGAAGAAGTAATCATCTTTATTGTCTAAAAATGCTATTAGATCTTTGTTGGATATTAATCCAACTTAGAGAATCTTGTTTTAAGACTAATTGTTAAGATTTTAATTGTTAGTTACAAGTGCCCTATAAGTCAATCAGGTGAGTGATGACACATGAGAGACACTGCATAGTTTTTTTTGTTATTATAACTATTATGATATTTTCTCACTTTATATTGTTTGATTAATATATTATGATTATTCAATCCTGGATTTTGATGATGAAATCAATTGATGAGTTTATGATATAATCAATGTTTGAGAAAAGTGATGAAGGACTAACTTCGATCGTGGAAAGGAAAATCGATTGAAGTAGGAGAATCAAACGTTAGGTCGGAGTGGATTATGTCAAAGATTGGGTATTAGACTAGAAGAATCGGATATTGCGTCAAAAATCAGATGTTGTGAGAGGTCAACATATCATTGGATCAGGCAATACGTTGTAGGAAAGCATGACATGCCAAACAACATAAGATTCGTATTTATAATTGTTTGTGTCTTGATCATCATAGTTTAGGTTTTAATTGAGTTGGTTTTGGGTATAACTATACCAACTTGATTAGGGGCTCATTGAGCTTGAATCACGGTTGAATTGAGCCTATTAGAAGGCTCATTCAGTGACCTGCAGTTGGGTCAGGTGATGACATCGCTAGACCAGGCCGTAGAACCGCTTATAAGCTAGAAAACACGAAGTGTATGTTTTCGGAAGACTCGACGGTGGCACCGTTAGAGTCAGGCAGTCGTACCACCTAGATTAGTGATGGTACCACCTAAACTAATGGTAGTACCACTAGTACATAGTTTTCTAGGCTGTCAAGTAGTAGTACAACCCAAACTAGTGGTGTTATCGCTATTGCTCAGTGTTACAAGCGATAGTACCACCCAACACTAATGATAGTACCGCTAGTACCCAAAAACCTAAGGATAAGACTTTTTTGCTTTATTTTTTAAGCTATATGGGGCCTATAAATACTCCACTCATTCTTGCTTGAGATAGCAGAAAAGAATATGAAAAACTTATGATTCTAAGTGTGCAAACACTATTGAAAGTCTTTGAGTTCTTTTCTCCTCAATCTTCTAAGTCATTCTAAGGGAGTTGTAAGGACTATTTGTAAAAAAGGGTTATAAAGGTTCTCTCTTAAACCTATGAAAAGGAGAAAAGAGTTGAAGAGTTATAATAAGGTTGGTTGATCTTCACCCATTGAAAAAAAGATCGTTAGTAAGAGTCAATAGCCTCGACAAAGGAGGAATCAAGAGTGGACATAGGTCGCAACGACTGAACCACTATAAATCTAGTGTGAATTTCTTTTGTGCTTTTCATTCTTATTGCTTATTGATTTAGTTACTCACTACTTTTACTCACATTCTAAGTTAAACGTATTTATGATACGGGTTCGATCGAATGAATTTTAGAATTATTTCATCTTTTCGAAAGTACTAATTCATGTTAGGATAGGGGGAGAGAGGGGGGGGGGGGGATAAATTAGTGCTTACGATAAAAATAATGTAAGTTCAAAAAAACTTCATTTCGATAAAAATCAATATCAGAAATACTTAACTTTAAAAATATTTATAAGAGTGTGCAACAAAAGTAATGAAGAAGGAAAGCAGTTTGTAGTAAGGGAAAGAAAAGTAAAACAAAAATGCAAAACATCTACTCCCGATTCCTCTTCCATCGAGGCCACTAGCATCCATTAATTATCTTCCTTCAATGGGCGAAGACCAACTACCCTTACAACTCGATTCTCCTTTTGACAGATTCAGAAGAGAACCTTTACACCCCCACTATCTCCTCTCTTAAACTTCACCAACACTTAGATCTTGAGAGGAGTTTTCATAAGATTATAACAGTATTTTTTTTCCTTTTTTTCTCTCAATTTTTGTGTAATCTGAGCGAGAGGGTTATTTATAGGCCCTAAGTGGATTCAAACTTTGAGCTAAAAAGTGTCTCATCCCCATTTTTTGGGGTACTAACGGTACCACCGCCTATACTGGGTGGTACCACCGCTTGCACCACTAATACTAGGCGATACCACTATCCAGTCTAACGGTACCACTGTCTGATACAGTTTGGGAGACTATGTTTGGGTGGTACTATCGCCTAGACCATCGGTACCACCGCCTGACATTAGGCGATACCATCGTCTAGTCTGACGATACTATTGTTAGGATCGAGAGCACTAAGGGGGGTGAATTAGTGCAGCGGAAATCTTTCAGCGATTAAAATCAAAAGATGCGTTCGTTCGATAAAAACTATTTTGATGCAAAAGCCGATTCTAAGATTACTTATTATTAAGTACAGTTTATGTCTAAACACAGTTTGCGTCTAAGCGTAGTTTACGCAGTTTGCGTCTAAATGCAGTTTGCGTCTAAATGCATATTGCGTCCAAGCGCAGTTTGGCGCAGTTTGCGTTTAAGCGCAGTTGGCGTCTAAGATCAGATTGCATCTAAGCGTAGTGCAGTTTGCGTCTAAACGCAGTTTTACATCTAAACACAGTTTTACGTCTAAACGTAGTTTTACGTCTAAACGCAGTTTGCGTCTAAACGCAGTTTTACGTCTAAACGTAGTTTTACGTCTAAACGCAGTTTGCGTCTAAACGCAGTTTTACGTCTAAACGTAGTTTTACGTTTAAAAGTAGTTTACGTCTAAAACACAGTTTTACAGGAATCTGAACTTAGAAACTTCGTTCGTAAAAACGCAGAAGACAGTTTTGCAGAATCAAAACGTAATCGTAAACTGTAATGTATGAAAACACTGATTTACGTCTGAATGCAGATTCGGAAAGATCAGCACTCAGAAACTTGTTCGTAAAGGCGCAGAGAGCAGTAGCTATGTAGGAGGTTTGCAGTAATGATAAAGTGCTCAAAATAAACGCAAACCAGAGATTTAGAGTGGTTCGGTCAGTCTTGACCTACTCCACTTTTGGCTTCCTCCACCGACGAGGTCACCGACGTCAACTAGAGGCCTTCCTTCAATAGGCGAAGGCCAACTGCCCTTTTACAGATTCACTCCTTTTGGCGGGCTTAGGAGACAACCCTTACAGAAGTTTTCTCTCCTCTCTTTACAACTCAAACTTGAAGAATAGAAAGAGGAGAACTAGTAGTTTTGTGCTCTAAGAAACACAGAAAGATAGCAGGATTTCGAGTGTGTGTTATGTGCTTTCAGTGCTGAATGGGTGGGGTATTTATAGGCCCCAACCCAATTCAAATTTGGAGCTCAAAACGATCAAATCCCGGAATTCCGGGATCAGGCGGTTGCACCTCCTGACTGGAGAGGTTGCACCGCCTGGCAGAGCTCGAAGATTGAGCCCAAGCGGTGCCACCTCTTGACTGAGGAGGTTGCACCTCTCTGCCAGAGCTCGAAGACCGAGCTCAGGCGGTGCCACCTCTCTGTCAGGGAGGTTGCACCGCCCAGTCTTGCTCGAAGACTGAGCTCAGGCGGTGCCACCTCTCTGTCAGGGAGGTTGCACCGCCTAGTCTAGCTCGAAGACTGAGCTCAGGCGGTGCCACCTCCTGGCTGGGGAGGTTGCACCGCCCAGTCTCGCTGGGAGGCTTAGCCCAGGCGGTGCCACCTCCTGGCCTAGGCGGTTGCACCTCCTGGTGCAATCAGGGTCCGAATGGTTAGCTCCATTCGGCCCAATTTCAGTCTTTCAGGGGCCCAATTGCCCCAAGATTAAGCTAATGTGATCACCTCCCATTTTCCAACTTAATCAATATGCTAACTACGATTAGATCTAAGACAATTTCTGCAGCTTTGCTTCGGTGCGTCAATCGCTTCTTCCAGCGAGTTTCCGGCGAACTTCCGTCGATCATCCAATGAACCCTCGGTGATGCTCCTGCGGACTTCCGGCAAACTCCTGGACTTTGCGACGATCCACTTGGCGAGTTCCGACGAGCTTCGCTTGGCAAGCTTCTGGACTTCTCGGATCTGTTCTCGCAGAACCTCCGACGATCGTCCGAACTTCCGTCGAACTCCCAACGTGATCATGAACTTGACTCTGGCGCAACTCCTGCTGCTTGTCTTTCTTCCATCGTAGTTAATCCTGCACACTCAAAACAAAAACTTCGATCGAGACAATTAATCCTAAGCAATTAACCAAGTTGTCCGGCATGTCATTGGTCCCTCGACGCTTCGTCCGATTCTTCGGCGCATCGTCCTTTCCTGCAGCCTATTGCCCAATCGGCCAGTTGACTCCGTAACTCCGATATCCTTGGCACAATACCCGCTCTTCTTGGCCCGATGCCCGAGTTCACGGCCCGAAGCCTTCTATCGATACGTCGACCGATCCACCGGCCCGACGTCCAATCTTCTGACATGTTCCTCCGGCACAACATGATGTTCCTGCTTTAATTGTCTCATCCTGATCGAAGCACCCTGTGTCACTCAAAACGCAGATTAAATCATAAACATATATCAAGTAGTTTCATCATCAAAATACGAGATTCAACAATCTCCCCCTTTTTGATGATGACAACTACTTGATGACGGAGTTAAACTTAACTCCCGGAGTTTAAACAAACTCCCCCTATCAATATGCCTTATTGATAGAAACTCTTAGATTCAAAAATCTAAGCAATATGTCATCATAAACGGAGTTAACCTTAACTCCCAGAGTTTAAACAAACTCCCCCTATCAATATGCCATATTGATAGAAACTCTTGGATTCAAAAATCCAAGCAACATGTCATCATAAACTTAGGCATAACCTGTGATGTCATCAACATACTTCTCCCCCTTTGTCATCAACAAAAAGGAGAAGTACCACAATCAAGTGTTTGTGATGTAAGTTTTAACTCATTGCATGAAAAACATAATATCAAGTTTTATCATCATGCAGTTTTGAAGCCAGAAAATTTAGCAAATGTTACATCATGCTTAGAACATTCAAGCTATCAAGTTTTAGATATGCAAGTTTTACAACATACAAGATAGCACTTTTATGCAAGCTAGCAATGTTGCAACATTTTAGAATTTGCAAGCTAGCAATTTAGAGATGTTCAAGAAGGCAACTCTTGCTTCTTGAAATATGCAAGTTGTAAGCTAGCAAATTTTTACGATATGCAAGTTTTGCTTCTTGAGATAGGCAAGATAGCACTTTTGCAAATTTTTGTTTGGCAAGCTTGTGATGTTCAAGATAACAAGCTCTTTCTTCTCTTTTGATAAGTGTCATTTTTGCTTTCTTTGCAAAGTGCAAGCTAGCAAAATGCCAAACTAGCAAGAGATAATGTTTTACATGAGGCAAGCAAACAATTTGGCAAGTGTTACATTTGCATCTTCTCTTTATATGTGCAAGAAAATAAATAAGTTTTTGCATTTTCTTGACATTTCAAGCTAGCAATTATCGGTGATGTTTAAGATAGCAATTTCTTCTCTTTTGTAATTTTTGCCTTTTTTTTTTTTTTTTGAATTGTGCTAGCAAGTTATCTCCTCCTTAGTCATTGTCAAAAAGAAGGGAAAACCCTTTCTGTCAATTTCTAAATCATGACAAAGGTGAGTAATCATTCTTATTTCAAAATTCCATAATTGAGATAAATCTTGAATTCAAATCAAGGCAATTTTAATCAAGGTTCATATCATATGCAATACATTACGTAGAAAGCATAAGTATTGCATGCATCATTTTACCAACAAATTGTAGCATTTCATCACATGGCAAGATATCATCAAGTAGAATTACGATACAAGTTCTTGATATCTTAACATGATGAAAATTCAAATATGGCACTTATAGTATCAATTCATATATTTCTCCCCCTTTATCATCAACAAAAGGAGAAGTAGCTCTAGCTATTTTAAAATATATGCAAGTTTTTATAACATGAAGCTATATTTTCATCACAACATATAAGCACAAAAGCATAGCAAGATTCTTAGGTTCAATCATGGCAATTCAACACTTGCTTCATGTGCAAGATTGCAATTTCTTTTCTTTGCATGTTCTAACTAGCAAAAGCTTTCTCCCCTTTGATTTTGTCGAAAAGAAGGGAGAAATCAATGGCCAAAAATTTTTAATTATTATACAGGCCATATTACAAAATCTTGTCATGATATCAAGAAAGTTCAAAAAGGACATGATCCATTCAACAAATCCTTTTAATAGGGCAAAGGAATTATATAACCAAGAATCATGATTAAAATATTTCAATATCATAGATCAAGTCATGATTCGTGATTTATCATAAAGCAAATTAATTTTCAGTCATCACATAAGGCATTTAAAGAATTTTTGAAACATAGAAGAATGATTAATTTAAGCATGTAATGTTTCAATCAAAATCAAGTCATGAATACCAATACTTTCATATTGTGAGTATCAATTCATGAATACCAAAAGATATTATTTGTGATTTCAATTTTGCAAGATCATGATTATGATTTAGACATAACTTATTCAAATCAAATCGTCAACTTGAAACTCATAATCAAGTCATTAAAATTAATTTCGAAATTAACAAAATATCATGAAATCAAAAGACAAGTTGCATTTCATTTGAAGAACTCCTTTTTGATAAATGTAGGGAGCATAATGAACGATCTTGATTTATAAAGAGCTTCATGTTATAATTATCAAGATCATGATTTTAATAATTATTCTCTTTAGCAAAAAAGCACTTTATTTTTGCATAAGAAATCTCATTGTATTATGATTTATAAATTCTTTTTCTGCACATGAATCATAGGAGATATGTATGTGAAACAAATCTTTGCAAACAAAGACACTATCATTCATATTTCAAGATGGAATTTATAAGCAGGAATCATTTCATCAAATCCATTTTAGAAAAATATTTTTCAAAAGTGTATGAGAAAATCCGATTGTTAGGATACCAATTGTTAAGTGAATCCGAAAATGAAATTAGTACTTTCATGCATTCGGATAAGATTTTGCTATAGATTTTCAAGTTCAATTATGAAGATAAAACATGCTCATGATCATAAAAATTTATGTATCCAAAACATATAATTCCCAACATGTTATAGTGTAAAATCATCATGGCAATTAAGTGTTTTGAACATTGAATCAAGAATGTCCGAAAAATAATCTTAACACGTTCATGCATTCGAGCACATTTTTGCCATAGTTTTTCAAATATACTCATGAGAATAACACATGCTTATCATCGGCTTAAAATCTCATGCATAAAATTGTTAATCGAAATATTTAATTTCATCATTATGCATTTCTTCAAATCAAACATGATCTTTAATCAAAATCGAGAAATAACAATGGGAATCAACGTAATGCACATTATTACTTCTTAACCATGATTTCATATTTTCAATCAAGATCATTTTATTTGTTTATCATAAAATATGCAATATTATCATTTTCGAAATTACTTAGTATGATCATAATAATTTTTTTAACATGTAATTTTTAAGAAAATTAATTTTAAACTAAAAGAGAAAAATACATCATGAAAGCATCAAGTAATTTCAAAATAAATTAGGGGGATTTCGATTACCTCATCATTGTAGGCTGTTAAGGCGTAGTTTGCCGCCTTGCTTTTGTTGACTTTCTCTTCTTCGGAGGAGCTCGATTCATCCCAATTTTTGTTCTTCTTCTTGCGTTTAAAGCAAGTAGTTCGATTCTTTTTGCTTTTTAATTTTTGTTTCATTTGTAGTTTAAGTTCACTATCACTTGAGCTTATGCTCGAGTGGTCTTCAAATGTTCTATGTCCCAAATCCTTCCTGTTCTTTGGAAGGTTGTTTTGTTCATCATTGTCCTCATCACTTGAGTCATCGCTCAAGTGGCATTCATTTGTCCAGAGTTCCAAATCCTTCTTGTTCTTTGGAAGGTAATTGTGTTCAACATGTTCATCATGTGCATTGTGCACCATTTCATATGTCATCAATGAACCAATTAGTTCTTCAAGTGGTAAGTTGTTTAGGTTTTTAGCTTCTTGTATTGCAGTTACTTTTGAATCCCACTTCTTAGAGAGAGAACGCAAAATCTTGTTTACGAGTTCAAAGTCCGAAAAACATTTTCCAAGAGCTCTTAAACTATTGACGACATCCGTGAAACGGGTGTACATGTCGCCTATAGTATCGCTTGGTTGCATTCGAAAAAGCTCGAAATCATGCAATAAAAAGTTAACTTTCGAGTCTTTGACACTACTAGTTCCCTCGTGCGTGATTTCAAGTGTTCGCCAAATGTCAAAAGCTGTTTCGCACGTAGAAATCCGATTGAACTCATTTTTGTCCAAAGCGCAAAATAAGGCATTCATAGCCTTTGCGTTTAAAGAGAAATACTTCTTCTCCAAATCCGACCATTCGTTCGTCGGTTTAGAGGGAAGTTGAAAACTGTTTTCAACGATATTCCATAAATCCAGATTTAGAGAAATCAAGAAAACTCTCATTCGAGTTTTCCAATAAGTATAGTCCAATCTGTTAAAGAACGGTGGACGAAAGACCGAAAAGCCCTCTTGAAGAGCCATTTCTCTCGGGTGTAAATCCGAAATGAGAAATACCCCGCTCTGATACCAATTGTTAGGATCGAGAGCACTAAGAGGGGGGGGGGGGGGTGAATTAGTGCAGCGGAAATCTTTCAGCGATTAAAATCGAAAGCTGCGTTCGTTCGATAAAAACTATTTTGATGCAAAAGCCGATTCTAAGATTACTTATGATTAAGTATAGTTTATGTCTAAACACAGTTTGCGTCTAAGCGCAGTTTACGCAGTTTGCGTCTAAATGCAGATTGCGTCTAAGCGCAGTTTGCGTTTAAGCGCAATTGGCGTCTAAGATCAGATTGCATCTAAGCGTAGTGCAGTTTGCGTCTAAACGCAGTTTTACGTCTAAACACAGTTTTACGTCTAAACGTAGTTTTACGTCTAAACGCAGTTTGCGTCTAAACGCAGTTTTACGTCTAAACGTAGTTTTACGTCTAAACGCAGTTTGCGTCTAAACGCAGTTTTACGTCTAAACATAGTTTTACGTTTAAAAGTAGTTTACATCTAAAACACAGTTTTACAGGAATCTGAACTTAGAAACTTCGTTCGTAAAAATGCAGAAGACAGTTTTGCAGAATCAAAACGTAATCGTAAACTGTAATGTATGAAAACACCGATTTACATCTGAATGCAGATTCGGAAAGATCAGCACTTAGAAACTTGTTCGTAAAGGCGCAGAGAGCAGTAGCTATGTAGGAGGTTTGCAATAATGATAAAGTGCTCAAAATAAACGCAAACCAGAGATTTAGAGTGGTTCGGTTAGTCTTGACCTACTCCACTTTTGGCTTCCTCCACCGACGAGGTCACCGACGTCAACTAGAGGCCTTCCTTCAATAGGCGAAGGCCAACTGTCCTTTTACAGATTCACTACTTTTGGCGGGCTTAGGAGACAACCCTTACAGAAGTTTTCTCTCCTCTCTTTACAACTCAAACTTGAAGAATAGAAAGAGGAGAACTAGCACTTTTGAGCTCTAAGAAACACAGAAAGATAGCAGGATTTCGAGTGTGTGTTCTGTGCTTTCAGTGCTGAATGGGTGGGGTATTTATAGGCCCCAACCCAATTCAAATTTGGAGCTCAAAACGATCAAATCCCGGAATTCCGGGATCAGGCGGTTGCACCTCCTGACTGGAGAGGTTGCACCGCCTGGCAGAGCTCGAAGACTGAGCCCAGGCGGTGCCACCTCTTGACTGAGGCGGTTGCACCTCTCTGCCGGGGCTCGAAGACCGAGCTCAGGCGGTGCCACCTCTCTGTCAGGGAGGTTGCACCGCCCAGTCTTGCTCGAAGACTAAGCTCAGGCGGTGCCACCTCTCTGTCAGGGAGGTTGCACCGCCCAGTCTAGCTCGAAGACTGAGCTCAGGCGGTGCCACCTCCTGGCTGGGGAGGTTGCACTGCCCAGTCTCGCTGGGAGGCTTAGCCCAGGCGGTGCCACCTCCTGGCCTAGGCGGTTGCACCTCCTAGTGCAATCAGGGTCCGAATGGTTAGCTCCATTCGGCCCAATTTCAGTTTTTCATGGGCCTAATTGCCCCAAGATTAAGCTAATGGGATCACCTCCCATTTTCCAACTTAATCAACGTGCTAACTACGATTAGATCTAAGACAATTTCTGCAGCTTTGCTTCGGTGCGTCAATCGCTTCTTCCGGCGAGTTTCCGGCGAACTTCCGTCGATCATCCGATGAACCCTCGGTGATGCTCCTGCGGACTTCCGGCAAACTCTTGGACTTTGCGACGATCCACTTGATGAGTTCCGACGAGCTTCGTTTGGCAAGCTTCTGGACTTCTCGGATCTGTTCTCGCAGAACCTCCGACGACCGTCCGAACTTCCGTCGAACTCTCGAACTCCCAACGTGATCATGAACTTGACTCCGGCGCAACTCCTATTGCTTGTCTTTCTTCCATCGTAGTTAATCCTGCACACTCAAAACAAAAACTTCGATCGAGACAATTAATCCTAAGCAATTAACCAAGTTGTCCGGCATGTCATTGGTCCCTCGACGCTTCGTCTGATTCTTTGGCGCATCGTCCTTTCCTGCAGCCTATTGCCCAATCGGCCAGTTGACTCCGCAACTCCGATATCCTTGGCACAATACCCGCTCTTCTTGGCCCGATGCCCGAGTCCACGGCCCGAAGCCTTCTGTCGATACGTCGACCGATCCACCGGCCCGACGTCCAATCTTCTGACATGTTCCTCCGGCACAACTTGATGTTCCTGCTTTAATTGTCTCATCCTGATCGAAGCACCCTGCGTCACTCAAAACGCAGATTAAATCATAAACATATATCAAGTAGTTTCATCATCAAAATACGAGATTCAACAACTATTACTAGTCATAGGTGTCCAACAAGCCAATCACGTGAGTGATGGCACGTGTGACTTGATACAGAATCTTTTTACTTATTATATTTTGGCATATATCACTTTATAACTATTGCATATATGCATATATATATTGTGATGTCCTTGGATTTGTGCAATGGGAATCGGATCGTGATGAGATCACGAAAATGAGATCGATTCACCTTTAAACACATATCCTAAATAATCCCGGTCATAGGTTACTCGAGAGGGACATCGTGATAACCGGATAGACTAGTGTACTGTATACCCGTCCATATCATTGGAGAATGAGTTTACTGATTGATCCGCTTACGGAATGTTGGATGGTTTATGATGCCTTATTGTTAGACAGCGATTCCGTAGTCCTAGTGGTATATCTGGTCCTTAGACTCGAGACACCAAGGATGCCCTGTATGAGTGCTCCACTCTTTGATACCAGACTTATAGGTTTGGCTGTCTCAGATCTAGTACAACTGGTCATTGGGAGTGGTAGTCGACCTTATGAGGGCTATTGAGTATCGATAGAGGATCATCTACTCTTGGCGTCATGAGAAGAATATCTCATGTGTTCTTGCTCAGACAAATCCCTAGCCAGGGTCATTCGGGTTGAGAGAGAAAGAGTTCTCTAGGAGAATCCAATTAGAGCGAGACTCGAGTAGAAACCGTATGGGTCTGACAGCACCATGCTCGATATACGGTCTCTGGGATATTAGATAGATGAGGGACTATATGTACACAGTAATTGAGGATAGACAGGTCCAATGGATTGGATTCTCCTGTATTGTTTGGGGACTACGACGTAGTGGCCTAGTACGTCCGTAGTCGATGAGTTGAGTGAATTATTTCAGAGATAATAATTCACTAAGTTAGAAGGAGTTCTGACAGGTATGACTCGCGGCCAGCTCGATATTGGGTCTAGAGGGTCATACACATATGATAGGCATTGCGATGAGTAGAGGTTCGGATATGAGATATCCGACGGAGCCCTTGTCTTATTGGATACAGATCCAATACCCACTATGGGAGGATCCATTAGGGTTTGACAGGGGACCTCTATAAATATGAGGGATTCAGAGCCTCAAAGGCTAGAGCCTTTGCTTGCCTCTCCTATTCTCCTTCCCCTCTCCACCTCAGAGCAGACATGAAGTTTTGAGGAGCGTCATCGTAGCCCTGCTGTGTGGATCACCGCTAGAGAGGAGGACGCTTGACCTCCTTCACCCTCTCCTAAAAATCTACAAGGAAATAGGGACGTATGATCTCCCTAGGTAACATAATCTACTATATACGCAGTTTTTCAATTTCGCGGATTTTGCGCACCAATCTTCGCATGACGACGAACATCTCTTTGGAAATCGGGGATTTTGTTTTCTTGTTCTTTCGTTGCGCATGTGATGTCGCCCCCAAAATTTCCCAACAACTATCGCCTGACATAGTCTTCGAGACTATGTCTCAGAGACTAAGCCACTAGCGGTGCCACCGCCTAGACCGACAATGCCACCGCTTGACTCAACTTTTGGGTCACTGAATGAGCCTTTTTCTTAGCCCAAAACAATCCCACTTTGGGCCTAGTTGGCCCCTAATTGAGTTAGCCTAATTACATTCTAAACTGACTCAATTAGACTCTAAACTAACTTGATCTAGACATAATCGATTACAAGCGAATCCTATGTTCTCCGACATGTTATTGGTTCATCTGGTGCTTCATCCGATCCTTCGGCGTATTGTCTTCTCCTTCGGTGTATTGTCCAATTGGTATATTGACTCTTGTAACTTTCGATCTCCTTGGCGCAATGTTTGATCCTTTGGCCCGATGCTCGAATTCACGGCACAAAGCCTTCTGCTGACACGTTAATCGATCCTCCAGCCTGATGTCCAATCTTTTGACATGTTTGCTCCGGCCTAACATCCGATTCCTCCTGCTTTAATCGATTTACCTTTTCTATCAAAGCTAGTCCTGCATCACTTAACACACATTATATGACAATACATCAATTGATTTTATCATCAAAATCTGAGATTCAATAATCTCCCTCCTTTTTGACGATGATAACCAATTGATAATAAAGTTTAAACTAAACTCCCCCATCAATATGTTGTATTGATAGAATCTTTAAATTTAAAAAATTATAAGTATTTCAACATTGCATAAATCATGAATATTAAAAGGCACAATTAATCATATCATTGCATGCAACATAAACTCATGCATAATCAAAATATCCAAGTACATCATCCCATGTATGATTGTCATCATGACTTCTCCCCTTTTGTCATCAATAAAAAGGAGAAGTGCAACTATCAAGTTTTAGATATATGAAAGCTTAGCAATTTAGCAAATTTTTTATCACTTTAGAACATGTAAGCTAATAAGTTCTTTCTTCTCTTTTGAGAAGTACAAGATAGCCTATTTTTGCATCCTATTGAAATATGTAATTTAGCAAATATTGCTTCTCTTGAGATTTGCAAGATGACACTTCTTATTTCTTTTTTGAGATGAGAAAGCTAGCAAGTTTTGTTTCTTCTTTGTCATTGTCAAATAGAAAGGAAGAATATAATGTCGTAATTCTTTTCCCTTTACATTAATTTTCAAATCATGACAAAGATAAATAACAAGGATGGATTTATATCAATATTTCAATGATAAAAAATAAAAGATCAAGTCATGAATACCAAAAGACGATATATCATATTTGACAAATTTCTTCTTTTGTAAGTAGAAGGAATGATAGGAAACGATCTTGATTTAAAAATAATACTCAAGTCATAGAAAATAAGAAATCAAGATCCTGATCCAAAAAATGTATAAGAAGAGTTTATGCATTTGAGATATTTAAGTTTATCGTTCAAGCTAGCACTCTTTGGTTCTCTTTTGCAATATGCAAGCTAACAATTTCCTTCTTCTTTTACAATAATGATTCAATCATATCATGAGATATACAAATCATAAATACAAGAAAATTATACATAATAAAATTCAACTTATAAATATCAACAAGTCCAGTGTTATATCATGGTTAATTTGAATACATCCCCCCCTTTTTTTTGTGAATACCAACAAGAATCGTAAGAGGATAATTTATGAAAAATATTGATTCATAATAAATCTCAATTCATCAAGTGAAAGAATCAAGATTTATTTGGATAAATCTCTTCTTTAGTGAAAGGAAAAATTTGATTCATAGAAAACTTTCAAGTTATAATCAAATAAATAATCATGATTCATTTGGATGAATCTCTTCTTTTAAAAGAATGAATCATACGAGAATCAAGAAAAATATTTCATATAAAATACTTCTAAGTCATAAACAATGATAAATGATTCGATTGCATATATTATCTTATTATTAAAACAAATCATATGAAAAAAAATCTAAAATCATCATCAAAATCACTTTTCAAATAATTTAATGAAAGCAACATAGATAGATTCCTATAAGATTAAAAATAGCTCAAGTTTTTTTAGTTTCAAATTTTGTGATTGATTTCCTGCAAGCATGTCTTTATCTTTTTTATGCCAAATCAAAACATTCATCATTATTTAAACTTAAAAAATAAGATTTATCACAAAAATCATCAAGATCAAAGTTATAACACATAATTCCAAAGCATAAGATTACAAATCATCATTACTTCAAATCCTCATGCATAATTAAATCATTAAGCATGGTACCAAAACTCTTAACATTTTCATTACATCTCACATCATTATGCATCATCAAGCATGATTTCATTAAACATAAGGTATTTTCAATCAAAATTATTTTGTTTATTGTAGTAATACATTTTTCTTTTTAAGTGAATCTAACTTTTCATGCTTAGTGCTAGGAGTTAACATGCAATTGTCATGCTCAAATTTTAATAATTATTATTTCAAAATAACTAGAAAAAGAAGCATGATATTTTTTTTTACTAACTAATTTTTTTAAAAAAAATAACTCATGAAAAACATTAAGTAATTTCAAATAAGATAAAGGAAATTCATTTATGTTGTCTACCTCATTGTCGAGAGTCATCAAAGCGAAGTTCGCCACTTCATCTTTATCAGTTTACTCCTCGTCTTCGGATGCACTTGTTCCATCCCAAGTCGCCTTGAATACTTTCTTCTTCTTTGACAACTTCTTCTTTTTAAGTTTTTTTTATTTATTCTTATTTTATAAATTTTTAAACTTTGTTTTTAGGAGTTCAAGGTCATCTATCACTTGAGTCTTTGCTCGGATGGTCTTCTTTTGTTCGATGTGCAAAATCCTTTATGTTCTTTGAAAGGTTTTTCTCATATTTATCAAGTTCATCATATGCCTTGTGCTAGTCTAGGTGCCCTACAAGCCAATCACGTAGTGATGACACGTGTGACTTGATACACAGTCTTTTTGTTTATTATTATTATTTGATATTTTATCACTTTATATTGATTGTTGCTTGAATATATTGTGATGTCCATGGATCTATGCAATGAGAATCAAATCGTGATAAGATCACGATAATGAGACTGATTCACTTTTAAATATAGATCCTAAATAATCCCGATCATATGTTACTCGAGAGGGACATCGAGATTGTTGGGCTGACAGCCCATAGTGGGTTCAGCCAATGGTGGGCTTTATCAGCCCACACCCCTTTGACCTAACCCTAGATCAATATAAGGGGGGTGTGGTGGTTGTATTTTGGAGGTAGGTGGTTGCGTGTTTGGGAGAAAAACTATAGCAATGTGGTGATCCTTGCAGCAATAAAGAGGAGAAGAAAAAGGCAGAAAAACAAGAGAAAGAAAGGGAAGAAAATAAGGACAACGCAAAGAGACTGTTCTCAATCATCTAGCAGTGTTCACATCTCAGGTTAGATCAAATCTATAGTAGACTCTTGTTGTGATTACTTGGGGAGGTTTTAGATATTGTGGACAATGACGTGATCCTTGTATCCCAGTTATTCTCTTGTCATTGTTGCTAGGGTTTAGGGCAAAAGATTGAGATTTGTATATTCATTATTCTCATAGTGGATTATCTCTAGTTTGCCCTGTAGTTTTTACCCTTCACATTGGAAGGGTTTTCCACGTATATCTTGGTATTCTATTTTATTGTGATTTCATTTAATTCCGCTGCGTATTATGGTCTTCTAGTACTTGTTCATATACAAAGGTTATTCCACTTTATATCCCCATCAACTAGTATCAGAGCAGGATTTTGGTGATTTAATTTTGTATTTGAACATGGAGGCCAGTAATGTTTCTCACATGATTAATTTGAATGGAAACAATTGGATGATATGGAAACTAAGAATGGAAGATCTCTTGTATTATAAAGATTTGTATGGACCTTTGTAGGGGGATAGTGCAAAACCCACAACTATGACAGATGATGAGTGGAAGAGGTGAGATCGAAAAACAATTAGGTTTATTCGACAGCGGCTTGATGATAGTGTCTTTCACCATGTTTCTACTGAAATTTCTACATATTCTCTTTGGAAAAAGTTGGAAAGTCTCTATGAAAGAAAAACAACTAGCAACAAAGCTTTTTTGATCAGAAAACTTGTGAACCTAAAATATAAAGAGGGTTCTTCTATTGTTGAGCATTTGAATGAAATGCAGACTATTACTAACCAGTTATCCTCTATGAAAATATCTCTTAATGATGAGTTGCAGGCATTATTACTTCTCAGTTCATTGTCAGAAAGTTGGGAGACACTGGTGGTTTCCCTCAGTAATTCTGTGCTAGATGGTGTTGTCACTATGAGTCAAGTAATAAGCAGTTTGTTGAATGAGGAGTTGAGAAGAAAGAGTTCAGCAACATCTCAGAATGATTCATAGGCACTTATCTCAGAGAATAGAGGAAGGTCAAAGTCTCGAAGCAGTTCACGCATGGGTAGGAGTAAGTCAAGATCAAGAAAAGATATTGTTTACTATAACTGTGATAAGAAAGGACATTATAAGAACCAATGTAAACAACCCAAGAAGAGCAAGAAAAAGGGAAAAGAAGTGGAGTCTATAAAGTCAAAAGATAATATCACAACTATAGTGCAGGGTGGTGATTATTTGATTTTGTCTCCTTCTGATGATATTTTTTCTTATGTGTGCCAGGATCTTGAGTGGGTGATTGACATAGGTACTTCTTATCATGCTACACCATGGAGAGAGTTTTTTTGCTACATACAGGTCTGAAAATTTTGGTGTTGTCAAGATGGATAACTATGGCACAACAAACATCATTGGCATGGGTGATATTCATTTAAAGACCAACCTTGGCTGCAAGTTGGTGCTTAAGGATGTGAGGCATATGGTTGACTTGAGGCTGAATTTAATTTCAGTTGGAAGGCTAGATGATGAAGACTATGATAGCAGATTTCAAAGAGGACAATGGAAGCTCAGTAAGGGTTCTCTTGTTATAATTGTGGAAAGAAATATCATACTTTTTACAGATTGCAGGCTAAAGCTTATGGTGAGCAGTTAAATGCTACAGAAAAAGACTTCAGCATAGAGGTGTGGCATGGGCGACTGGGACACATGAGCAAGAAGGGGCTGCAAGCTCTTTCCAAGAGAGAGGTATTGCCAGACCTCAGAGGTATACATCTGAACCCTTGTATTGATTGTTTGGCTGGTAAACAACACAGAGTTTCATTTGCTAATCCTGCTTTGTCTAGAAAAATGCATGCCTTAGACCGTGTTTATACAGATGTAAGTGGTCCTTTGAGGAAAAAAACTCCTGGTGGATTTGTTGATGTTCTTAGTATAAGTGGTGCACTTTATTTTGTCATTTTTATAGATGATTTTTCTAGGAAAGTTTAGGCCTATGCTTTGAAGACCAAAGATCAGGTTATTAATGTCTTCAAAGAGTTTTATGCCAGGGTTGAAAGAGAGACAGAAAGACAATTGAAATGCATAAGATCATATAATGGTGGTGAGTATACATGATTATTTAATGATTATTGTATGTCACATGGGATCCAACATGAGATGACAGTTCCTTGTATACCTCAGCATAATGTAATTGCAGAGACGATGAACCGCACCATAATGAAAAAGATCAGATGTATGCTTTTACAAGCCAAGCTACCCAAAAGGTTTTGGGATGAGGCTTTGAGGACTGCAGTTGATGTGATCAACTTATCACCATGTACAACCCTAGATGGTGATGTTGCAGAGTATGTATGATCAGGGAAAGATGTTTCCTATAGGCATTTGAGAGTATTTGATTGTCATGCATTTGCATATATTCCAGATAATGAGAGGTCCAAGCTGGATGGTAAGACTAAAGAATGCATTTTTCTTGGCTATTCACATGATCATTTTGGTTACAGGCTTTAGGATCCAGAAAAGCAAAAGGTGTTTAGAAGTAGAGATGTGGTCTTCTTTGAGGATCAAACCTTTGAGGACATGAAGAAGAAGACACCAGCTAATACTTCTGTAGAAGGATTAGTATGACCCAATTACTCCTCCAGTATATCAGGGTGATGGGGGAGATGTGCAGGAAGATGGTGTAGAGCCCGATGTTGATCTATTTGTAGGACATGTTGAGCAAGAAGAAGTTGGAGAGTAACTTCCCATAGAACCTCAGTTGAGAAGATCTTTTAGACAACATCAACCTTCCAGAAGATACTCTATAGATGAGTATGTGATGCTTACTGATGCAGGTGAACCAGAGAGTTACTAGGAAGTAGTTGAAAGTGAGCAGAAAGAGAAGCAATTGCTGTTGAATCTTAGATTTTGATGATGAAACCAATCAATATGTGTTTATGTTTTAATCTACATTTTAAGTGATGCAGGATACTTCGATCAGGATGAGACAATTAAAGCAGGAAAAATCATGTTAGGCTGGGGGAACATGTCAAAAGATTGGACGTCGGGCCGGTGGATCGGTCGACGTATCAACAGAAGGCTTCAGGTCGTGGATTCGGGCATCGAGCCAAGAAGAGCGGGTATTGCGCCAAGGATATCGGAGTTGCGGAGTCAACTGGCTGATTGGGCAATAGGCCGCAGGAGAGGACGATGCGCCGAAGAATCGGACGAAGCGTCGATGGACCAATGACATGCTGGACAACTTGATTAGATGCTTAGGATTAATTGTCTAGATCAAAGTGTGTTTTACATGTGCAGGATTAACTATAATAGCAAGACATGAAGCAAAATGAAGTCCCGAAGTCAAGATCGAGATCACGTTGGGAGTTCGAGAGTTTGTCGGAAGTCCGGACATTCGTCAGAAGTTCTACGGGAACCAGTCGAGAAGTCATGGAGCTTGCCAGAGAAGCTCATCAGAACTCGCCAAGAAGATCATCATGAAGTCTAGGAGCTTGCCGGGAGTCTGCCAGAACATTGCCGAGAGTTCGTCGAAGGTTCGCCGGAAGAATTGACATAGGGATTTGTTTAGCTTAGAATATGTCTTAGGAATCGTAGTTAGCATATAATTGGGATTGGATTTAGGCCAACCCAATTAGGGTCCAGCTAGGCCCATGTAAGAATTGTTTTGAGCCCAATACGAGGCCCAAACAATGCCCCAAGAAGACTCATTGTCGTGGCACAGTCTTCGAGACTGTGTCAGGCGGTGGTACCGCTAGTCTGGGTAGTTGTACCACCCCTGGCAGGGTGCCAGGCGGTGGTACCGCTAATCTGGGCGATGGTACCACCCAGGACAGTGTTAGCCAAACTAACACTGGGCGGTGGTACCGCCCATGCCCGGGGAACCCAGGATGAGATGTTTTTAAGCTCCAAGTTTGAATCAACTTGAAGCCTATAAATACCCCTCTCATCCCTAGTTAAAGCACATAAGTATTGAGAGTAAAAAAGTATAGAAACACTGCTACAATCTTGTGTGAGCTCCTCTCATAGTTCTAAGTGTTAGAATAGTTTGAGAGAGGAGTGAGTGGGATGTAAGGGTTAACTCCTAAACCCGGTAAAAGGAGAATTGAGTTGTAAAAGGGTGGTTGGCCTTCGTCTATTGAAGGAAGGCCTCTAGTGGATGCCGGTGGCCTTGATGGAAGAGGAATCGGAGGAGTGGATGTAGGTGACGATTGACCGAACCACTATAAACAGCCATCTTCTCTTGTTTGCATTTATTCTTGCTATTTAAATACTGCAAACCTCTTTAATAGCTTACTGCCTTCAATATGTTTACGTACGTTTTCAAATTAAGTTTCTGAAAATGGTTTTATGTCGGAAACAGTTTTATCATACGAAGGTTTTTTAAACCGATGTTATTTTACCGCTACACTAATTCAGCCCCCCCTCTTAGTGCCGACCTTGATCCTAACAGTTAGTATCAGAGTCACAATTTTCTAATTTGGTTTAACACCCAAATAGAAATGGCTCTTTTCAGCTTTCAAGAGGGTCACTCTCTCATTCGTCCTCCCTTTTTCAATGGGATGGACTACACTTATTGAAAAACTCGAATGAGAGTTTTCTTGCTTTCGTTAGATTTGAATTTATAGCACATTGTTGAATCCGATTTTAAAATGTCTTCTCTTCTAATGAAAGATTGGAATAATTTGGAGAAGAAGACGTTTCTTTAAATGCTAGAGCTATGAATGCTCTATTTTGTGTCTTAGACAGAAACAAATTTAATCGGGTTTCTTTGTGCGAAACGGCTTTTGATGTTTGGCGCACTCTTGAAATCACACACGAAGGCACAAGTAGTGCAAAAGATTCTAAAGTAAATTTTTTGATGCACGATTTTGAGATGTTTTGTATGGAACCAAGAGAGACTATTGGAGACATGTACACCCGTTTTACAGATGTTGTCGATAGTCTAAAAGCACTTGGTAAAAGTTTTTCAAACTTTAAACTTGTTAACAAGATCTTAAGATCACTCTCTAAAACTTGGGATTCAAAAGTAACAATTTTACAAGAAACAAAAGATTTAAATATTTTTCCACTTGAAGAACTTATCGGTACATTGATGACATATGAAATGATGCATAATGCACATAATGAACGCGATGAACAAAACCACCTTCCAAAGAATAGGAAGGATTTTGGACTAAAAACAATCGAAGGCCACTCGAGCATAAGCTCAAGTGATGGTGAACTTGAACTCACTAAGAAATTTAAAAAATTAAAGAAACAAAAATTTAAGAACAAAAAGAACAGAACTACTTGCTTTGAACGCAAAAAGAAGAACACAAAGTGGGATGAATCGAGCTCCTCCGAAGATGAGGAGAAAATCAAGAAAGATGAGGTGGAAAACTATGCCTTAACGACATTCAACGATGAGGTAATCAAAATGCCTTTAATTTATTTTGAAATTACATGATATTTTTCATGATGTATTTTCCTTTTTTATTTAGTTTAGAATTAATTTTATTAAAATTTATATATTTAAAAATAAAAATACAAAAATTATGATCATGCTAGTAATTTTGAAAATGTTAATAAAATTTGCATGTTTAATGAAAATGCAAAAACAAAATTGGATCATGCTTACCTTTCTAATGATTTTAAAAATAATCATGAAAATTGCATATCTTATGAAAATACAACAAAATGTAAGATTTAAATGTAATGATAATCCTATGCATGTTTTTGAAAAATTTCTTCTTGATGATTTCCAATTTTGATTGAAAAATGATTAAAAATAGCTTATGAAATCATCCTATATGTGGTTAAGAAGTAATAATGTGTATCATTGTTATTTCTCGATTTTGATTAAATGAAATCATGTTTGATTTGAAGTAATGCATAATGATGTAATGAAAATATTAAATGTTTTGATACCATAATTGACTATTTTATGCATGAGATTTTAAAAGTTATACATGATGATTTGGTCTTGATGGTTTTTATGATGAAATTCATTTTTTGATCCTAAATGTTGATGCATATTTTTATTTGGCATAAAAGAAAAGAACATGCATGCATGAAATAAATCACATGAATTAAAACAACTAAAAAGTGAAAAGGTTTCTTCTTGAAAAATTTATTTTTCTGACTTTATCGATTTTTCCAAAAAGGGACATTAATGAATCTATTTGTATTGCTTTTATGAATCTCTTAAAAATGATCTTGATTTGATGATTTAAATAAGCTTTATCTTGATTTTCAAAATTTGTAAATTGAGATTTCTTATGCTTAAGTCAAGATTTTATATGCATAAATTAATATCTTGTTCTCTTACAAGATTGAATGAATTCTATCTTTTTCATGATCTCCTAAGAATTCTTTACGTTATTTATTGAAGGGGAGATTGTTTATGTGTTCTCTCATAACATTTTTTAAGGTTTATGACTTGAATTTTGTTATGTAAAATTCTTTGAATGTATGAAATACATCTCATCACCAAGTTCTTTTTGATATGATTCATGTGATGATATGAATGCATGAAACACTCGTGATATTGTTTTGATGCATGCAATGATAAAATATTCATGATAAAAAATTATTTTGATATTCACATCTTGATTTTTTCATCTTTGTTACCTTACCTTTGTCATAATTTGAATGTATGAAATAAAGGGTCTTCCCTTCTTTTTGACAATGACAAAGGGGGAGCATAACGTGCTAGAAAGCAAATTTGCTAGCTTGCACAATTCTAAAAGAGGCAAACTTACTAGCTTACTAATCTAAAAAAGGAAGCAAGAAGTGCTATCTTGCAAATCTCAAGAGAAACAATGTTTGCCAAGTTACACATTTCAAAAAGTGGCTAAATAGTCCATCTTGCATATCTCAAAAGATGTAAAATTTTGTTAAATTTTTTGTGTAAAATTTGATAGCTTGCATACTATACATTTGTATACCAAAAGTGTTATCTTGCCTATCTCAAGATGCAAAACATGCTAACTTGCACTTTGCAACGGAAGTAAAATTGGTAGCTCAAACATTGCAAAAGAAGCAAAAATTTGCTAGCTTGCAACTTACACATTTCAAAAAGCAAGAGTTACTTTCTTGAACATCTCTAATTTGCTAGCTTATGATGTAGAACTTGCTATTTTGAACACTACAAAGAAGTGTTATCTTTCCTATTTCAAGAAGCAAAAATGCTAAACTTACATATCTAGCAAAAGTTACAAACTTGCATAACTCTAAATCTTTGCTAGCTTGCATGATGATAAAAATGGATATTATGTTTTTCATGCCATGTATTGAACTTAGATATCTCAACACCTAGAAAGTGGAACTTCTCCTTTTTGTTGATGATAAAGGGGGAGAAGTATGTTGATGTCATGCATGATTTGATCATGACATGTTGCTTGGATTTTTGAATCCAAAAGTTTCTATCAATATGACATATTGATATGGGGAGTTTGTTTAAACTCCGGGAATTAAGGTTAACTCCGTCGTCGATTGGTTGTCATCATAAAAAAAGGGGAGATTGTTGAATCTCGGATTTTGATGATAAAACCAATCAATATGATAAAACCAATCAATATATGATAAACCTCGCAGGATGCTTCGATCAGGATGAGACAATTAAAGCAGGAAAAATCATGTTGGGTCAGAGGAACATGTCAGAAGATTAGACGTCGGGCTGGTGGATCGGTCGACGTATCGATAGAAGGCTTCGGGTCGTGGATTCGGGCATCAGGCCAAGAAGAGCGGGTATTGCACCAAGGATATCAGAGTTGCGGAGTCAACTAGCCAATTGGGCAATGGGCCACAGGAGAGGACGATGCGCCGAAGAATCGGACGAAGCGTCAAGGGACCAATAACATGCCGGACAACTTAGTTATATGCTTAGGATTAATTGTCTAGATCGAAGTGTGTTTTACATATGCAGGATTAACTACGATAGCAAGGCATAAAGCAAAATGAAGTCTCAAAGTAAAGATCGAGATCACGTTGAGAGTTCGAGAGTTCGTCGGAAATCCGGACGTTGGTCGAAAGTTCTACGGGAACCAGCCGAGAAGTCATAGAGCTTGCCAGAGAAGCTCGTCGAAACTCGCTAAGAAGATCATTGTGAAGTCTACGAGCTTGCCGGGAGTCCGTCGGAACATTGCCGAGAGTTCGTCAGAGGTTCGCCAAAAGATCGCCGGAAGCTCGCTAGAAGAATTGACATAGGGATTTGTTTAGCTTAGAATATGTCTTAGGAATCGTAGTTAGCACGTAATTGGGATTGGATTTGGGCCAACCCAATTAGGGTCCAACTAGGCCCATGTAAGAACTATTTTGGGCCCAATAAGAGGCCCAAATAGTGCCTCAAGAAGACTCACCATCATGGCACAGTCTTCGAGACTGTGTTAGGCGGTGATACCGCCAGTCTGGGCGGTGGTACTGCCCAGGACAGTGTCAGCCAAACTGACACTGGGCGGTGGTACCGCCCGTGCCCGGGGAACTTGGGATGAGATGTTTTTAGGCTCCAAGTTTAAATCAACTTAAAGCCTATAAATACCCCTCTCATCCTTGGTTAAAGCATACAAGTATTGAGAGTAAAAAAGTATAGAAACGCTGCTGGAATCTTGTGTGAGCTCTTCTCATAGTTCTAAGTGTTAGAATAGTTTGAGAGAGGAGTGAGTGGGATGTAAGGGTTATCTCCTAAAACCGGTAAAAGGAGAATTGAGTTGTAAAAGGGTGTTTGGCCTTCACCTATTGAAGAAAGGCCTCTAGTGGATGTCGGTGGCCTCGACAGAAGAGGAATCGGAGGAGTGGATGTAGGTCACGATTGACCGAACCACTTTAAACAGTTGTCTTCTCTGGTTTGTATTTATTCTTGCTATTTAAATACTACAAACCTTTTTAATAGCTTACTACCTTCAATACATTTACATACGCTTTCAAATTAAGTTTATGAAAAACGGTTTTACATCAGAAACGGTTTTATCGTACGAAGGTTTTTTAAACCGATGTTATTTTACCGTCGCACTAATTCACCCCCCCTCTTAGTGCCGACCTCGATCCTAACAGTTGTAGCTTCAGAAAATTCACACAGATAATAATGGAGCAGACATGTTGACAAAGACTTTACCAAAAGAAAGACAGGAGATATGCCGACGGCTGGTCGGCATGGCTTCACATTGAAAAGTCATCGGACAGCCTCCCTTATGGGCTGAAGGGGGAGGTTGTTGGGCTGACAGCCTATAGTGGGTTCAGCCCACACCCCTTTGACCTAACCCTACATCAATATAAGGGGGGTGTGGTGGCTACGGTTTGGAGGTAGATGGTTGCGTTTTTGGAAGAAAAACTGCAGCAATGTGGTGATCCTTACAACAACAAAGAGGAGAAGAAAAAGACAGAAAAACAAGAGAAAAAAAGGGAAGAAAATATGGACAATACAGAGAGACTGTTCTCAATCATTTAGCATTGTTCTCATCTCAAGTTAGATCAAATCTACAGTAGACTCTTGTTGTGATTACTTGGGGAGGTTTTAGATATTGTGGACAGTGACGTAATCCTTGTATCCCAATTATTCTCTTGTGATTGTTGCTAGGGTTTAGGGCAAGAGATTGAGATTTGTATATTCATTATTCTCATAGTGGATTATCTCTAGTTTGCCCCGTAGTTTTTGCCCTTCACATTGAAATGGTTTTCCACGTATATCTTGGTGTTCTATTTAATTGTGATTTCATTTAATTCCACTACATATTATGGTCTTCTAGTACTTGTTCATATACAAAGGTTATTCCACTTTATATCTCATCAGAGATAACCAGACAAACTAGTATGCTGTATACCTATCTATATGATGGATGTAGCTGGTCTCATAGCTGCTCATGTGGGGACACTAGGAATACAATACAGGTGCTCATTGGAGAATGAGTTCACTGATTGATCCGTTTACGAAATGTTGGATGGTTGATGATACCTTATTGTCAGACAACAATTCCGTAGCCCCAATGGTATATCTGGTCCTTAGACTTGAGACACCAAGGATGTCCTGTAAGAGTACTCCACTCTTTGATACCAGACTTATAGGTCTGGAGGTTCCAAATCTAGCACAACCAGTCATCGGAAGTGGTAACCAAACTTACAAAGACTATTAAGTATCGATAGAGGATCATCCACTCTCTGTGTTATGAGAGAAATATCTCATGTATTCTTGCTCAGACAAATATCTGGCCAGGGTCATTCGGATTGAAAGAGAAAGAGATCTCCAGGAGAACCCGATTAGAGCGAGACTCGAGTAGAAATCATATGGGTTTGACAACACCATGCCTGGTATATGGTCTCTAGGATATTAGATGGATAAGGGACTATAGGTACATGGTAACTAAGGACAGATAGGTATAATGGATTGGATTCCCCTGTATCTTCTAGGGACTGCGGCGTAGTGGTCTAGTACTTCCGTAGTCGATGAGTCGAGTGAATTATTATGGATATAATAATTCATTGAGCCAGAAGGAGTTCTGACATGTATGATTCACAGCTAGCTCGATATTAGGCCCAAAGGGTCACACACATATGGTAGGTGTTGCAATGAGTAGATATTCATATATGAGATATTTGTTCGAGTCCCTATCTTGTTGGATATCCAATAAGTCTATGAATTATTGAATCCTATAGGTGAGACCAATAAAAGCTAATGAGATATTATTGAATAGAGATCCACTAATCTAAGAAGCTTGGGTAGTTGGATGGAGATCCAATACCCAATAGGGCAAGATCTATTATGGTTAAGTTGACAGGGGACCTCTATAAATAGGAAGGAACCAATGGTTCATAAACTAGAGCCTTTTTGGGTTGCCTCTCCTATTCTCCTCCTCAGATAGCAGGCTTGGAGTTTTGAGGAGCATCGTTGCAACCCTACTGTGTGGATCACCGCTAGAGATGAGGACACTTGACCTCCTTCACTCTCTCCTAGAGATCTGTAGGGATTCAAGGATATATGATCTCCCTAGGTAACACAATCTTTCATACATAGTTTAAAGTTTTACGATTTTTGTGCATCAATCTTCACATGACGACGAATACATTTTTGAGAAATTGGGGATTTTGTTTTAATGTTCTTTCGTTGCGCATGTGATGCTGCCCCCATATTTCCCTATAGTTGGTCAGTTGCCTCTTGAGTCCCAGTCGACTCGGACATTTTATGAGTCAAGACCTTGGACTTCTTGCATATATGGTCCTCCGAGGCTGGCACGGTTGGTTGCGAAGGCCGAGGGGCTGAAGAGGCGTAAGGCATCCCTCTCATCTCCTTCAAATTCACCATATCTACCCAAGAAAACCAAGATCAATCAACGAAAAGATAAATCCATGACCAAAGTAAGAGGACAGGCTCAGGCCATACCTCGAGGAGCCGAACTAAGCCTCGCCTTGACCAACCACTCCAGGATCATATTTATAATCGCTCAGGAAGAAGAAAGAATCTCCTTCAAGCACCTAAGCTGCTTGTACTCATCGTTAGACAGACTTAGGGGGGAATTGTTGATCGACCGAAATGACCATCGAAGACCAAAACCCTAACCTCGACTATAACTAATAAAAAAGTACCAACTCTTCCACCCCTTGTTGTTGGAAGGAGCCCCACTCACCCTAAAACCTCCTTGAGATGACAAATAGTGGCCACCTGCTCCCTTGGAAAGACGAAAACAAGAAAAAAAGAGCGAGCAGGTTGGGGTGATACTTGCCTCTTGACATTCCCCGAGGAAGGCTATCAAGTAGCACCACGAGTTGGGCGCTATCTGTGATAGTGAGATCCACCTCCATGAGAGGCAAGCCTCAATTACGAGGTGTAGGGGGAACCAAAGTCCCACCTCAAGCGCATCCAATGTCAAACCAAACCCATTCAGAAAAGGATCATAGGTGCGTTGTTCGGACCGAGGAGCATGAAGCTCATAATCGGTCGGGATGCTATAACGCTCACAGACACGATCGAGCAATTCCTTAGTCATGATCGAGTCGAAATCATGTAGCGATTTTGAAACCTCAAGGGCTCGAACGACCTTCTCGTTCACAAGGGAGGCCTCACCCAATGACATAATTGACTAACCACTCGAGAAAGAAGAAGAAGAAGAAGAGGAAGAAGAGGAGGAGGAGGAGGAAAACATCATGACCGACCTGGACTACTAAATGATTGAGGAAAAGAAACTGAGTAGGACGATGACTGAAGAAGAGGAGAACCAGGGAAACCATAGAGCAAATGAGCAAGATGAAGCCGGTAGAGGGACTTATAAAGAACTCCACCGCCCGAAGCAACCCTTCGCCTACCCAGAAGAGGAAGATAGCTCATCTCGTCATAATGGCTTATGAGAAGGAGCGCCTAGACCCAAACTCCCAAGCAGGGTGGCGGGAAGCTTGGCGAAAGAATTCAAAAATACGGCCCAAAAATTTTTGAAAACCAAAACTCCTGCCAAAGCCAAAGTTGAAGTCAACTTTCCCTCTATCTCTTAGGAGACCAAAAATTCAAAACCTCCTTTAAAGACTCGTAGGGATTAGATACCTGCTCAGCCATCCTAGTCTCCAGTACTTGAGCTATGATGCTCGACCACATCAGTCTCCAATACCCGAGTTATGGTGCTCGGTCATCCTAGTCTTCAGTATCCGAACTATAGTGCTCGGCCACATCAATCTCCAATACCCGAGATATAGTGCTTGGCTATCCTAGTCTCCAGTACCCGAGCTATGGTGCTCGGTCACATCAATCTTCAATACCCAAGATATAGTGCTCGACCACATCAGTCTCCAATACTCGAGTTATGGTGCTCAGCCATCCTAATCTCCAATACTGAGCTATGGTGCTCTGCCACATCAGTCTCCAGTACCCGAGTTATGGTGCTCGGCCATCCCAACCTCTAGTACCCGAGTTATGGTGCTCGACCATCCCAGTCTCCAGTACTCGAGCTATGGTGCTCGGCCACATCAGTCTCCAGTACCTGAGCTATGGTGCTTGGCCACATTAGTCTCTAATACCCGAGTTATGGTGCTCGGCCATCCCAGTCTCTAGTACCCAAGCTATGGTGCTTGGCCATATCAATCTCTAGTACCCAAGTTATGATGCTCGTTCATCCCAATCTCTAGTACCCGAGCTATGATGCTCGGCCATATCAGTCTCCAGTACTCTGAGTTATGGTGCTCGACCATCCTAGTCTCTAGTACCCGAGCTATGGTGCTCAGCAACATCAGTCTCCAGTACCCGAGCTATGGTGCTCGGCCATCCCAGTCTCTAATACTTGAGTTATGGTGCTCGGCCATCCCAGTCTCCAATACTCGAGCTATGGTGCTCGACCACATCAGTCCCTAATACCCAAGTAGCATTACTCGGCTAGTCATACGTAGTCCATCGATGCTACGCTCAGTCATCATCCGAGTAGTTGCTCGGCCAAACAAGGGCCTGAGTAGTGCTCCTTGGCCACATCAATCCCCAATGCCCAAGCTATGGTGCTTGACAACGTCAGTCTCCAGTGCTCGAGCTATGGTGCTCGGCCACACTAATCTCTAGTACCCGAGCAATGGTGCTCGGCCACATCAATCTCTAGTGCCCGAGCCATGCTGCTTGGCCAATCATATGGTCATTCATCATTCGCTTCCGATAAGTGCAACTTTCGATCAATACTCTAGTGCCTGAGCCATGCTGCTCGGCCAATCATATGGTCGTTCATCATTCGCTTCCGACAAGTGCAACTTTCAATCAATATAATTTCCCAAAGCTACGCCGCCCAACCAGTCTAGCATCAACCAATTACCAAGCCAACAATTCTTGGACAATTGTCGATTCACTTAGGCAAAAAACACCTAGCCATCCCCCGAGCCCTTCTAGGAGGAGCTGGAGCATAACTCTTTCGGGGGGGAGGGGGGGGGAGAGAATGATAGGGCATGTTTTGATACCACACCCTTTGGCAACAATCCACAGCCACATTAGCACTGACATAGAGCTTCAAAGCCGATGTGGCGGACCACATCGGCACAACACTTCGGATTCAAACAAAACAACCATCCTCCCGCGCTGTACAAGGCCGTGCAAGGTATGTCGCATGGTATGAAGCTACCCCAGAAAGCTCAGGATGGCGCCGACCCATATAGGTTGGACAGGCGTCCACACTGGAGATATGGGCTAACTGCTCAAGGGGTCGGCAGTCATCATTGAACCATGCAGGTATAAAAACCCATCACATGGACAATGATAGAGAGGGGACTTTTCTCTCTTATTCTGCTCCACTTTAACTTAAGCTTCAGAGGAATCGAGTCGGGAAATCCATCTCCCGACCCCGACCTAAGTGCAAGGGCTCTCGACGGGGAAGCGGATAGCGAGGCCCACGGCACACCCGACCCGACATCTACTTCCTCCACCCGAGTCTCCACGTGAGTAGCCTTACACATTCGGGATTGGACCGAGCGGTGCGGACTCCTCCACTATGAGAACCACAACAATCTCAACAGAAGTTGCGTGTGAGAACCACAACAATCTCAACACTGCCATCTCACGTCAACCATTTAAGGTACCGGCAAGAAGGTAGAGAAATTTCAAGAACAAAGACCAAAAGAAATCCCAGAAGTAATCTACCATGAAACTAACGATGCGCAGATGTTTCAAACAAGAACGTTTTCCTGCGCTGTTAAATCTGTTTAATGAACATATTCACATGAAGAAACAACAGAAACAAGGAACAAAGACAAATTGAGGCGGGCGCACCACCGCCTTGCGCTTGCGTGCTTGCTTGCTCGGCAACAAATGCGGTCCGTTCCTGGACGTCAAAGAAACTCCCTTCGCTCCACTTGCACATATCTGATCGCCCGCGTCACGTCTCCTCCCGCAGCTTCCATCATCAGCCCCGCCATCGTTTTTCCTCTAATGAAACGTTCCTTGCCGTCTTCATCCATCAATTCTGCAACTTCTGCCGACCATAGACTGTCCACGCCATTACTTGGCGCCTCTACAAATAGCCGCTAGCTTCCTCCACATTAATGCTGACTCAATAGAGAAGCAATTGGGCATCATGGGCGGCTGCATCGGCAGGAGCAGCAGCGTGCACCCGGCGGAACCCCACGACGGTCGGCGAGCCCCGAGGATCGTCTGCCGGGTGAAGGTTCGGATGGCGACGAGGGAGTTCCAGGAGCTGCTCGCTCGCACGAATCCGGCGGAGATCGGGCCACTCATCGTGGAAGAGTGCCTGAGAGGAAGGTGGCCGGCCAGGGATGGCAGTCTCGCTGCCAGGAGTTTGGAGACGATCTTTGAGGAGATAGTTTGATCGTGTGACGAGCTCGTATGTACCCCAATCAATATACTCTTCTCATGAACTACTACGCATGAATGAGATTAATGGAGTAGAGCTTGTAAATTTAAAGCATTTCAAGTATCATAATATAATATACTGCCTACCTACCATATTATATTGTACCTTTTTCTTTCTCCTTTCTCTTTCGTTTCTCCTCTAAATGCGATGCTCAGCGGAGTGGCTTCAATCTTAATCCACATCAAATCTTGATTCTGACTTAGTTTTCTTCGTATCCGTTGATCAACAATCAAGCATAAATCAATAAAGACCGCACAAAATTGTAAGAATCATTTCCCAATTTCTTCTTATCCTCCACAGAGACGTTGGTTCTAAAAATCTAAAAGATTCTACCCATCTCATCAACATATATAGAATACGACATATTTGTAAGAATATTCTTAATGTCTACGTTGCTTTAGAAAGATACCTTCTTTTTATATATCTAAAAGAATAAACATATTATAAATGAATTTCTACATATCTATCTGCCCTTATAAATATCAGATGCATCTCTTCAAACATTAAGAATTACGTATGTGCCCCTCTTTTTAATATTCATTAACAGTTCTACTACTAATTATGTTGACCGATGACGGGTTCGAATCAATTACAGTTTCAACTGACAGTCAGAGATTAATAATAAAAAAAATACATATATATATATATATATATATAATATTACATCAGATATATATATATATATCCTTTATATACATTTCACAATCAATCCTTTGCCTTTCCTTCCGACAGTAGAAAGATTAAAGTGCAGCAGGCAATGCGTGATGGGGGCGGAGGCTCGTTGAAAAGAGCAATTCTTTCTTTTGATGTAAAGAATAACCCCATTCCCCAAGCACATCCTATTTAATTCGGTAACCTCGGCCAAGCCAAGCCAAGAACCTACAACTTTCTCTCTTTCCTCTTCTTCTTCCTCTTCTTTGAGATCCGGTCACTATCATAAGACCGGTATCGATTACCGCTCCGATCTACACCCTCGCCCTCTTCCAATCGTCCCTGCTTCGTTGATCTGCTCTAATTTGCCTGCTTAGATGGCAGCGGACGATGCCGGTTCGGCCGGAGGTGCGGAGAACCTAGCTGCGGGGGCGCCACCACCACCACCTCCTCCTTCTCCTCCCAAGAAGCAGCGGAGGGGGTTCGTGGCGCGGCTGTGGCACGGGATCTTTGCGGGGAGGAACGAGGACTATGAGAAACGGCTTCAGTACTTGTCCAAGGAGGAGGCTACAGTCCATTCGCGGATGAAGCGCCGGGCGCAATCATCACGGCGGATCGTTCGCGATCTCATCGTCCTCTCCGTCATCCTCGAGGTGGCTCCTTCTTCTTGCCCATCGTTGAGTTGTTATGAACCTATCTGATGTTTTTTTTAGGAGTGTCTACTTTCGGATCTTGATCGGAATGACTGATTTAGCAGCCTATCGATCTTTAAGGCTTAGCTGATGACTGTTGCAATCCTATCATGGATACTTGGCTGTAGTTAGGGGGCGTTGGTTCATAGATTGGAGTAGGATACGCAGATTAGCTCTTAAATCTTGGTTCTAGAAGCGCCAAAAATTGCACATTGTGGGTTTTCCCGATGACTAACACGAGGAAGTACCCCCTTTCTGTTCCTCCTATTCAATGAAATGACCGCTAGAATCAAATCAATATATTCCTAGAATTGATGGATTCTTTTTCCAAGTTTATTATTGGACACACTTGTCCATTTGTTTGACTTTTTAACTAATGTTTTTTGTTTTTAGTCCAAAGTCCAAATTACATGGGAGGGTAATGTCATGATTTGGAACACAGTGTCAGTGAATTACTTCAGGCGATTCAGCGTGTTGCTTCGCTTCAGCCTTTTGGATTGTTTTTAAAATTTCTGCAGCGTTCGTTTCACAAGAATCCTTTGTGACTTATGTGGGTAGTCTAGGTCTGTTCATGAGATGACATCTTAGTGGGCAACAAAATTGCCTTCCATCCCTTGAGTGTTTGATGTTGTGGACTTGCTGTTCTTACTAAGATATGTTTCCACATTTTGGCAACTTTTTTTTTTTTGTTTAAAAATGAAGGGAGAACCATATTGAGACCTATACTTCTCAGTATTCAGTCACCGTCCTCTCTTTAAAAGATCAAGGTCATTGCTATTGCTGTTGATTCCAACTAAGATATGTATCATTTGGTAATTTCTGTTTGTTAAACTAAACAGACAGATCACGGTAAAGTGCAAGGTGGTGTTAGCCCAGTAAGTGGCAATTGGCGTAGGCAGCGCTATTCAAAACCAGTGCAATATTGGCAGACCCTATAAGGATTGACCCTCACGGTGATAGGTTTGGACATAGGCCCACTACAATCTGGTGTGGACCAGCGTGGACTGAAAATCAAATTCTTGATTACTATACTTTCTCAGAAAATGTTTGAGGCCATTGCTAGGATCCAGCTTCGGATAGTGGATCTTTTATCGTAAGCATATTATTTGTATTCTTTTAATCTATAAGCATTGTAAGAGACATTTCATTGACCCCACCAAACTTACATGTTATTGTTTATTCCATTTCTTGGTTTTTTATGCCATTTTAATGCTTGTAGTGGGGCTATAGTAATCTTTCAAATTCTGTCATTCGTTTTTGTTCATTTTTTTATTTCCTATTTGAATCAGTAAATTAATTATAGCAAGCATTTAATATTCCAAGGGATTAATTTTCTTGGTATGTCCTGAGAGTTCTTTTATGAATGCTTTTATATTTCGTAATATTTTTTTTTCATTCATACATAAATATCTTGGTTTCTGTTTTGCATTAATACTTGGGAATTATTCATATTAAAGAAACACATAAATGTTCAAATAAATCATATTGGCTGATTTACTGCACAAGTTGCAGTTTTTTGTCTTTTTTCTTATTTCAATCTAATTTCATATTTGATGAAAGCTACATGCTCTAGTTTTTGAGAATTATCTCAATTTCTCCCAGAAATTATAAGAATAGCACACAAAAAAGGTTTGGTAAAATGTATGGAAGCCATGGAGGTAGAAAATTTTGTCGTTAGTGATTCATAATTCTGTCATCAAGTATTGGAAGAAGGATTTTTGGTTATGTTCATGTTTCTTATCTCTATAAGCAAAAACCAAAATGTGATGCTGTGAGGTTCACGACAACATGTTGAACCTTTGGAGCGACATAGATTGGATGGAGTGTGGAAAAAGGTTGATTTTAAGATTCATTCTGTTCTTTAAAATTATACAATATTCAAATTATTGTGCCCAAAAATTAGAAATCCTTTCACTTGACAGTCCCATGGATAATGAAAATCATCATTGCAAACAAAACCTTATGGAATGATTGATCATTTTAAGATATTGTCTTGCATTTTTAGCCCCCGTTGATCTCATGTTCTAGTTGCTCCTTTGCATTATGGTCAGGAGGAGTCAGAAAACCCATTTCTTTGTTTACAAGGGTAAGACTATGTCCATTGACCTCCTTAACTCCACATTGCATGGAATCTTGTGCATTGAGCCATGTTAGTGTTAGGTTGCATTTTTCAGTCTCTTGCTTTATTATGATTAAGAAACCTCTCATATTTATAATCTTATATATAGCCAATTAATAATATAATATGACATTTGGCAATTTTATTTTTAAATATGTTATAACTGCAGTTTACACAGTCTCAGATTTCATTCTTTTTATTCTTGGGTTCAATTGATGCCCTAGAGATCCTATCTGGAGAATGTCATTCTCAAAAACAAAAAATAAAAAATTTCAATTGGTTAATTAGAAATCATAAGATCAGTTCAAACTTTAAAGTTCCTATGCATTGTATTGTATGTGATGTGCCCCATGTTTTTATTCACTAGTCCTGATCCAACGATGGAATCTTTATTGTTTAGGAGCATCTTGATCTGAATCCAAGGTGCTTGATCCAGTCTGATAATCAACAGTAACAATGGTGACAGATATGAAGGATAATAGACATTTTAGTTTTAAAGTTTTGATGTGAGGCCTTAGATTCTTGATTGGTGTATTACTGTCTTCTCTAGTCACCAAAATGAATACGAGGAGAATTGACTAAATGTTGCAACAAACAGAAACATGATTTTGAAAATTTGAAAATTCAGAATATGATTCAAATTGTACTTTTTGGTTTAGTTCTGACATTTTGATGATTGAAATGATATCCACTTTGATCTTTGAGAAATTCATATGTATCTGCTATTGAAGTAATGATAACTATGTTGGAAAAACTATTTATTTTATGTTGTTGAACAATTAACTTTGGTTACATTTAAGAAATTATCATGTGTTATTTAATTTGGATAAAAGTTTATGTTCATAATGTTGGTTGATATTATCATTTTAATCATAATCAATACGACTGAAGGTTTGTTTTAATTTGTTTAGTATTGTTTTTTATTATTTTTAATATTTTATATTTTTACTACATATAATTTTGAATTATTTATATAGTTTAAAATATTTTAAATTAAGTATGTGGTCCGACCAGTGACCTAGTGATGGTCGGGTCGCTTTTTGATTCAGTTCTGATAGCTATGATCTAAAGTCTATAATATAAAATTTAATTATGCATTTTGCTAACATATTGTGTGTTTTGTGGTTCATGATATTTCTACTAGGTGGCAGCAGTGGCTTATGCTATCATGACAACCAGATCAGCAGATATGAGCTGGAAGATGAGGGCTATACGAGTTCTTCCTATGTTTGTTTTACCTGGTTTATCTTCTATGATTTATTCAGCACTTGTAAGCTTCATGAGGATGCGTAAATATCTCAATCTCTACACTTGGACCTATTTTGTTTTTAGATCATATATATACATATATATCATGTCTTTTTTATTCCCATAACATCTTCCAGCATTAATATACTTTCATTGGCCCAATTTTAGAGCCTTGCTTACCTCTTATCTTAAGTTTTTAGATGGTTTTCTGTTAATTAAATTGCCATGTATATATATTTTGCACTTAGAAGATTTTGTTACAATGTTATTTTTGTAACATGCAAACATGAAGTGGATATCACTAGAGCAGATTTGTCTAGGATTTTGGATGACTAGGGACATCCTCATCTGATTGTGGTGTTATTTAAAAAATTTACTACTTAGAAGAAAATTAGCAATAATTTTATTGGTGAAACTGGTCATGCATTTTGAAGGACCTCTCAGATTGGTTTGATTTTAAATTGCATTTTAAATTCTGTTTATATCATCTTCAATATCATTTTGCAGCACCTTTCATTTTAAAGGTAACATGTATGTGTTGCATCTCATAATATATTTGGTATTCAAACCAATATTTTTAATTTCTGGTATCAGACCCATACTAGTCCTGGCGTAGACTGATACTGGTCCAAACTGTACTGGTAGCTGGTACTGGTACATAACAAGTTTTAGAAAAAAACTGAAAAAATGCTAAAGAAAAAAAAAGTTATTTCCTGTTACAAGCCCTGTACTCGGTGGTACAAGCCTGTATCATGCAATTGGTGCAAGTCTTGTATCCGATGTAATGTCAGGTTACCTTGGTCCAACCACCCATACTAAATCTTACTGGGGGATATTTGCAAACCTTGATTTAAACTGTAAAGCCAGTTGAATGGTCAACACAAATAACAAGGAGATATGAAACTTAGCATTTGTACTATTCTATCTTGTTTTGTCTCTAATTATGCCACTTATATTTCTTTAATGCTATATTTTTCCCAAAATAAAAGTATATTAAACTTCCCAAAAAATGATCTGCAAAGGTCCATACAAAAAATGGACTTTAAATCCGAAGGAATTCTCTCCTTACAAAATGCATTCACCTTGGTTACCCTTTCCCTAATCAGCAGCCCAATTGGCTATTTGGTTATCTTCTCTATAGCAGTGAGCACATGAAATTAAACAAATTGCTTAATTATAGCTTCTACATCGCCAATTATATTCTGATCTCCCATGGAGGGAGTTTTGCACTTGTAGCAATCTTTATAATTATCTAAAAGTCAATATCCAACTGCACCCTATAAATACCTTCCTGTCAAGGCAATTTGAATCCTTCCTTAATTGCTAGAGCATCAGATTGTGAAGGTGAGTAACCTTACATATATTTGTGTGCAGACAATGGACACATACTCGCATCATCTCACAACACAAAGCTTAGTCACCCGTCCTGCAAGAGAACAGAGCCACCAATATTTATCTTGATCACTCCTTTGGATGGTTTTTCCCATTTAAGAGAAATGAGATTCACTATTTAATCCCTTCAAAATTAAATTTTCTAGCAGAATTACTAGTGGCTGCAGTGGATTGAGCCCGGATACCTCTAACATTAGGCCACGACTGAGTAAAAATTTTAGCATTTCTACCTTTCCAAATAAACAAAAAGCATATCAGCTATTATAGCCATCAACAGGATTCCTTGCGGCACTCCCCTCCCTTAATCCAGTCAGTATCACAAGACCCCCACAAAATGAAACATGCTACCTTGTTTCCCAGCAACCAACTCCCAAACCTCTGAGAGAAATCACACTAAAAAGAACAGGTGACTCACATGCTCAGAAGCCATCTCACATGTAGGACATCTCAACATTGAAATTCAGCTAGCTAGTCTATAAGTAGTTGAAAGACACTTATGAAGAAGCTTCCAACGAAAAATTTATATTATAAGAGAAATAGGAATTCTCATCGCCTTTCTAACCCTCCCATATGACAGAATCAGGCTTCATATCCCTCAGGTTCATGGAGCCAGATTCAGCAGTAGCTAAGCCTCTTGAATCTAGCTTCCAAATCCATCTGTCCTTACGACATATTGCGATCTCTATTCTACTCAATCTGTTCATAACCTCGAGGTATTTTGAGGCAGATTTAGCCATAGCTAAGCCTCTCTACCGTTTGCAGTAGAGACATTTAAAGCTGACATCACAAGAATGCCACTGGTCTTACCCTCATATAGCATGAGCATAAGAAGGACTGTTTGATCAACACCACCTCCCTCCCTTCGCATGTGTTCCTCACTTGTCTTATTGTCAACCCTGTAACCCATCTTCTTTGACGCTAGCAACATCCCAAAAGAAGCCACAGAGGACTCAGAAGGTTTTTTCCTGCTGCTGAACTCTGCTCCGGGAACCATTGATTTGAGTCACCCCTTGCCCACCTCAATCTCCAGTCGAGCCACCTTTTCCAAAGGTGTGGCAGCTCCATCTAGGAGAACCTTAAGGGGACAAACCTCTTTCTTATGACCTAAATTGCCACTACTAAAACACACAATATGAATACTTTCATAGTCTAGATTTGGAACACCCCAAAATTAGGTTCACCTATCCAAACCCTTTAGAGAAGCAATTTGTTGGTATTTGTTTCCACATATACCATAATATAGTTTCCCTTTCTAACCTTAGTGACCTGCAGTGATTTAAAAAGGCGCTCGGGCGAGGCGAGGCCCAAGCGCCTCGCTAATCTCCCAGGCGGTGCGCTTCAAACAGGCGCCGCCTGGGCGCTCGCCCGAGCCCAGGCGCTGGGTGCTTCGGGCGAGCGCCCGGGTTAACCAAGGCGACCGAACCAGGATTTTAGGTCTGGTTCGGTCCTGGTTCGGTCTCTGATGGTTAGTTGGTTCAATCGAACCAACTAAAATCGACATAAGTGAGAACCCAACCCTAACCCTCGCTGCTACCGTTGCCGCTCCCGATCTCGTTGCTCGCCGCTGTCGCTGCTCGCAAACGCTTCCGTTGTCGCCGCTTGCCGCTGTCGCTGCTCGCAAATGCTGCCTCTGTCGCCGCTCGCGCCTCCCGCTGCTCGCCGCTCCTGCTCCCGCTGCCGCTGCTCGCCGCTGTCGCTGCTCACAAACGCTGCCTCTGTCGCCGCTCGCGCCTCCCGCCGCTCACCGCTCCTGCTCCCGCTCGCCGCTGTCGCTGCTCGCAAACGCTGCCTCTGTCGCCGCTCGCGCCTCCCGCTGCTCGCCGCTCCTGCTCCCGCTACCGCTGTCGCCGCTCGTGCCTCCCGCTGCTTGCCGCTCCTACTCCCACTCCCGCTCCTGCTCGCCGCTGTCGCCGCTCGCGCCTCCCACTGCTCGCCGCTCCCGCTGCCGCTGCTCGGCGCTGCCGCCGCTCGCCACTGCCGCCGCTCTGTCACGGACTTAGCTGGATTTGCCTAAGTCGTGCGGCACCCTTGCGTGTCCGTCCGCAAAGGTCAGCCTCCCCGAAGCCTCCCATTGTCCCTTAGGACCAACAAAAGGGAGAACGGGTTAGAGAGAACGCCTCAATCGGGATCCACAAGCAAACATCTCCGAAAAACACTTCATAGACAATGCAAATTACAAACAGACTTTACAAGCTCTGAACAGTTGCACAACAAAGGGTAAAATGGTCCATTACAGACCGAAAATCTCTCGCACGTGTCCACATGACACAACCTTTTATTTACAAGCCTAAAGAGGCCACCAACCCAATTAAAATGGGATTATTAAGCCTTCGGCCACCCCTCTACATGTTGTACAAGGCATGAACATGCCAAAAGACACGGACATACATAAGCATTATATCAAACACTTTGTTTAGAAGTTTGTCCGTGACATTCTCCCCCACTTATTCCTTCGACGTCCTCGTTGAAGCCTTTGTCGACACTGCAACTCCTCGCCTTTGCTGAGTCTTCAATCTTCTGCTCCAGCTACAATGCGCCTCTTGGCTCCTAGCTGCTCTCCACTACTGTTTTTGAGTAGTCGAACCTTTGATCCGCCATGCTGCTTCAACTCACTAATGACTCTGACTCTGGTGTGGGGTTGGCTGAGTTGTGTTGATCCTTGTTGATTCCTGCGGATCCCCCAGATGAAGGAAAAGACCATCCTTACTGCTGCCAGTCTCTCAAATTCCACATGCTGCTTGAACTGGGTGGTTGCTTGTTGGAGCTTTAACGAGCATCGTCTCGCAAACTACTGAAGTTTTGGGTCCTTCCTCCATAAAATTTGCTCATTGACTCTTCTTTCACTTAGTTGTCACATCCAAGTAGGTTCGCATCACTTCCGCTTTCAATTGGCATTTCGTTGGGAAATGAAGCGGACAATCTACTCTCAGTAGCACTGATCACCGTTGGTGAGGATTTGACAACTATTGTCTTTCATTATCTTCGAAGGGTCTTTGAACTTGTGCAGAGCTCCTCTGCTGGATAGATAAGAGAATTGGGGCACTCGGTTTCGCCCATTCTCTTAAGGGTTGAGAAGGCAAAGGTTACTTGACTTCGCCCGCCTCCTCGAGGTTGTACTTCATGCATCGAGCTGGTTACTGGCCTTCGCCTGCTCTTTGCTCACACTTCTGAAGCACTTGAAGTGTTTGCACTCCTTGCGTTGAGTTAGTTACTGTGATTCACCTTCTCAATGCCATCGAACTTCTGGAATGCAGGAAGTTTTCACCCCAACTTGGAGTAATTCTCTCATAGGTTTGGTCGCCTCTGGGATTGTACCGTCTTCTCCATCAACCCTGCCGCCTACTCCGCTGAGTAGCAAAGGTACAGCACCGCATACTGCCTGCTTCGTTCCTTGGTTATGCACTCTTGCATGACCCGAAGTCTCCTTCACTTTCGGCTATCTTGATGAGAAGCTCATTGACACCGGTCTTACGAAGTTCTTCGGCCTCTGCCCTTCATCCTTGTCTCGGTACTTGGAGATTGCCTCTGCATGCTCCACCTCCTCGGCCCCTTTCACGACCAAGCGCTCTCCCTCCATGAGAGCAAGGGATCAATGACTTTCACGGAAGTCCCGCCTCTGCGGTACCATGGCGCTGCCATGCCCATGGCCCTACTATCCGTCGCCTCGCATCTGCATCCCTTTTCTTCACGATCAGTAGATGTCTCCGTGGCACTCCTCTGAGTCCACCTCCATTCTAACTGATGCTTGATTTTTTTGGGTAGCTAAGTCCCTCTGGACTCGTCGTCGCTTCCTCGCCCCTTTCGACCCCCTGCTTCAACACCTCTGTGTTCTCCAAGCAGCTCTCCTTTGGTCGATGGAAAGACAGACTGCAACTCCCATGCATGGCCTCTGCCATCGCATTATAGGGTTTGCACCGATTCTGTTCTCCTTAGCTTCCTTGGTAGCAACGTTCGCTTACTCGACCTTGTTCTCTGACTTGTCGGGCTCCCTTAAGCGAATATGAGCTCTGGAGCAGTCCAACTCTCTAGCTGCTTCGATCATACCTCTGCATGATCAAGTCCACCTCCATATAGGACTCACTGGTACTTGCATTCGAACTTTTCCCTTGGTGGAACCCAGCCCCCATATGCTGATGACCAAAGTTTTCATCCGCTGCAAAATTCGATGCACGCACGGAAGACCCGCCTCTGCGGTACCATGGCCTTCACTCCATGAATCCATAGCCCTTCTTGCCGTCGTGTTGTTCACCGAAGTGGAGCTTCCAGTAGCTCCCGATCATACCTCCATATGATCTAGTCCCTCGCGAGACTCAGTCGTGTGTATCGCATTGCCACGAACTGTTCCACCACGATCCGCTGCACCATGTCGCCTCCTAGTGACATCTCCATTGCATTCTGATCCTTGTGGAATAAACTCGAATTGTGAACCCTCCATGTGTGGCCTCTGCCAATACATCGCAGGGTCTCCTCCACCTTCGATTTTGTTCGCTCCTTTGGCAATCGACCTTCATCCACCCACTCTTGGGTCACACCTAGATGAAGCACCGCTCTAGGACAGTCCGTCGCCTAGTAGCTCCCGAAGTCCACCGACTTCACTGTAATTTGTGCACCATTGTCTGGATCCTGGGCCTCTGCCCCTACCAGCACAATCTCCGCTGCGCACTGCTTCCTTCATGGCAACTTGAATGGCAACACTATGGCATATTCTTCAAGAGTACCCACCTCTGAGTCCTCTTGCCCCGTGCTAAGGCCTTCTGAACCCAATTTCGCCTCCGCAAATTGAGTCGCCTTAGTTCCTCCATCAAATGCTTCTCCGAGATAAGGTGCATGTGCCCAGAAGCTCCCTTCGTCTTTGGCACCATGCAAGATGAGTTCGCTCCGTCAGAATGAAGGACCCATGGAACAACATGATCCTACTCTTGCCTCTGCAAGAGTTCATGTCCTTGACCTCTGTCTAAGGAAAGCACTGTGCCTCTACTCCATGTTCCAACTTCTATGCTGGCTCCCTTCATGCGGCTTGGGTACTTCGCCAAGTTACACCTAAGTTGCTCCGCTCCTCGTTTTTGCATTGAGTTGATGGTGGCCCTTGTGCCCACCATTCCACGGGTCAGCCTTCCCTCGAGTCCGATCTCCCCATCGACTCCAAGTGTGCCTTCATTTAAGTTGCTTTGGGTCGCTCCCCCACTTGATCTCGCAATGCATCCACCAATGCATTCTCTCAAGCGAGATCATGCGACGACTCCTCGCCGCTTGCTCAGTCCATCGAGCTTCGTGGAGTTGTTGTTTGTTGAGGTACTCCTCATCAACATGTGAGGTCCATCCCACATGATTCTCCCTCTAGAGAGCCGGGACTTATCCCTCCTGGATAACTATCCCGTTGGAGCAACATCTCTCTTCGTTTCGGAGACCACCATCCCCTTGGACTACTCCGATCTGCTGAACAAACTGTGCATTGCTCTGCCTCCTGCAAACGCACTTGCTAGATTGCGACTCCCCGTCAATACAGTCCCTGCTGCACCCCTCAAGGCCTAGCAACATGCTGAACTCGTTGCACACTTCAGCCTCCTACGGACGTATCCTTCACATGCCGAAGAGAAAGTTTCAATGCTCCATGGCGCCGAGTTTCGGTCGCCTTGGGATGGCCACGAACATTCCATCGTCCGCATATAAGCCCATGCATGAGTACCAAATTCTTCGAGTTAGCAATTCCCCTCACCTCTGTGAGCTTTGCATAACTCTTTTGGTCGTTGAGCAACTCATTCCACCTTGCATGGTCTCATCCTTTACTAAGCGCCTCGCTTGGTTTGAGCACCATCAAGTATAGTTGTCAACGTTGAGCCGTAGCTCAAACTCAGCCATCCCAACCTTTGTGCGCTCCACATTCTTCCAAGCTTGCCTGTTCTAGTGGTGCCTCTTGCGCGAAGGGTTGGCCATTCCTCTGAATGCCAATCTCAGATGCCCGCTCCTCTGAGCGACTCCTTTTCCCTACATCTCCATGCCCGTTTTCCCCCAAACGGTCGCGCGTGTGCTGACTGCCCTCAACGCAGCCCCGCTAGGTCCCCCACGTTTGCATGCTAAGTGTTCCTATGAGTGCTTGTCCCGCTCTGATACCATCTGTCACGGACTTAGCTGGATTTGCCTAAGTCGTGCGGCACCCTTGCGTGTCCGTCCGCAAAGGTCAGCCTCCCCGAAGCCTCCCATTGTCCTTTAGGACCAACAAAAGAGAGAACGGGTTAGAGAGAACGCCTCAATCGGGATCCACAAGCAAACATCTCCGAAAAACACTTCATAGACAATGCAAATTACAAACAGACTTTACAAGCTCTGAATAGTTGCACAACAAAGGGTAAAATGGTCCATTACAGACCGAAAATCTCTCGCACGTATCCACATGACACAACATTTTATTTACAAGCCTAAAGAGGCCACCAACCCAACTAAAATGGGACTATTAAGCCTTCGGCCACCCCTCTACATGTTGTACAAGGCATGAACATGCCAAAAGACACGGACATACATAAGCATTATATCAAACACCTTGTTTAGAAGTTTGTCCGTGACAGCTTGCCGCTGCCGCTTCCTCTTTTCTCGGTCATCAGGCTCAGCACCCCTTTACATTTCCTTTTAACAGTATACGTATACTATATACTGTTAATATTATTAAGTTTATTTAAAATAATTAATTTTTAATACTGTTAATAGATTAATAATATATTATTTTGATTTTAATACTGTTAATTTTCATTTATTTGAAATTATTGCTAGGTTTCTTAATATTGTTAGTTTTATATCTTAGATTTTTTTAATTTAATAGCATATTTTTATTTAAAATTTTAAATAATTATATTTATTAATTATATTATATATTTTTATATTTTAGCGCCTCGCTTCGCTCGGGCAAACGCCTGGGCGAGCGCTTAGCGCCTCGGGCGTTTTTGGACCTTGGCGCCTTTTGGTGCTTAGCGCTTATTAAATCACTGGTGACCTGATATCCACCTTTCGCTGTGATCAATGCGACTAATTGGAAGATGCATTCCTGGTTGCAATACTCCATCGGCAAACCTGGAAGTTGAATCCAAATTGGAGCAGTACCAATTTTCTTCATGAATGGTTGAAAATTATGTTTATAGGGTATGAGTTGTAGGACACCTCCCCTAAAATTTGTAAACACCTTAAGAGCATCTGACTCATTCTGAAATTAGAACAAGAAAGAACCCCATTTAATTATAGAAATAGACAGGCCAAATATTAGGAAGAAAGTTTCTAACCATAGAGAGGGGAGGGGGTCGGCAGAAAAACTTATCTATGAAGCAAGTAGCCCAAGGGTGCCACTGCTCTAGCTTCAATTCCTCGAACTTGAGGGAGTTCCTAGTTGAAGCTTTTTGGTACTTTCGTTGAAGGGGTTTTTCTACTTCAGCACATTTTTGTAAAAGTATGTTTTGTATTAGCTGCATATGCTAGAAGTTATATGTGTAGGAAAGGTCAACATCTTGTTATGTGCTTTGATTTAGTTACATCCTCAAGCAAGGAGTAGAATATTTGGGTGTTCTTGTAGTAGTTTTATAGTGGTACATGTTTGAAGGTTAATAAAGGAAATGATTGGTGTTAAAAATGAATTAGGAATAATAAATAAATCTAGAAAATTTGATGAATAGATATATTGTGGCACTGATAGTGCTGTTGATGGTGATGGTGACATCGGTGGCAACAGTGGTGGCAGCCATTGTTGTGATAGTGATGGTCAGAGATGATTATAGTGGTGTCTGTAAAAATTGTGGCAATGCTGATACTGACCATGATGATGGCGGTGTCATTAATGGTCTTAATGGGGTGTAAGGACAATAGTGATGACGACAATGATCGATAACACACATGGTGGTGACTCAGATTAGTAAAGTTGTAGACACAACTAAACTGAAAATTTTTTGAGAAATATTTGGTAGGTCTTCAAATTCTATTCACAATCAGGAAACTGGATATGTAATTTTCTAAGAAGTTTTCAATTTATAATTGTTAAACATGTTTTCATGTGGTTTTCTGCATTCTTAGAAATTTTATTAAAAACGAAAAAAATTTATGATGCATTGTATATTTTCCTTGGAATCCGGAAAGTTTTCCTGAATTTTTAATTTTTTTTAACAATGTTAACATTGTGAAAGGGAATTCCCATGGAAAATCAATTCTCATGGAATCTTTCTGCAACCAAAGTGCACCCTACAGTAGGGCACAACAACATGGATAAGTTTAACATCCATTTAATTGATTAGATATGGATTAAATATCTCTTACAAGTAGAGAACATGTGATAATTTGTCTTGGGAATCACCAATGATATCACACTCTTTTTACTCAAACCTGTATTTTCTTTGAAAGAGAGACATCTATCTATTTATTTGTCAAAAAGGTAGTTTGGTACATTGGCCATGCATTACAAAATCATCTCCCCATGTATGAGGAAAAACTATCAAGGCGACTAAAGTTGCCGAAACAATGTGCCAACTGATTAGAATTCCTGGGTAAGTAACTAAACCAAATCACATTAACTTCATTAGCTAATTCCAGGATATTAGACAGTTGGTTCCAAGGACCGAGTAGCGCTGGAGTTGTTGGGAAAGCTAATGATCTCCTAGTCATCTGTCCAATCCAGAGATGGAATCCTTCTCTTTAGCTCTTTGAAGTCCATGTAGCACCGCATATAATTCAGCATATGATGCATTCATTTTCCTGGATGCACCACATCCAACAACAAAGATGTCCCTTGTGGCTCCATTTTATGATGTAACCTGAGTCTTCAAAACTTGAAGGTGAAAGGAGCTATCATATTCAATCATACAGTGAAAATGATGTCCGATGCTGTTAGTAGAAGGAATATTCATTGGAACCCCACTAGAAGGGTTGTTGGTCAGATCAAGCACTATGCACAAAATGGACTAAGGTTTAGTTTGGTAGATATGAAAGTGGGACTTATTACTGCTCAACCTGAGCATCCAAAGTGAATTAGTAATAATGCATCGAACCATAATAGTTTCTTGTTTCCCCTGGTCAGGCATTTCTTCAAGCTAATCACCATTTAATTAATTGTCAAAGTGTCTGAAACAAGAGTTTACATGTGATTGAATTACATTCCAGTCAGCAGAAGCAAAGGAGCATTTTGGAAAGACATGTGAATTAGAGTCATTGAACATTTTACAGACAGGACAAGGGTTAACTTGAGAGAGAAATATTCGAGCAAATATAACAAAACAGAGGAGTCTATTCCAGAGTAATTTTCATAGGAAAAGTTTCACTTTGGGGGAAACGTTAAGTCTCCACATCATCTTCCAACCAAACCAAGCTTCCTCCCTATTATCAGAAACGTCCTTGAAGATCCCTGCATGAAGTAGAGATAAGCTAGTTTAGCAATTAGGCTTCCAAAAGGAAAACATGTCCAAACCCAAAAGGTCACTATTGGGGTATGAAGAACATAAATATCATATATTTTCTCCTAAAACAAAGGAATGAAAGAGACTGTTAATCACACTATGATTCTTTGAGAGTAGTTCGATCATCAGGGATAATATTGATGTGGTTGGGTCTAACAGATTTGAGCTTGGTCGATGTTTGACTCGAACCCAATGGCTGTATAGGGAGTCGTCTTCCCTAGGGGTTCTTAGGAGAAACCTTAGCAGTACCTTCCTGTATGCTAGGAGCGGTGGTCTCTTTGGCCAAGGAGCACGAGTTCATTCTATGACAGACCATTCCACAAGAAAAGCAGAGGTTGGGGAGGTTTTTGAAAGCCATGGATTAGAAAATCTATAAGGAGCTTACTCTTATCCAAAGTCCTTGAAGGATAGGGTTAGAGAAGGCCATTATAATGTAGACTAGTGAATTTAGCTCTCGTACTTGTGAGCATAATACTATATATTTTTAGGGGTCTTTCTAGATGGGAGGCTATCTGTTGCATCAGTTCAAGGGAAAGGCCTAGAAATAAAATTCATGTAGGTGCTGAGACAACCTTCTCTCAAAGAAATTAGAAGTTCTCTGTAGCAAAAGAGTGAGGGCTCTTCCTTTGACAAACCAAGGGCCTCTTGTGAGGACCCTTAACATTTCTTCTTTGGTGGAGAAACAGAAACAAAAAAAAGAACTATTTGCAAGATCTATGATGATTATCTTCGATTGAAAGCCCCCCAAAGATAGGTTTGGTTGTATATCTTTTTGATATATATAAGATAGGTACAATATTCTCTCAACTAAAATTGAAGCAATTTGATGTCTGATCCAGGCCCATATGACATGATCAACTGATTGAAGAGACAAACAATAGAGGTTGGAGGTAGCTAAATAAATGGCTAAGGATTCCCCTTCAGATTATGTGAGAATTACCCAACTTAAGCTATGAGGATGAATGAAATTTCTTTTTTTATAAGGAAGAACAAAATAATGACTCAAATCATAGTCTAATTCGTTATTTTATGTTTACTAATTGACATTATGTATAGCTCAAGCCATTCAAGGAGAAAAACCTCCAAGAAATAGAATTTCCCAAAGAGTGGTTAACGTATGATATTCATATAAAGATTCTATTTTCTTTTTTTTTTAAACCTCGGCAAAGATTAGTTTGGGAAGGAGAGGGTGAAGAGCAAGAAGAGGAGGTTATTGAGGATTTGGACCAGTATTGGTGGGGTTGGGGGGTTCACTGGGAGTAGGGAGTGGGGAGGGAGAAGGAGATGAAGCATCGGGGGAAGGAGAGGAGGAAGAGGCCATCGCGATCGGAAAAAAGTCAAACCTGTACTTTTTTGTTATATCCTCTAAATAATACATCGTAAATAGACTTGCACTCATATAGATATCACCAACCCCTTATGAAAAGATGATATATTTAGATGGAAAATATGGATCTTACCAATATAACTGAAAGTTTCTAACAGCAAGAACCACAACCTGGAGGAAAGAATACATTCCCGACAAAGATTACTTTTCCCATATTTTGAAGTCCTCAATATAAACTTATAATCTCTACTTGTTTATACTGATCTATGTTTATAAAGAGTACACACACATGCACAATATATATATATATATATATATATATATATATATATAGTCAGTCCATGTGGATGTAAGCTAGTTACTTCTAATGAAGGTTTCAAGTACATGTTACATCCTACATAGTCACATGTGTTTCTGCCAAAGTGGTTATTGAATTAGTAACATATTTAATGTGTTCCATTTCCTATAAAATTTACGTTGAGTTGGAAAGTTAACATCTTTTGTTTGGTTCATGATTCACCTCAGCAGTAGTTTCTTTATTGTGTTGTATGTGGATTTTCTCAGGTTATTTACATTTGTTTGATCATTGTTTTCCTATATGCCATTGTGCACTTCAACTAACTCCAAAATTGCTATATGTAGTTGATCACAAGGACCAGAAGACACTTGAAAGGCTGCGAGCTGAGAGGAAAGCGAAGATCGATGAGCTTAAAGAGAGAACAAACTATTACACCACACAACAACTAATTCAGGTGATTAGCTAATAATAGTCGGATACAGTGATTTAAAAAGCACTAGGCGCCAATAGGCGCTAAGGTCCAAAAACGCCCAAGGCACTAGGCGCTCGCTCGAGCGAAACGAGGGGCTAAAATATAAAAATATATAATATAATTAATAAATATAATTATTTAAAATTTTAAATAAAAATATGCTATTAAATTAAGAAAATCTATTATTAATCTATTAACGGTATTGAAAATTAATAATTTCAAATAAACCTAACAATATTAACAGTATACAGTATATTGTTAATAGTATATAGAAGGAGAAGGAAGAGTGTAAGGGGGTGCTGACTGAGAAAAGAGGAAGCGGCAGCGGCAGTCGGAGCGGGAGTGTAAGGAGGCAGCGGCAGCGGGAGCGGGAATGTAAGGAGGCAGCAGGAGCGGGAGTGTAAGGAGGCAGCGACAGCGGGAGTGTAAGGAGGCAACGGGAGCGGGAGCGGCGACAACGGCTAGTAGCGGCAGCAGGAGCGGCGAGCAATGGCAGCGGTTGCGAGCAGCGACAGCGGCGAGTAGCGAGCGCGGGAGTGACAGCGGCAACGAGTAGGGTTAGCCGGTTAGGAACCGGGTTGAGTAGCAACAACTGATATCGATTTTAATTGGTTCGATTGAGCCAACTAACCACCGGAGACCGAACCAGACCTAAAATCTTGGTTCGGTCGCCTAGTTTAACATCGGCGCTCACCCGAAGCGCCCAGCGCCTGGGCTCGGGCAAGCGCCTAGGCGGCGCCTCTTTGAAGCGCGTCGCTTGGAAGTTTAGTGAGGCGCTCGGGCCTCGCCTCGCCTCGCCCGAGCGCATAGGCGAGCGCCCAAGCGCCTTTTTAAATCACTGGTCAGATAATGATTCTGTTAGATACTGTGATACTACATGTGCATGTTATTACACACACACACATATATAGAAGGTTTTGCAAATCTGATCGGAGCCTGAACATCTCAGATGTACATCTTACACCTGTGTACATATATATTCCAAACTTCCACCCTGTTGGTTCTTGGACTATAGGGAATAAAAACCTTGAAAATCCATGGTAGAAATAAACATGGTGCAATTCAATCTCAAATCCTCAATAGTATTATGCTTCTTTTATTTTGTTTTCTTTTTAGTCGTGTTACATTAAATTCTGGCCTTTCATCTCCAGAAATATGACCTTGATCCTGCTGCAAAGGCTGCAGCAGCAACAGTTCTGGCATCTAAGTTGGGGGCTGACTCTGGTCTGAAAGTTTATGTTGGAGATGAACCAAATACAAGTACAGTGGCAAAAGGCAGTGATGCTGACCCTGTCATAACCACTGGGCTGAGGAACAGGAAACAATCACATGCAAGAAGCAATAGCACTGGGAGCACTATTGTATCTCAAATGGTCAACGAAACTTCGGACGAGCTTGGGGTCGATGACCAAGAAATTTCCGCTCAGACTCAGAAGGTTGTTGAACACTACAAAGCCTCTGGTGCTAGTGATGGTGGTTGGATTGCTCGTATAGCTGCATTGCTTGTGGGTGAGGATCCATCGCAGAGCTATGCGCTCATATGTGGCAACTGCCATATGCATAATGGTTCGTGGAATGGTCATTCATGTTCCCTTTTTTATATAAGTAGCAACAAATCGCTTGGTGCTACATCTATAGAAAGCAAACTAGTCAACTGACTTTGTTTTTACAGGACTGGCAAGGAAAGAAGATTATCCTCGCATATCTTACTACTGTCCTCATTGTCATGCTTTGAATACATCTCAGCAATCAGGAGAGCCTGATTCAGGTTCCAGTTCAGGCAGGGGCATTTCATATGCTTCGGTTGATGCCAAATATGATAACAATGCAGAAGTTCCTAAGTTGCCAACTGGTGAAAAGGATGATAAAGAAGATGCCCTAGAGGTTAGTTGATGATTATGGAATTACAGATTCTTGTTGTGCTTTCTTCTTCTTTGTTCTATTGATTGTGGCACTTGTGTTTGGAATAGTAGAAGTTCTCTCTCTCTCTCTCTCTGTAACATAATGACACCACATAATTGCATGTTTTAGTGGTTGTTTTTGTTGTCAAGTCATCCTCAACATATCAAGTTTGGGAACTTAAAAAGAGCCTTTCAGCTTGTGGGATCCTCGAGTCACTTACAAGTGTTGCTTGAATCAGATTCTGCTTCGAGACATTTTTGTTATGAAATGAAGAATTAGTCAAACTAAGGATTCTGATTTGAACTAATAATAGGTAGGACTTGAATGATCGCTCGACGATTTCCTACATCCGCAAAGGACCCAAGTAATGATGTTGGTTTCCTTCTGCGGGTTACATGTGGATGGTCTCGAGGCCCTGTAGGCGTATTTCACAATGGACAATAAATACTAGCTGATTTTATTTCGTAGACGAAGTGTCTTTAATAATATGATCAACGGTTAAATAAATGAACCAGGTAAGAAGGTAACCGTGTTATTTTGGAAGAGCAGCAGCAAGCTGCACTTGTATCCCTTCTTCTTATACGGGACATGGGATTTTGTGTTTGCCGTGTTGCCTCGGGAAGGAAGCCACAACTGGTAGCTGGAGAATTTGATGGGCGTTGTTACTGCGGGCTCAGGGATCCGCTCATATCACAACCCATCTGATAATAAGCATCTCTAACGATCGTACAACATGGTTACTATTAAATTCCCTCTCGTATCAGTTGTCCTAACATATAACGTTATTATGTATGACATATAACGTTACATACTCTCCAAAATTTTCCGATGATATATTCTATAACGTGAGTCGATCATGACACATGGAATGTCTTAAAAGGCCTCAATTGAGAGTGTTTATAGACAGATAAAACATCTGGTTCTTGCTCCCGGTTAGCAATATACAACTCATTAAGATTTGAAGAAAATGAGAGCTCTATATAACAGTGCAGTTTCATCTTTGCTGGGATTCTATTGCTGTCTCGATCAGCAGCTGAGAGAGGCAGAAAGCTGCTACAACTAAGAAATCAGTTTTCTTTGCGAGTGCTACGTGTATCTCTGCTTGTTGGGTTGCCATCTTCCTTTGGACTTGTTTCATCATGAACTGCAGCCTCAACCTCCATTTTGACATCAGTTTTAGCATCCCCTTCGGCTTCACCTTCAGCTTCAGATTGGCCAGCCTCATGGCCAGAGTCCATATCAGGGCTCTGCTTCTGAACTTCTCCAGCTGTAGCATCAGAGTCCATAGGAGCCACTCCATCTTCAAGCTCAGCTCCACTACCAACACCATCAGTCTCAACTGCAGCTGATGCTACCTAAACATAGAAAATTAGTTTACGTCTTCAGCGCCTCTTGCTATAAAGAATGAGTTTGAGATATTCTGAAGAAAGGATGTTAGAGTCGATCATTCCAAACTCAAATGCATCTGTACAATCAGTGTTGATGTTGGTTCTGAGTTAATGGTTTGTAGTATAGCAAAAGAAAAAGGGCAAACCACTTCAACAACGTCCAAGCAGTTAAAGATTTTGAAATTCTTCAGAATATAGATTATCCGAGAATAAAATCGAGGTGCGTGGTGTTTAACATAGGTTATCAACGGATTTGCAACTACCTGACTATCTTCGGGCTGCGCTGCAGCACCTTTTGCTTCTTCCTTTTTAGCTCGTTTTGTCTTGTCACCAGGTTTTGTATGAAACTTGGACCGAACCTCCGGTGGTAGAAGTTCTGGTGGTACAACTCCTTCGATGCCATGATCAGTAAACTATATCAAACAAATAATTGCAATTGTATCCAGTTAAAGAACAGATAATTGTGATCCTCTTGTAGATAGATATTCATATGTTCTTTAGAAAGTGAACCATACTCGAGAAAATCCTTCCAAGTCCTGTCGGGCTGAAAATCGTAGGCCTTTCCAACAGTAAACCTGGCATATCAAAACCATAAATAGCAGATAACTTTTGGATCATAATGAATTTTTCATCTCAACAGAAAATTTAAGCTAGTAAGGTTCCTCAACAAATAATTAACTCGAAAATGAGACATTCGTTTCAATAACTACTGTATTGTATTGTCCACTAACACTCCAAGATGCATTATCTTCTGTGGCAGTTAAATAGTCAAAACCAAAAAATATCACCAAAACCTGTGACTTACACGATTGTTTTTATGATGATATTCAGCTTCAATTCCAGCAGAAACATCCATCTGCAATAGTTGAAGACACGTTACGTGCTTAAGACATCCAATAAAAGGATCCAACAGTGTATAGAGAGGAAAATAATTTCACTACTCAGACAATACTATTTTAAACCTTGCCTGTTTAAGTTGAACAGAAATAACTACCGAAAATAGGTGATAAAATGCTTACATCCTCTCCAAGAGGTTTCCAATACTCGGTGATTGAGGGCATTCGAACACGCTGAGGGTCAGTCAAAGCATTCTGAATTTGGAAGACAACAAAATTAGAACAGGCAATAGAAATCTAATAGTGAAGTTGTTAAGTTAAGCAATGTGATACAAAACCATCATGTACACACATGTATGCAAACTAGTCTTATCAAAGACTAGTAGGCAATTTATAAGGAAAAGTTTGACAGTAAGTTTAGGTACTTTATTAACCGGAAATCAGGGAAGGGCATGACTTGGTCAAGGCTAGGTCTTTCACCCTTATGACCCCTGCTTGCCTATAGCCTCTGGATGATCTGAAAGGCCCATAATGATCTATGCTTCAACAATGTGAGGACAAGTCCCTTGATTATTTCCTATAATGTGGTGGGGTTGGTGATTCACTGCAACCCCTTTTCTGAATACGAGGGAACCCAAAATGAGATATATGTAACAATCTAGTGCATTGGATTAAACCTAGTTTAAACTTAATACAGATCGTGCCTACAGTGTCCAGTCTAAGGAGGGAGGAGCCAGTTTCCTGATTTGCTCAAGTGAAGGGAGCTGTAGGATCACAGGCTGCAAATTCATATATGGAGGTAGCAGATACAATGAAGGCCATTCAAGAATGTGACCTCATCGCAATGCAAGAAGGAACCTAGAAACTGAAAATTGAAGCAGCTGATGCTGAGCTGGTTAAAATTTTGGATGAGGGATCTCCCTGCTTACAAAAACCTCCATGCATACAGAGAAGCTAATTGTTGTGCTCATTGGTTAGCTTCCCATGCTAAATCCTCTAAAATTTCTCAACTCTAGAGGCACCATTGACAGTTGATGTAATATAATTTTTTTCATTTGGAAAAAAAAGTGAACTTGGATAGAGGAGGTCCAGAACAAGGATTGAGGTGCTATACACATGCATATCTGCTTCATTAAACAACAGCTGTAACTCTCCTAGTTATGCAATTAAACCTAGGGAAAAAGAAGCACGAAACGACCATGATCTGAACATGTGAATAGAAGAGCAACAGCAAACTTATTCCAGAATATCCACAAATATTCAATAATTATTAAAATTAAGAATACGAATAACAAAATAATGATCATTACGTACAGGATTTTGTTCTGCCCATTTCCATAGTTGAGATAGCTCTTTGTTTCCTAGCCTCCACCTTGGTTTGCTATAATAGTGAAGTGGATGGCATTAATCAGTTCGGTTAAACAAAAAAACCTTTTACGCATAAGTAGCTTGGTTCTAATTGGAAGACTTGAGAACAATCCAAAATGTCCTACAGATCTTTCTCTGTTGCGTTAACAATTTCATTCAAGACTACCTGCAGAACTTTGACTAGCTTTGCTCATTATAGAAAACAAAAACACTCTTAACATCCGTGTAGGTACTGAAAACGAAAATTATTACAAAATATTCTGAAAACCTTCAGCAAGATAAATAAGTAAGCAATTTGTAGCAAATAATTTGGTCATGGTGAAGCACTTCTGTGATGAATGGGCAAAATATTGCATGATAAGACCAAAATGCCAAGTGAAAAATTCAAATTACTCCAATAAGAAGCTAAAAGGTAAAATGGCTTAAGCTGATTAAAGAAAGGTTATTTGCTTATCACAGTGCAGAAGAGCAGATGAATTGTACCCTTACCCAGCAATCAGTCAATTGTAATTATCTAAGTAGACATGCAAAAAGACAAATAGCAAAGTGATCAAGAGGATAGGCTGTCTCCCACAGCACACTGTATCCACAGGGAGGTAAATCTATATAATCAGTGTCTAAAGAGTTTGGGAAGTGAAGACCCACTCTTGTTAGTGATTATCATGCAAGAAAATATACATGCATGGATTAAGTGCCAATCGCCACTGCCATAACATGACACATATAATATTGACACAAACCCATGCTGGCCAAAAAGAGTATCTTGCATACAGATGGGTACAGCACAAGTACATGACAACCACTTGCAGGCACCAAGCTTGCTATATAATGAGCTTGACAGTGACTTGAAATGTGCAGGGCCATAGCACATGATAGTTTGATCCTTTCTAGAGTTTGTATGCGAAACATTAATTTAGTGATATGCTTAAGAAGGGATGATCGGTTAACTACAAACTTATATAGGGAAGACTCATATTACTTCTGAAGGAGCAACTTATAAACTGCTCCTACTAGGAAAGATCAATATCGGAACACTAGGTACAAAGGAAAAAATATCGCTCAGACAGTCCAGACCAACCAGAACAGGTTGCAGACCGAGCAATTTAGGGTTCCCTAACCCTGCTGAATGAGATTACTGCCTGGTTTTAATACTTATACTTGGAAACGTTGGGTTGTAAGCCTACCACCAAATACCATGTCATTTCTTTATATTTTTTAAAATTTTAACTCCCATGTCATGTGTTCTCCCTTTCTTTCTCTTTTTATCTATCCCACTGCCTCTTCGTCCTCATCCCTGACACCTTGCTGTTGCTACTGCTGCCTCCTAGTTCTTCTCCTCCTCTTTCTTTGCCTTCTCTTCTCCTTGCCTCATCTTCATCCTCCTCTCCTCGTGGTATAAGCCAGAGACCAGTATAGGTCTCAAATTGAGACATGTAACCTTGTGATGTATTAGCCGTCACCATAGGGTACACCTCGGCAAGGATGTCGTATCATGTACCAAACCAATACCGATCATAGACAGGTACATAACGGTCGGTACTAGTGTATCAACACATTTAGATATAAATGTTTCGAAGATGAAGGAGAAGAGGAAGGCACAATGGAGGAGAAAAGAGAGAGAAAAAGAAAGGGGAAGGAAGAACTACGAAGAGGAGCAATGGAGGAAGAGGAGGAACAAGTGGAAGCGGTGGAGGAAGGAAGGAGGGTAAGTGGTGGAGGATGACACGGGAGTGTCTAATTTGCTACAATATGCTCATATGGATCTTGCTAATGCTATAGTATATTTTTTAGCCCACAATGTTGCCTCATAGTTTTCAACTCAGCTCATTCAATTATGACAGTTCATAAGCATATAACCTACACAAAGCTAAAGTTGTTTCAATATGTTTTTCTGCATGGCTAAAGAACACATTAAAGGAATTAGTTACTAATTATAAGACACTTAATCTCGTAATTCCCTATGCATGAAGGGTTGTTTCATACACTAGTACTTATTTTGGTGTTCTAGGGTTAGAGAGGGTTTAGAAACTGATGATATTTTGGCAGAAGCTCTCTTGGAGTGCTCCCTTAAAACTCTGTATCTCTTGAATACTTCCTTAAGTGGTGAGTCTTTTATTTTTCAATTCTGTATCCTTGTTTAATTTCCTTGGGATGGTGAACTTTCTGTATCCCTTTGTGATTTTAAACTTGGTGGTGAACTGTTTTTTTTATCTTATTGAAATATTATCGTGAGTTCGTTCCTTTTCTATCTGAAAAACTTATTCCAGCAAATACAACTGTACTATCAATTTTTTTCTGTCAAAATCTATTCTGCATCACCCCTGGTATCAGTTTGGTATCAGAGCTAAAGGCTAGAGATCATGGCAAGACGGAATGGAAAAGATATAATTGATGAATCTACAAGAAAAAAATGAAATAATTGAATAACTTCGAAGTAGAAACAACCAACATGAAAATGATGTCCACGAGTTTACTTCTGATGATGATACACCTCCTCTTCCAAGGGAGTCGAGAAGATTTCGGACAAGACATGGAGTTCAAGACGAGTGGCAGAATAAATAGAACCCAAAATTGGAGATTCTAGAGTTTGAAGGTAAAATAAATGTTGATGACTTTATTGATTGACTTAATATAGTAGAAAGAATTTTCGATTTTCATGAACCACCAGAACAAAAGAAAGTAAAACTTGTGGCACTCAAACTCAGACGGAATGCATCTTTTTGGTGGGAAAATATAAAAAAACAAAGAAAATGTGAGGGGAAGAGTAAGATCGTGACATGAGAAAAAATGAAAAGGGAGCTGAAGAGAAAGTATTTACCTCAATTATAGGCAAGAGATCTTTCTCAAAATCCATGATTTCAAGCAAAAAGATCTTAGTGTGGAGGAGTACACAACAGAATTCGATAATCTCATGTTAAAAGGAGAGCTTGTGGAACCGGAAGAACAAACCATTGCAAGATACTTAGGAGGTCTGAAATATGATATTGCTAAAGTGGTTCAACTGCAACCATATTGGTCTTTAAAGAATGTGAGCAAGTTGGCTTTAAAAGTTGAAAAGCAACAGAAGTTTGAAAAGAGTTCTGGGTATGGGTCAAAAGAAGGCTATATGAAAGGAGGAAATTCCAAGCCTACCCAGAGCAAGGTATCAAAGATGCAAGACAAGGGTGAACGACTTGCTGGCAGCAAACAAACACATAATTCTTCTACGCCAAGTGGCCGGAAATGCTTTAAATGTCATGGTTTTGGGCATATTGCTTCAGATTGTCCAAATAGGAGGATTATAACTTTGGTTGAAGATCATAGTGATGGAGGAGAAGATGAAGCCGACGACGAACCAAAATATAATGATGATGAGGAAGAGGTTACTTATGCTGATCATGGTTTGTCTATTGTACTGCAACGTAGCTTACAAATGTCCTATGTGGCCGAGGATGAAAGTTGGGTGAGAAAGAACGTATTTCACACTAAATGCACTTCTCTTAGCAAAGTGTGCTTGGTTATCATCGATAGTGGCAGTTTTGAGAATGTGGTATCTTTGGAGGTAGTGCAGAAGCTAAAGTTGGACACGATCCCTCATCCATATCCTTACCAATTGTGTTGGCTCCAAAAAGAAAATAACATCAAGGTAACTAAAAGATGTTTAGTTTCGTTTTCTATTGGCAAGTATTATAAAGATGAAGTATGGTGTGATGTTGTTCCTATGGATGCTTGTCATTTGTTGTTGGGAAGACCTTGGAATTATGATAGAAGGGTGTTGTATGATGGCTACAAACATACTTATTTTTTTTAAGGTGAATGAAAAGAAGATTATTTTGGCTCCTTTACAACCTTCTGAAATCAGTGCACCAAAGAAGGAGGTTAGCACTTTTATGTCTTATGGTGAATGCAAGGGTGAATTAGACAAGGATGGTCACATTATGGCTCTAGTAGTAGTAGAGGCAAATGAACAACACAAGGAGACACCAGCAGTCATGAAACCAATCCTAGAGGAGTTTCAAAATATTGTACCGAAAGAGATACCACATGGCCTTCCACCTTTGAGAGACATCCAACATCATATTGATCTTATTCCATGGGCTATTCTACCTAATAAGGCAGCATACAAAATGAGTCCCAAAGAGCATGAAGAACTTCAAAGGCAAGCGGATGAGTTGGTGAATAGGAGATTAATTCAGGAGAGCATAAGTCCTTGTGCAGTTCCAACCTTATTGGTGCCTAAGAAGGATGGTTCTTGGAGAATGTGTGGACAGCCGCACCATCAACAAAATCACAGTAGATTATCGTTTTCCTATTCCAAGGTTAGATGATTTGCTTGATCAATTGTATGGTGCTTCTATTTTCTCAAATTGATTTGAGGAGTGGCTATCACCAAATAAGAATGAGGCTTGGAGATGAGTGGAAAACAACATTTAAAACTAGAGAAGGCTTATATGAATGGCTGGTTATGTCATTTGGGCTATCTAATGCTCCTAGCACTTTCATGAGATTTATGAATCATATACTTAAGCCATGCATTGGAACTTTTGTTATGGTTTACTTTGATGATATATTGGTGTACAGCAAGAGTTCAGAGAACCATATGAATCATCTTAAGGAGATCTTTTTTATTTTGAGAAAGTAAAAGCTTTATGCTAATCTAAAGAAGTGACTTTTTTACTCACAGTGTGATATTTTTGGGGTATGTTGTTTCAAAAACTGGAATCATGACGGATCAAAATAAGGTAGAAGCTATTCTCAATTGGCCAACACCTGCTTCATTGCATGATGTGAGGAGTTTTCATGGCTTAACTTCCTTTTACATAAGATTCATCAAGGGTTTCAACTCTATTGTCGCTCCAATAACCGAATGCCTGAAATGTGATAAATTAAAATGGACTAGTGAGGCTAATGATACTTTTGAACTATTAAAAGGAAAGGTGACCGAAGCTCCTATCTTAGTACTACCTAATTTTGACAAGGCGTTTGAAGTTGAATGTGATGCATCTAATGTGCGAATTGATGTTGTTTTGAGTCAAGACGGAAAGCCTATTGCCTTTTTTAGTGAGAAGCTGAATGATACAATAAGGAAATATTCTACCTATGACAAGGAGTTTTATGCCATTTATCGAGCTTTATCTCATTGGAGTCAGTATCTTCTTGCAAAGTCATTTGTCCTATATTCTGATCATGAGGCTTTAAAGTTCATTAATCAGCAACACAAGCTAAACAAGAGGCATACAACTTGGGTGGAGTTCTTGCAATCTTATAACTTTACAATCAAACATAGATCTGGTGTTCAAAATGTAGTTGCTGACGCATTGAGCAGAAAGCATTCTTTATTATCAGCAATGGAAGTCAAAGTGGTTGGATTTAAGACATTTAAAGATCTATATGAGAATGATGTAGATTTCGGCTCAATATGGCAGAATTGTAAATCAGGTTCCTTTCAACAATTTTCTATCTTTTATGGTTTTCTTTTTCGAGCTAATGCCTTGTGTGTTCCATCTTGTTCTTTGAGACGAGTAATTCTAGCCGAAGCTCATGGTGACGTTTTGGGAGGACATTTCGGTAGGGACAAAACTCTAGTTCTTGTTCAATCAAATTTCCATTGGCCTAAGATATTCAAAGATATGGAGAGACATGTGAAGCAATGTCGAGTGTCATTTGGCACAAACAAGAAGTCAATATTCTGGTTTGTACACTCCATTGCCAGTGCCAAATGCTCCATGGGAGGAAGTGAGTCTTGATTTCGTTTTGGGACTGCCAAGAACTCAAAGGAATACGGATTCTATCATGGTTGTTGTTGATAGATTTTCAAAAATGTTTCATTTTATTACATGCAATAAATCGAATGATGCATCTTATATTGCTGATTTATATTTTAAGGAGATTGTTAAATTGCATAGTATTCCAAGAATTACGGTGTCTGATCGAGATTCAAAATTTATTAGTCATTTTTAGAGAACTCTTTGGAGGAAGCTGGATACTTCTTTGAATTTCAGCAGCTTGCATCATCCATAAACCGATGGGCAAACTGAAGTAACGAATAGAAACTTGGAAAGAGTCCTTTTGAGGTTGTTTATGGTGCTAATCCTACTGGTCCTTTGGACTTAGTCCCTCATTCGACAACTAAGCAATTTAGTGGAGATGCTGATGAGAGAGTTAAGCAAATAAAGAAGCTGCATGAGAGTGTTAAAGCAACCATAGAAAAGCAAAATGAGAGGTACATGCAAGCTGCCAACAAATACAGAAAACATGTGAAGTTTAATGTAGGTGATTTGGTCTGGATTCATCTGAGGGAGAGGTTTCTACCGAGCAAATTTGGAAAACAAAAACTAAAGGCTGATGGTCCATTCAAAGTGCTTAAGAGAATTGGAAAAAATGCTTATGAGATCGAGCTACCTAAAGATCACGGAGTATCCCCAACATTTAATGTAGCAGATTTAAATCCTTTTCATAATCATGATGACGAAACAAACAAGGACTTGAGGACAAGTCTTTTTCAACCAGGGGAGATTGACATGGGAGTGTCTAATTTGCTACAATCTGCTCATATGGACCTTGCTGATGTTATGGTATATTTTTTAGCCCACAATATTGTCTCATAGTTTTCAACTTAGCTCACTCAAGTATGACAGCTCACGAGCATATTCCCTACACAAAGCTAAAGTTGTTTAAAGATGTTTTTCTTCATATCTAAGGAACACATTAAAGGAGTTAGTTACCAGTTGTAAGACACTTAATCTCATAATTCCCTATACATGAAGGGTTGTTTCATGCACTAGTACTTATTTTGGTGTTCTAGGGTTAAAGAGGGTTTAGAAACTGATGATATTTTAACAGAAGCTCTCTTGGAGTGCTGCTCCCTTAAAACTCTATATCTCTTGGATGCTTCCTTGAGTGATGAGTCTTTTATTTTTCAGTTCTGTATCCTTGTTTAATTTCCTTGGGGTGGTGAACTTTCTGTATTCGTTTGTGATTTTAAACCTGGTGGTGAGCTGTTTTTTCGATCTTATTAAAGTATTATCGTGAGTTCGTTCCTTTTCTATTTGAAAAACTTGTTCCAGCAAATACAATTGTACTATTAGTTTTTTTCTGTCAAAATCTATTCTGCTTTACCCCCCCCCAATTCTGCATCACCCCCGATATTAGAGGAAGAAGGAAGAATCGATATAGAAGAGGACGGAGCATACCAGAGAGGTAGGCCACAACAAACAGCAGTGGCGGCGACATCAAACGCCACTAACGATGACATTGATTCCATGGGCCCAACATGAAGAGGCCTCATGTACATGAGCCCTAATCAGTGTTTTAAGTGTTTTTTTTGTTTTTATATTAAGTTGGACTGTACCATATGAAATGGGGCAGTCCATGTATCGATCCATGCTCGGACCAATGCGTATCACCCGTTTCATACCGATCCGAGTGAAATAGATTTTCTTGCTCCTCAGTGCACCAATTAAGATAAATAAAAGACCATTTACCATGTTTGTACTAAGGTTTGGCATACCACCCAAAATGGTATAAAACAAATGATACATACTAGTTCACTAGCCGGCTGGCCGGCTGATCGGTATATAAACCAGCCTTTCTCGAGTGATACATAGAAAACAAGCCTAGAATCAGCCGACTGATACGATCAAAACTCAACCATTATCAACTGTCGATTATCGAGTTTTGACTGATGCAACCCATAACAACTCAAATCTAGCCCTAATCGTCAAATTGACCATTGAGGTCTCTTTTGGGATTTAAATCCTTCTCCCTCCCCGTCTGTCATTCACTCTCTCTCTTATTCTCACCCTTTTTCACACTCTTACTTGTGATTAGAATTCCTAATCGGCGATTAACAGTAATTAAGCTCTAGATTAGTGATTAAAGTTCCTACTCTAAAAGATACAAAGATAAATTCAGTTTTGCCTCCTTATAACTTAGATTGTCAATTCATTTATGACTTAAATACATTTTATTCTTATTTAAATATTATGTATATACCAATAAATAAGGAGGAAAAACCTAAAAGGGGGCTTTTTCGAATTTCTGGACATTTTTGGGAAACCAAGTATGTGTCCCAACATACTGACACCACCAGTACCGACCAGTACATAGTGGCCTGCCCAATGATCAATAAGCCCAGTTGATATGTGGCGTTCCTCGACTGTTACATCAATATACTGGTACAATATGGTATATATAGCTTGTATGTAAAATGAAGACCATGCATGATCATAATTAAGGCAATCAATTTTGCAAAATGCCTAAACAAGGTAATATCACATATAAGACTTATTTAGACAACAATTCTGCTGCATTTTATAGAAAGGATCCATAGAAAATCAAAATATCCACAATATTCTACTTGATAAATAGATTAAATGAATGATTTTGCTATTCAAAATATTTTTTGTACCTTATTTAATATCTATATGTAGCTTCTTACACTGCATAGTTTGTCAATCGTATGTCACAAACCCAAGGCGCTCTATGTTTTAGCCTAGTGCTTATTCTACAAGACTATAATGATCAAAAACAGAGTAGAAGGGTCATTGAACCAAATTCATCCATCTCTTACAGCTGATACAGTGGCATATTGATTCAGGTATACAACCTAAACACAAAAAAAAAGAGAAGAAATATGATACTACCAAAACAAAATAATATGAAAAATATAAGGGCGGTCCTGATGCATGAGGCTTTTGCCAATATGAGGTTTGATAGAGACAATGTACACAACCTTGCCCTAATAAGAGATTGTTTCATGATTCAAATTCTAATCATATGGTCGCAAAGAGGCAATCTTGCCACGACAACAAGGCTCGTTCTCATGCAAATAGATTATATATCTCAATTCTCAAATTCAGTGTTCAAAGCTTCTTTTCCATTGCTAATGAATGCATATTTCTCATGATCATGCCCCTCTAAAAATCACAATGCAGTTGCAGCCCCACAAAAAGCCTTAAAATCTTTGAGAAATCGAAGGACACAGACTCGTGATTCCCAGTAGTACTGTTTGTCGTTATGGAAGGGGCAAAAAGAAGGCAGTGACAAATTTGGGCTCTAGTTACTTACCTGCTCACATCTCAAATTCTCAGAGATACTAGTTAAACACCAATTCAAAGAGTGAACAAAAGAAGGAAAAGAAACACAAACAAAATCCTGATATGCAAATTAATTATCATTTGCTGCTCCCACATGAGCTCAGTGTTACAATCTATGGCAATGCTATCCCTAGTTTCCAGTGTATTATCTATTGAAATAATTCTTAACTAACAATCTCAACAAAAGCAACAGATGGCTTACAGGGGGCTCCATTCCTACTATGTATATCATAGATTTTTCTGGTATTATTCACTAGTTTTCTTTTCATATAAACTGGAATATGCACATACGATATTTCCAACACTAATCCTACTAAAAAAGTTTTATTTGCCCAAAACTTTCCCAAAGCATGGTACCATATTGAGTTGTGAACTCTCCAAACTTTGTCTTCAGGTGGATCTCAACAAAGCAAGCTGACATTGCTTATTTTAGTCAACATAACCAAATGAAATTTGAAACAGCCAGCAACTTGGACAAACAATCTTATTTTAGTCAATTATAGTAAGTTATGTTCATGTTACTAAATTATTTTCCTAACAATTTAAGGATAATTACAAAGCCCAGTATAATAGATCATGTTGGATAATTATATATAATCTAGTTTTCCTGCATCCTTTAATAAATATCTTTAGACACTTAATATCAATATCAATAGTTGTTCCATTAATACAGGTAGTACAGAATTCATGTTTTACTTCTCCAATTATACAGCCTATGCAATTCAACAAACACCTTCCAGACATGTTGCTACTTTCAGGTTCACGTCTTAGGACAGCTTTCTTCTGTAAGCACCTATAAGCCTCACATTCACACATTATGCGCCATGTATAACCACTTCTGAGAGTTTTGAGATTTAACCACATGCCATAAAGCTCTAGAATTCAAATCATTGACATATGCACAAGTCAAAAGAGGCAGACCATATGGCTAAATGTTGCTTATGGAAATATGTATAACCAAACTACATTATGTGCATGGGTTTGCAGAGAACCACACACTCGAGTTTGCTAGAAGCCTGGAAATATAACCTGTCTTCTACATTGTTTCCATGTAGTCAATGAGAACCCCTCCTCCAGACCAGGTATAAGCAAAATATAGTGGGAAAACCTTAATACCAGGTAAATGGCAGTTATATTAATCATTATAATCATAATGTACTTTATGGTTTAATACCAGGGGTCGAGCAATAACAAAGTATAATGAGATAACACGTACTGGCTGGAAAAAGCTGCATAAGTTGTAAATTAAGATAGTGATTTATATAGCACTACTTTCATGTCTATTCAAAAAAAATAAAAATAAAAATTATTAAAAAAAAGGAAGATTGCAAAGCTTTGTTTGTAACAATCAGGAAAATTGTGAGAATACGCATGCGTACCGTTTCTTGGCTCCATCATGACCAATCTTTCTCTCAGTAGGTTGTTTCTCAAATGCTGGGCAACCATCTCGTTTCCACCAAACCTTGGGGTACAATGTCAAATGAACAAGCACAGATCAAAATTAATCTCACCTCAAAGGAACAATCTTAGCAATGAACTCATAAAATATATTACCATTTCAAAGGTAAGCAATCTCTCATAATAAAAGAAACAAGAGATAGTTTGAAGATATTACTCACCCAATTCTTTTCACGTTCCAATATGTGCTCTATACTTTGAAGGAACTCCTTCCCCTTTGGAGGAATGACCTCTAGAAGTTTCTTAACACGCTCTTCACAAGATTTAATTTCTTCTTTCTGAATATATGAAGACCAACATCTTATTTGGTAGCTCAGCAAAGAAAACAAAACTAAAACTCTAAAGGTAACAAATTAATAATATATTAGGAATGAACTTCTGATGGTGCCCGACAAAGCAAACACTAAACTGAGAGAACAATAACTAGGCTAGCACTATGAGAAAGTGTAGCTAGTTTATAGAACTTGGAGAACATACACAAACTTTTATTTAAGAGAATTTTGTAATACATGACGTGAAATCATTTGTATTAGGGAGAATAATGCATCATGTACCAGCAAATTTAAGTAAGCTTCTATCTACATTTCTGATATCTAAATCTTTACTGAGTGAAACTACCATTAGATTTTTTTTTTTTTTTTGGCATAGTGTGCTTAAGAGATGAGATCATAATAATGACGATTAATTAGGATGTCCTATTACCTAAACGATTATGGATGAAATATAGAGAAAAGCACCAACAAAAATAGAGGCACTAACCATGCTTTCGGAGGGCCCATCTTTGTCATTCTTGCCAGGGGTCTATATATCACATAAAGAAAAAAAAAGCAAAAATATCAACTCACAGGTATGATGATACAAGTACTGTAGTTAGTGCTAGAACATAACCATCACAAGCAAGGATTTCAATCCTGGGTAGTAGTGTCATAAGCCCATGCCAAACCAATGACATTGCGAAGGTGGTGTGGTCACCCTTTGGGAACGTCTATGAAGCACTAAATGATGATATGTAAATCACAGCATTTTAGTATGACAATCATGTCATATGCAATAACTTGGGAAGATCCACTCTAACTACACTAAAATTATAACATAAGATGTATAAACTACATGGTACAAATGTCAGTTAAAAATGTAAGATGCTGATACATTATGTTCTAGTTGAAGTCTAATTCCCCATCCTCTGGCTAATTGAATGTAGGTGACTGAAACGTATCAGCTAGTTAGATCTAAACTACCACTATACAAAGAGCTAAGAACCAATAGCTTGTATCATTAGAGCAACTACATTAAGATTACAATAGAAGGCATATATGCCCTGGCCAAATGTCAGTCCAAAATGAAGGATGCTAAAATAACTTCTCCATTTAGTTTTAATCTTGACCACTAGAAGTTTGCCCATATTTTCTCCATGTCAAGCCCTTGTTCTGTACAAAAGAATCTAGGTGATGGAAACCTATCAGCTGGCTTGGAGAAGAACCACCTGGAGATCGCTATTGGAAAACCACTAAGAACATGAAATTAGGTTAAGACAAATTAAACTAAAATTGAATATAAAAATGTATTCAGGATAGATATAATTCATGGATGTGATGACAGGTGACAAATCCTTTAATCACTCAGAACCTGTATGGATTTCAAAGTGTCCTATTCATCATAACCCCTTGCCACAAATTCCTAGAGACATATAACGATGAGTGGCTGGTCAATCAATATATCAAGATTCGAAGATCATTGATCATAGGTGTAGCGCCCATATGGATCATATTTTCAACACAGGTAAAAGAAAATCCAAATTCATACTGAAAACCGTACTGGTCCCATGCCGGACCAATACATATGGTCAATACTAGCGTACTGACACTGCTGGGGAAGAAAAAGGAGGAAAGGAAGAAGGATAAAAAAGAAAGAAGAGGGAAAAAGAAAAAGAAAAAAGAGGTTCAAAGAAAAGGAAGAGAAAGAAGAATGAAAAAGAGGAGGTGGTGGAGGAAGAAGGAAGAGGAATAGGCATACCGGAAAGATATGGATGACCAAAGAAGAAGAAGAGGAAGAAGAAGAAAGAGATCGATGCCGCATGATGAGCGACAAGTGGTGCACATAGGACGATCACAGCACATGGAAGAGGATAAGAGGGTAGTGGTCTCAAAAGATGAGGGTGACGAGCTCAAAAGAGAAGATGGTGTGTACTAATTCATGCTTGGACCAGTAAATACTCACCATTACAAAATCACAGCCTACGCACCCAACCATACAAGTACCATATCAATCTTATCAATCTGATCAGCAATGGACCGAGACATGCAATTTTGCCCGCCATTATTTGTTTCTCTACACCATTCCATGAGCAAGTTTTTAAATCTCACTCATGCTGATATTGTTTGTCAGTATGATTCCAGTAGTACAAACCCATGGTACCAACACTATATACGGATCAATGGGTCTATAGACCTTGTACCACCCGGACTAGAGAAGGAGAGAAGAGCGGAGGAAGAAGAAGAGAAAGAGGAGAAACGGAGGAGGTTAAGTGGCAAAGGAAGAGGAGGCACACGGGGTAAAAGGGGAGTAGGACATGGAGGAGGTATACTGGAGGAAGAGGAGGAAGTAACAAACCTTACAAGGATGCGACGACAAGCCACAGAGTGGCAGAGGTGACCATAGCGATAGTGACAAATGCATGAAAGAGAGAGAAAGGGGAAAAGAGCATGAGAGAAGAGAGAAAAAACATAAAAATATGGTCGCTTATCAAAAGTTGTCAAAAACATAATGCATTGTGGTTACATAAAGTACTCCATCAAAAAGATAATGGTGGTACCAGATGGTACTCCTGGACTAGTAATTTGCATACCGTTCATATTAGTAAATATTGACTTGTACCAATTTGTATGGTGGGGATTTTCTGCCTTGTTCATATCTCACAAAACTTATTGTGACACCACATTTTGACCCAAAATAGCGATCTTAGACTGGTAAGCATAATAAAGGGGAAGGAATGAACATGGTTTTTTTAAGACTTGAACAGAGCATTTTATGTCCTAAGGTCTGCCATACCGAATCGTACCACCCGGTACGGGCAGTATGTACCGGTCCGACAGGCTACTGATACGTAGACCACCCGTTATCGGGCGGTACGTTCAAAAAAACCCCGTATCGGACGATACGGGGTAATATCAGGCAGTAACGATCGAAATTTCGACCGTTACTGCCCAGCACAACTCGGTAACGGTCGATTTCGATCGTTACCGCACTGTAGCAGTACTACAGTGCTTCAACGATCAATTTGACCGTTGGAGCCCTTTCTCATTCTATTTAAGCCATTCTTCTCTCCTCTATTTAAGCCAAAAGGGAAGGCAGTAGCATCAGTTGCATTGTTGGAAAGAATCGAGTCGGACGACGAGACACCTTGACAATCACATTCTCTTTCTTGCTCGGTCCAGAGACATGACAGCAACACGGACAGCAGTGCCTCGACAGATGATGGCGGTGATGCTGGGCAGTCGTTGGTCTCGTCTACACAACTTGAGGGTGGTGAATGGACTGAGGAGCAATATTTTACATATGCCACTCAAGATTCAGATCATGGAACTCGACAAGGTACTGGTCTAGTTTATGCGCGGAAGGGGAAGGGGAAGGTAGTGGATGAATATGAACAAATGCGACAGAACATAAATGATATAGACACAGAAAGAGACTCATCGTATTCACAGCCATCGTATTATGGAGAATCATACGGGCAACAACAGTATGGTCATAGTTGGTCATCCTTCTCTGAGCAACAGTATGATACAAAACGGCAGATCAGTAGCGAAAGTAGAAGCTCTGACATTCACCAATATATGCCTCAAGAGCTGCCTCGGACAAATATGATTCATGAGGATCAGTCTACGATCAGCACCACATTGATGCATCAATGGCATACAGTGTAACAATACACTATGTCATGGGATCAATTTCATGATTGGGTCCAACAAACGTATCATATTGATATACAGATGTATCGGATCGAAGACCCCGATCCACCACCCGTGGAGACCCGTCGTTCATTTTGGTGGTAGAATCAAGTAATCAACAATCAGGTATATCTACATATGTGATTATTTAATTCATTTGAATTTTAGAGTTTATATTATAACAAAATAGTCTAACAATTCAACTGATTTTTCTGTAGATATTTCAATCTATAACGGGTTGAAATACGAACCTCGAACAAGACTACCTCAAAGCCCGAAAAAGATATGTGATACTATTCTTACCTAATTTACATTGATTTTACTAAACTTATACTATTACTATATTTTTTTGTAACTTGAAAACCTTATCCTAACTTTTTTTTAAATTTTCAGGTATTTTCGGAGGGTTAAATCTGTGAAATCAGGTGTACCGCTCGGTACACCGTACCGTACCGTACCGAGCCCAGGTCGAAACGCCGATACGATACGATAATGTGAACCTTAGTCCTAACTAAATTGGTTGGGGTCGTTGACTCATTTATTCCTGAATGGTCATAGTTTCAAGTTTTGTGAATGTATTGGGATTTTCAATTATGTCCATCTCACCTTTGCATTATTAGAGGTGACACTCTACATAGTTCTCATTATTCTCTTTTTTTTTTCTTTGTTATGCTTCTAGCACCCTTGCACGAGCACGACAAGTTACCACATTGTACTGGCAACATATCTAGGGCCATGTAAGAGCTGAAATTGGACAATTGGACCATACAAAAATAACTCATCTATTCTTTTCTAGTGGAAAAAAGAAAAACCCAATGCATAAGACTCCCACCGATGCCAGGTTTAGAAAAGGTCAGTACATGGAGTCTTACCCTTTCGAGCAAATATGATGTGTCTGTGATATGAAACTTAGTCACCTAGATCGCAAATAAGCAACAATAAACTTACACCAACATTTGCACTCTTTTGAAGCCCCAAATAGTAAAACGTTACTTTAATTAACTAGGAAAAAAAAGAGTACCCTGAATTAAATGAAAGAATTTATATCAAAACATATGCAGTCACCTAGTTAAACCAGCTGATATTTAGCAGACTAAGCAACATACCTTTAGAAAATCAAACAATATAAGACATTGAACAAGGATATGGCGGCGAAAACTGGGATCTTTCAGCTATAGAAAAGGGAAATTGTTAACCAATGAGATCAAAATAAGCATTTAAAATAGAAGATATATTGGAAAAAAAAATACAAGATACACTTCTGACATCACTTGGTCAAACACCCATCTGTGGATGAGACCAGATACTCTTTCCAACACCAACACAACTGTGCCAAACTAAGTGCACGTCATTATCATCTACCTTGTTAATTTTGTAGGTTTTTGACAGGGTGTTTGACCAAGTGAGCACCAGAAGAACTTATCTTAACAGTACATCCTAAAAACACTTGTTCTAGCGTATCACCTCTAGTCCCATTAATTTACTGCTTGTCAAGTACTTGATGTTGAAAACAGCATCCTCCTCTTCTTGCTCAAGAGTATTCACATTTCCATCATCATCACTAAGAGGCTGAGCTTCAAATGTGTCCAACACAACCTAAAAACTCGAAACATAAATCAGTAAAGAGTTCATAGTTATGCTGTCTTACAATTGAATACATGTTTGCCAAAAATGCAAGAGGTGATATAAAGACGGATAATCCTTAAAAAGAGGCAAAAAGTATACCATCAAGTTAAATGCGAATTTTTGCCATTTGGACGGTGCAAGGGTTGTTGAAGTTGGATTACTAAAATGCTCCTGATTAGAAAAGGAAGGAAAATAACACAATTAACTCAGTTCATTAATGGCCATACCATCCTTTAAGTCTTAGAATAGTACGACAAGAAAAAGTGAAAATGCTCTTATGCACTGCTGTAGCAAGAAGAGAAATCTGATGGACAAATTAATTGTTTAGATAGTCTAAATATCATTGAAGGTTTTTTTTTTAATATGGTAAATTCCAATTTCAGCATACATTGGCAAAATTATTTTCTGATTAAGGTTTTAGAAGTATCAATACTATAAGTGAACACCAAGTTATATGAGAAGGTTTAGGAATCCATTTACAAATAGACGAAGTCAACAAACTACAAAGGCATATTAAATGATGCAATAACCACTTTAATTAAATTTGATGGGTGCCAAAAATTATTTTTGACAGGTATATAGTAAGGTCCAGTGATTTAAAAAGCGTTAGGCGCCACGGTCCAAAAACACCCGAAGTGCTAGGCACTCGCCCGAGCGAAGTGAGGCGCTAAAATATAAATAATATAATATAATTAATAAATATAATTATTTAAATAAAAATATGATATTAAATTAAGAAAATCTTGTAAAATTACAATATCACATTAACAAAAAGTCTCAAAATTCAAAACAATAACAATAATTTCAAATAAATAAAAATTAATAGTATTAAAATCAAAATAATATATTATTAATCTAATAAATAAAAATAATGTTACTAATATAAAGTTAGTAGTATACTATTAATATACTGTTAACAATATACTATCAAAGTGAGAAGAGTGTGAGTAAGAGGAAGATCGAGGCTGCTGACTAAGAGCAACGGGAGCGGTGAGCGACGATAGTGGTAGCGACAGCAGCGAGCAACAGCAGCGGAAGCGGGAGTGGCGAGCGACGATAGTGGCGACGGCAGCAGCAACGGGAGCGACGAGCGATGACAGTGGTAGCGGCAGTGGGAACAGCGAGCGACGATAGTGGCAACAGCAGCGATAGTAGTGAGTAGCGACAGTGGGAGTGAGAGTGGCGAGCGACGACAGTGGCAACAGTAGCGATAGAAGTGAGCAACGGCAGCGGCGAGCAATAGCAGCGGTAGTAGCCAGCAACAACAGCGGCAGCGGTAGCAGCGAGCAACGGCAGCAAGAGCAGGAGCAGCGAGCAAGGTTAAGATTGGGAAGTCGTGAGAGGAAGGTTATATCGGTGCTTTAGTTGGTTCGATTGAACCAACTAAAGCACCGGAGACCGAACTAGACCTAAAACGTTGGTTCGGTCGCTGGTTTAACCCGGGTGCTCGCCCAAAGTGCCCGGCGCCTGGGCTCAAGCGAGCGCCCAGGCGGCGCCTCTTTGAAGCGTACTGCCTGGAAATGAAGCAAGACGCTCGGGCCTCGCCTCACCTCGCTCGAGCGCTTATTGAAATAACCGGTAAGGTCTCCCATTTTTCCAAGCTTCAATTACGAATAAACAAAGAAATCCACTATTTTTCATATTACTAATTGATAAATAAGTATTTCAAAAGGATACACCATGCCAAACTGAAAAAATATGGTGCAACCCAACATTCGAGGCACCTATAATGTACCATGGGATCTATGATGGGGAGGTGTCTAAGGTAATGCTTGTAAAGAAAACCATGGATCTTGGGGAAAATCATTATAGTATCCAAGGTCTGCAATTTCGTATCGTACCAGAGTTTCGACGTTCACTCAGTACGGTACGAAATTGTATACCGAGCGGTATACCGTTCGGTATATATATATATATATATTATATATATATATATATATATATTCCGAAAAAGGCGACGTCGCCTTTTTCTAAAATATTTATATATAAATATATATATATATATATTATTTTATTTTATTTTTTCGTTCCGTCAGGTAGCGGGCGGTCCGCGTACCGGTATGCCGTCGGACCGGTAAGTACGTATCATTCGGTGTTGCCTACCTTGATAGTATCAAAGGCAAACTAAATTAAAAAGGCTTAATAAGTATAATTAAGATCAGCATATCATTTATAGGCATTAAACCTAATATGCTCTCCAATTTTCCGTCTCTTCATACTTGGCAAACTATATGGTTGCTAACATTATTCGCCTTACTGGTCCGTACTAGTGTACCGATCGACCATTGCTATGGTATGTACTATGCCATACTAATGTACCAACACACGATATGGTGGAGCATACCGACAAACCGGTATGTACCACTCATACCAATCCCTTGTTGGACCAATATGTATCGCCCGTACTGAGCGGTTCATCACAGTATAGTGAACCTTGGTTGCCAATATCAATAAAGTCCAAAGAGAAGAAATTGGAAATGCTCATGGAAGCACCCTCATACTAGATATTACTAAAATGCTAATCCAAAGCCAAACAATGTAATGTGCAAAATTCCTAGTCTACACAACGAAACCCTCAATCTTTTATTACGCTTTTACCATATTCATATTATTAGTGGAAACCAACTGCTTGACAACTTTATTCACTTCAAAGAGTTCAAGCAGAATAAAAAGGTTTATGCTACAGTGTTCATCAAAAATTGAATCAAGACATTTAAAAAGGCTGTCAATGAGTCCTTTATTATATTTGATCAGATCTGCATAGAAATTTCCACCAAGCTTTAGTAACCTATCACTAGAAGCAGCTAAAATAAAATCTTGATTATCCATCAACTCGAGAATAGTTTTAGCACAAACATTCACAAGGTTTCGATAGACTACAAAAGTACCTCTATCGATTTCTTAATATACATGATGTTCCATATTTCACCATGCTTAGCTTTTACTTGATAGATTAGTCTACGTAAGTACTTTTGGATTATCTGGTTCAGATGTCAGTACTAGTATCACAATGTTCAGCAGGTTTAAGCAATAAAAGGCACAAGATGCTAAACTCATGGAGAGGTGAAGCTATGCCCTGAAGAGGGAAAATCGAAAACCTAACCTGTAAACTCCAAAAGGTTTTGTAGAAATTGAAATCAACAGTAATTCCTGTAACATTAATATGAAAATTATACCAATAATGAGTCAATTAAATGACATACAAACATGTTTAAGTGAAAAGGAAAAAAAAAAACAAAAGAAACAGCCAACACTATGTTTCTCTGTGCATACCATCAGGAGCATCTTTCTCATACTTAGTTTCATTTGATGTGTTGAAAACTCCCTTAATATTTACAGCTGTAAAATATTGTTCCAAAAGAAACCATGTCACAAACAAAAAAAAGTAAATTAACTGTGGTTGGTATTGGTGAAGGTACCTGAGCGCTCTGATAGTGGGAAAAAATGGGCAAGAAACATAAGAATACGTCCACAGAATACAACATCGTTTGCCTGGAAACTCTAATTATTAGTACATCAATGAGATAATGGTGCAGTAACATTAGATTATAACGAAGAAAGCACTGACTTATCATAAACATTCCAAGAAGTCCCGAACCTAATGACTACTTATCAAAGTTTAAGTTATCACATGGCTTGCTTGCATCAGTTGTGGAGTGGCATGACATGAATTGTACCATGTCAAACAATGCCATTACTATTATGGCACTCACACAATGATGTGCCAAGACATGTTATTGGATCTATTTTTTTCATCACCACAAGGAAGTTTCTTGTTGACCAAAGTATCTACAACGAAAAGAAGTCCAACAAGCAAGTATTTTATCAACAAGGAACATTATTTGTCAAACCAAATATGAAATTATACTTCCTTAGAGAAGGAAACATTAAGTTATCCTTTCTTTTCGTTTGTTCAGGGTTTAAAAAAAGGAGAAAGGGATTGTAACCAGGATATCAATTTATGAATGGAGGATTAAATATATTCTTTTTCCCACATTATTTGTGACTGATGTCAGGTCACATCTATTATAATAATATTATTCCATCGTCAACATATGAAATGTGCACTGATGTGAGGCTTTCGACCCTTGATGTTAATCCTTGAACAATAGTGGTTCTAGTCAAGGTTTTTAATAACACATGCTACCGTTCATTATGGATAATATTTACTGGTCCCACAGATGACCAGGGTAAACTGGGTGATATGCATGGTACTGGACCTGTACCAGATTGTACAGGCTCCATACTGCCCAATATACCAGGTACAAGGCTGGTACAGGGTGGTACAGGTTTTATACCAAGTATTTTATTTTTCAGTATTTTTTATTTGTTTAACCACCAATGTATCAAAACTTGGTACACAGGTACGAACTGGTGTGCTACCAGTCCGAACTAATTGCTATAGTACTGGTACATAAAATTGTGAACCTCGAGTCCAATATTTATCTTTTTTACTTTTTCTATTATTCAAAATATTTTTTCTTTTTTCTACAATTACAAGTACTAGAAAAAATATATGTTCTTTGCCCTCCACACAACTGTCCTACATCAAGATGGGATCTATGTGCTTATAAATACAACATAATTAGAGAAAAATGTTTTATGTCTAAAACCTTTGACAGTCTTCGAAGGAGTTGATTGCACGTTCTGAGCATCACAAGCTTCCCTCTACCAAAAAGCTCTTGCTGCAACAAATTAAACAAGCTACTTAAACAATAGAGTGACAAATCAAGGATTCCAGTCGGATATGTAATCAGCAAAAACTGACTTTTAAACAAAAACTATAGCTTAAACATCCAAATTACTCACCTTACCCAAGATATCTTGCTTGCTCTCAATGTATCCAAAAATTTCTTTGCAATCTTTGATGGTTGACATCTCAGTCAAATCTTCTAACAGCTGGAATATCATGCCACCTTCAACATGTCCTCTATCACAGAGATGAAGAACAATATCTACAAGCAGAGGAAAGAAAGGATAGGTCTCATCATATTATAGAAAATTTGCATGTGTGTCCAACATACACATATATACAATGTACCAAACTTGGTGCAGCATCATTTTGCAAAGCAAAGAATGTTTACTGCAGTTGTCTACCAACCAAGAAAGCGTGGTATTTGTCCATGGATACTTTCTCCTTCATCAATCGTTTGGCCATATTGCATCATCCTTTCACCTGATTGAACTGCAGATGACTGGAGATGAAGATATAGAATGATGTCATCAACTAATATGAATCCCAAGACAAATCCACGTACCATAACAGCAGAACTTACAACAGTTTTTCCATCAGTATAATCTATTTGGCAATCCACAGAGAGAGCAATCTCACTTCTTCCCCATATAATACACACTAACATAAAGTACAGGTGGCACATTCTAACTTAAACTCAATACCCGCCTGAATATACCAAAAATAAATAGATTTCAAAAAGGTCCCTTTGGTCACAAACTCAAAATGAAAAACAACGGAGAAGAGTTTTCCCCCAAGACTCCTATTCAATGAAAGTGGTTTGGATTGTATGAAAAAAAAAAAAAGAAAGAGAACTTCTTTTCTTTACCCCTTTTGATGTCTGAAATGCAAGAAAAAGTCACTTATCGAAAAAGACACCTTGAAAAGAAGGGGAATAAAATTCAGGAGAAGTTTTCTTTTTTTCCAGCCAGAAAAAAAATTATTTTTTCCTAAAAATTTGGAAAATACTTTTCCAACCAAACAAGCATCTTAAAGAATCTTTCTGAAAGAAGACATTTTCTTCATGAACTTTTCCATGCACCCAAGCACATACTTAGTTATTTTCATTAATTTTCAGTTGTGAACCAAAGTTCTACTAGCCCAAGCTTGCCCCAATGCCAGTCTAGCATCTGCATAGTATGTGTACTGGAGCAGGGTAACATGCCACCCAACATGAACTCATATACAATGATTTACAAATAGGAAGGTTTCTAGTTTAAAACCTTATAGGCATGCTACTTACCTGCTTTGCACAAGTTGATGTGCCCGGATGGCAATATATGCCTGTTAGAACTTGGTCAGCCATTAGTTTCCCTCACCTAAGCGGTTCATTGGCCAGGAATTATGAATTAAATGGACCAGGAATTGATACATGAGGTACTCAAACAAAGTCAAGAAATCTCTTTTTGTTTCCTTAAATGAAAAGTGTAGAACTTGAACAATCAGCTAAATGCATCCTTTAGCGTAATTGTTTTACATTCAACTAGAATTATGACAGTTATTATTTCAAATGAATTTAAGTTAAATTCAATCAATTGAAACAAGTAAACAAAAAATCAGCTCACCACTAATTCCTGAAGTAATGTCCGAAGTGCATTTTCCAGGGATTGGTTCTCATCTTGGACCAGCACAGTTTGTTTCTGTTGTGAGTTGAAATTACAAATAAATGACTACTTACTCGTGGCTTAATAAGATATAACATAATAACATGCAGCAAATTCTGCAAGCTAATAAGAAAATAAGAAATAACAGAAATAAAGACATCTTAGCATGCTAGTCCAAGTTTGGCATGAATAGGCAGACATAAAATTCCATCTTAGCGACCTGGGAATCTGAGATTAATGTGTCAATATATGTGCCCTATGATAGAATAGTGCAGGTAACTCTTGGGCATGGGCCGTTACTTAACCATATAAGTAGTGCTCCTAAAATGCCATGGCAATACTACACAGAGCAACTAGACATCCTTGTAGCCCCTTAATTTTTTTTCTAATTATCTTTTGTTAAACACAAAAAACTTGGGGTTTCCTTTTGGGTTATGAAATAATTTGGTTTATTTGACTTCAAGACCATTAATTTTATCTACAATATAAGGTATTTTGATTTATAAGCTCTCATGTACAGAACAAAATACAAAAGATCTAGGCTCACATGTATATAAAGTGATGTTAAGGGATATGTTAAGATTAATTCATAGCATCCTCTAGGACAGATCTAATTTACATGTTTTGCCACATACAACAACTGAAAAATGTAGAAAGTCAACATAAGCCAAAAGGTTGAATATAATGTATACATGTACATGCCAGGTTCCTGCACTTGACCCAAAGTTTCCCATCCACAAAGCAGTGTTTTCAAAAGGCGCTCTAGTGAGGTGGCGCAAGGCTTAAGTGCCTTGCACGACCTCCAAGCGATGCGATTCATTGAAGCGTCGTCTTGTTACGGACTTAGCTGGTTTTGCCTAAGTCATGTGATACCCTTGCGTGTCCAACCGCAAAGGGTCAATCTCTCCGAAACCTCTTATAGTCCCTTAAGGAACTGCAAAAGAAAAGACAGGTTAGAGAAAGCGTTTTACTCGGGATCCCACAAGCAACCATCTCTACAAACACTTGATAGACAATGGAAATTACAAACATAGACTTCACAAGCTTTGAACAGTCGCACAACAAAAGGTCCAAGGTGTTTCGCAGTAGTGTCATGTGGGCACTTGTAGGGCTTTTGGCCATGGCAAACCACCTTGAATCCTTTGTCGCGCGACCGTTCAAAACTTACGAAGTCTATGTTTGTAATTTGCATTGTCTATCAAGTGTTTCTTGAAATGGTTGCTTGTTAGATCCCAAGTTAAACGCTTTCTCTAATCCATCTTCTCTTTTGCAGGTCCTTAAGGGACCATAAGAGGTTTTGGGAAGGCTGACCATTTGCGGACGGACACATAAAGGTGTCGTACGACTTAGGCAAAACCAACTAAGTCCGTGACAACCTGGGTGCTCGCTTGAGCCCAATCGTCGAGCGCCTCGGGTGAGCGCCCAAGTGAAAGTGGTGTAGCACAAGAAATTGGAAGAGAGAGGATGAGATTGGAAGAGAAAGGGGTCCAGGACAAAAGGAGGGCACTAACCTGAAGGCGAATATAACAAAATCGATCAGTGCTTGGCGACGGAGAATTCAGTGGGAGGGCAAAAAATGTGATCTCATTAAAAGGCAAAGAGCTAGGGTTTTGAAGGTGGGATGGGAGGGCAGAAGTGAACTCGTTGGAAGAAAAGATAAGATTTTGAAGGCGGCGGATGGGAGGGTAGAAGACTAGCTAGAAGACTTAGCACACTAAGTAGCAATAGTGGTAATTAGTGCGATGTGAAAAGCAATAAGTAGTGCACTAAGTAGCAATAAGTAGCACACTAAGTATTAAATCGCAATAAATAGCACTCTTGCTCTAATTTCATTGCGTCAAGATGCCAAATGACTCGTTCGTTTCTAGATATGGGTCAGAAGTCACCTTATCGAATGGGATTGAGCTTAAATTATGAGTCAACTTAGGCATAGCGGTCAAAGAATTACATCCCATAATATATATTTCAAGTCAACTATGTGATTTGAATTTGATGTGGCAATTTTATTTTTATGATCATATTTATTAATTATAATATATATTTTTTATTTTAATATTTTGAAGCGCCTCGTTTCGCTTGGGCAAGCGCCTAGCGCCTCGGGCGTTTTGAGACATTAGCACTTGGCGTTTTTTAAAACACTACCACAAAGGGAGTGAGCATGCTACAACTAGTGACACATCCTACACTGGTCACTGTCAAAGATGAAATCCTGCAAAACCTAGCTAAGATTAAATTTTCATCCTAGTTCACTCTTTGGCAACAATAAAGTAGGATCTAAATCTCCCCTTCTAGACTCACTCAAATCCTTCCCTACATGGACTACACCAACACAAGAAATTTGAGACCCCAATTCCCTAACACATAAGCAGCATCCAATACTGTCCATGTCCACACATAGAGATTGATCTTGTTACCATGACTCTAGCACATAATTCTGAAATCCTCAGTATGTGGTGCATTCAATTATCGAAGGGAGATAAACAGTCAAAATCTAAATCCTAGGTCCACTCTATTCTTGGTTGTCATAGAGATGATTATAAATCCACCCCTTGTAGACACCACAATTTGCCTCTTCATAGGTCAAAGTCAAAGCATGAAACTGGTCTCTCGCACATAAATTGCTGGTCAGTGTTTAATGGTTAAATTGCAAGTCAGGGTTTCAAGTTAGCCCAAGTGAATATAGAGACATCAGAGTGGAGATATCAGGGTGATTGTCACTAAAAATCCCTCAAGCACTTTCAATCAGAACAAAAAAGAAACACACATGATTCTCAAATCCTCGATAATTTTTCTTGTCGACCATGGGTTAGCATCAGTTTCTTCTTTGTAACTCCACGTAAACATAGCTAGATTATATAGACCCCTAATCTAGACACAATTGATAATATTGCCAAAATAACAGAATCTCTAGATCATACATGGGAATAGCAAGTGCTAGACATCCTTGTCGCATATAAAAAATGTTACCATATTCAGCCAACCATTTGTTAAGACATGACACAAACCAGCATATGAACACCAACATATGATGGGCATATCAATATCACAGTTTCAAATACTTATCACTCAGAGAATGGCATGTGTTTAACAGTTTGTAATTTTCAATTAAGCATTTAAATTTTTAGCGATCAGGCCTAGTTCAACATCAATTTCACTTTTTACGTTTCCGAAATCAAGAAACAGACTGCAATTTTGTCTTTTTTTTTTGTTAAGCAAAAAGCAAGCTTTGTGAAGACAGCAATGAAATGGGGGGTTGTTTTATCAATCTCCACCTCTTACAGTATAGGATCACATAACGTATACTGGCCCTTGAGGTGTCATTGCACATTATCAAGCATTTTCTAGTTAGCAATTAGAAATGTACTTCAATGACAAAATTCTTTCAAATGCCTATCTTATTGGCAAATAAAGAAATACAAAGCAACAGAAAAAAAAAGTAAAAAGTACTGCATCTACCATCACAAATAAAAGTAACAGACATTTATAGAAATATTTGCTAGTCATATCAGGAAGCTATCTCAAATAGAGGTAAAAATAAGGCTGACTGAATATTGGCTATGCAATATAAGTTACTGAATGGACCATTATTGTTAAACTTTTATACACACATTTACTTTGTATATTTAATGGTCCTTAGTAACTACAAATGCAGTTTAATGGCAAAAATTCTGTCACATTCCTGGCTTATTGGCAAATAAATAAATACAGAGTAACAAAATAAGCATAAGTATTGCATCTTCCATCACAAATAAAAGTGCTACAATTTAATTTTATCTACCTGAGGCTTTATAGCTTCTTGGACTGCTTGAAGAGCAAAATTTTCAGGAAGGTCACCTTTCAGCAATAATTTTCTAAATACTTCCTGTTAGAACAAATATGTGACTTTAACCATAAACACATTCGCACAAAATGCACTATTCTTCTATAGAAAAGGCAGCAATTAATACTTAGAAAAACAATATAGGAAAATTATACTACAACAACAACGAGCAGAAATATGACAAGTACAACAATATGAGTAATGATACTTGACAAAAAGAATGCCATCAAAAATTTAAACCAATCACAATGTATAGCTATTTTCATAACGGAACTGAATCAGAATTATCACTTGTAGGGTCTACTAAAGTAAGTATTTGATAGTTTTAGTAGTGGTGCATTGGAAAAAAAATGAAAACTTAAAACTGACAAGCTCAGAAAATTTTATCAACTTTTTGACACTATTAAAGTGACAATTTACCATGCCTCCAACTCATTGCAGAATCGTTGCACTCTCCTCCAAATATGAGATTCAAAAAAATTATTTAGAGTAATTTCTTCCAGTTTTGGGAGAATACCTCCTTTACTGCCATGTGATTGATAAAAGCCCACTTAAAATGGCACATATTCCATCTAGTTAATACAAAAGTTACCTCCTCACTTTGTCTGGAGAAATCATCCTTTTATCTCAATTGAGTCGATTGTAAATTCCTGTACATCCCTTAGTATCCATGGCACCATATTCTTAGGTTTCAAAAGCTCATCATTATTTCAATACGCATTTTCACAATAACTTTCAGCAAATACCCCACAGTTCTTGATTGTAATTTAGGTTAAGACCGTCACAAGCATGCTGCTCAAACTAAGTGCTCAACCTAGAGAGCCTCTTAAAGTGATCGACTTGACTAAATTACAACAGGTAGAAATGAGTCTTTGTCAATTTGTTGCCCCACAAGGGAGGGTAAACAACCGAGATGACTTCTCCAAGTGAAGTAATAGAGTTCCTTCAAACACCCACCATCCTCGAGTAACAGTAAAAGTCCCGGGAAACAAACTTAGAATACCACAATCTAATTTTACCCAATTAAAAACTTACAACAGACTCCCCCGAACGGCCATCAACCAGCCACCTTTTTCTTTGTCAAGACCTATACAATCTGGAAAAGTTGTATACGTTTCTGTGACAGTTTCTTTTATTCTGTCTAAAATCAAATAATATCCAATGGCGGAACTTTCTTTCCTGCAGGAATCCCATCAACCCTCCCTCCACTGTTTCTTGATTCTATTCATCTGCAAGCACCTACCTTGATTCATTCAAGAAAAAAATAAAAAAATAAACCTGATTCACTGACCGCTTCGACGTGTAACCAAGATTCATCTCCCAAAAACTTAACGATCGTCTTCACCGAGCCCTAAGTATCTCCCGTAAATCATCGATACAAAGGCATCGCTACAGCAAAAAGAAACCACGAGAGTCGAGAGACGGAGGGCAAGGAAAGAGTTCGAGCTCGCTTACAATGACTCGGTCCCGATCGGCGTGGCTGGAGAAGGGCACGGAACCGCGCTCCTTGACGTTCTGGTGGAGAAGGATGCGGAGGCCGGACGGAGCTTCCGCCGCCATGACGAAGCGTCCGCAGCTGCGCTTCACCCCCTTCCCTCTCTGTCTCTCTCTATCTATCTATCTATCTATCTATCTATCTCACAGCCGACGGAGGTGAACTTGCCCTCGGCTCCAAAGAGGCGGACGAGTTCTTCAAGCTGGAAACTTTGGCCCGGTACGAACTGGGTCTCCTAGTTTGGATCACTTGAGCCGGCCATGTCGCGGACCGGGTTTACATGCCCTGCCCGATTATGCCAACATAATGAGAGCCCATTCAATGATTCCAACATAATTAGCCGCTTTGTACACAAACTCACGTACCTAAATAACTTTCGAGTTTTACTCATTTTGATCCCTTTTTTTGTTTTATAAAAAAATAATAATAACTTTCGAGTTTTACTAATTTTAATTTTTTTTTGTTTTAAAAAATAATAATAATAATAATAATAATAACTTTCGAGTTTTCAAGAAGCTGTCTATGAGAGCCAGCAGCTAGCCAAAATTCCAACAACTCTTTAGCCTTTTTTAACTAATGACCCAAGAACTCTTTCGCCTTCGAGAAGCTGATTACCAAAGCACCTAAAATTTTATTCAACTCATCGAATCGAACAAATAGAAGATTTACTTAAACTATCATCATGTGCATGAAACTCTTTTAAAGTTCACTAATCGTGCAGAATGATTCGATGAGACCAAACAAATACAAGATACAAAACTAAGCTTTTAACCATCGAGATTTTTGTTTAAAGTATTTTTGGATGTGTAATTACATTCATACTATTTGATAGATTAGGATTCTTAATTCAGATAGAAAACTAAGTTTTTTGTGAATTAGAATTTACTGTTATAAGTACTCAATGTTACTCAACATATCTCAATATTTTGATGAATGCGAAAGGCTTAATAGGAACACTTGGAGGTTTTCTTTAATGGATATAGAGCGAGTTAAGAAAAGAGTTTCATGTTTAGATAAAAGAGTACAAAGATATTCATTGTATTTGATTTTTCTCATATAGTAAAAAATTAGGTTTTCTCCTTAGATACAGACAATCAGTATTCAACCACATAAGTTTTCTATTGATTTTTTGGTATGTTATCTTTGAATTTTTTTTATTTTAAAATATTCTCTCTCATAATTATCATAACTAAATCGAAGAGCGATCCGGTCAAACCTTGGGTCACTAGTTGAATCAATTGTTGAATCTCGGATTTTGATAATGAAGTCAATTGTCATTTGTTTGTCTAATCTGTGTGTTGAGATAAGTGTGCAGGATTAACTACGATGAAAGTAAGACATGCAGCAGAAGTTACGCCGGAGTCATGACAATGATCACGTTGGGAGTTCGAGAGCTCGACGGAAGTTCGGACAATCGTCGGAGGTTCTGTGGGAACAAATCCGAGAAGTCCAGAAGCTTGCCAAAGGAGCTCGTTGGAACTTGCCAAGTGGATCGTCGCAAGTCCAGGAGTTTGCCGGAAGTCCGCAGGAGGATCACCGAGGGTTCGTCGGATGATCGACGGAAGTTCGCCGGAAACTCGCCGGAAGAAGCGATTGACACACCGGAGCAAACTGCAGAATATGTCTTAGGAAATAATCGTAGTTAGCACATTGATTAAGTTAGAAATGGGAGGTGATCCCATTAGCTTAATCTTGGGGTAATTGGGCCCCTGAAAGAATCAAATTGGGCCGAATGGATTAACCCATTCGGACCCTGATTGCTGTGGGAGGTGCAACCGCCCAAGCCAGGAGGTAGCACCGCCCAGGCTATGTCTCCCAGCGAGACTGGGCGGTGCAACCGCCCCAGCCAAGAGGTGGCATCGCCCCAGGCTCAATCTCCGAGCGAGACTGGGCGGTGCAACCTCTTCTGTCAAGAGGTAGCACCGCCAGAGCTCAAGTTTCGAGTTCTGCCAGGCGGTGCAACCTCCCCAGTCAGGCGGTGCAACCACCTGAGCTCGGTCTTCGAGCTCTGGCAGAGAGGTGCAACCGCCCCTGACAGAGGTGGCACCGCCCAGAGGCTCAGTCTTCGAGCTCTGCCAGGCGGTGCAACTGCCCCAATCAGGAGGTGCAACCGCCTGATCCCGGAATTCCGGGAATTGACAGATTTGAGCTCCAAATTTGAACTGGGTTGGGGCCTATAAATACCCCACCCATTCAGCACTGAAAGCACAGAACACACACTCGAAATCTTGTTGTCTTTCTGTAGTTCTTAGAGCTCAAAACTGCTAGTTCTCCTCTTTCTGTTCTTCAAAGTTTGAGTTGTAAAGAGAGGAGAGAAAACTTCTGTAAGGGTTGTCTCTTAAGCCCGTCAAAAGGAGTGAATCTGTAAGAGGGTGGTTGACCTTCGCCTATTGAAGGAAGGCCTCTAGTTGACGTCGGTGACCTCGTCGATGGAGGAAGCCAAAAGTGGAGTAGGTCAAGATTGACCGAACCACTCTAAATCTCGGTTTGCATTTCCTTTGAGCATTTTACCTTCACTGCAAACTTCTCAATAGCTTACTGCCCTCTGCGATTTTACGAACGAGTTTCAAGGTTCAGACGTAAATCTGCGTTTAGACGTAAATCTGCGTTTAGACATAAATCTGCGTTTAGACGTAAATCTGCTTTTTCGTATGATCATCTTATTGCAGATTGCGTTTACGTTTTGAGCTTTACCATAACTGCACACTGCCTTTATACTCCTGCTTAAACTGCGTCTTATCTAATCAAGTGATTTACGAATCATCTTTTAGACGTAAATCAGTTTCTTCGTACGAACTTCGGATTTCAGTTTGCGCCGATATTCTGGTTTTCATCATAGCTGCAAACTGCCTGCTTAGTTTGACATTAACATTGATTAGTATCAACTTTCATACAGAAGTTGTTTTTATCGGTCGAACGCAACTTTCGATTTTAATCGCAGAAAGTTTTCCGCTGCACTAATTCACCCCCCCCCCCCCTCTTAGTGCTCTCGATCCTAACACCAATGGATTAATTAGTTGGACTACATGTTTAATGATAGGGAGAGGTTTAGGGTAAACACTTTCGGTATTTTTAAGGTTTTCTTAGTGGATCCACATATAGGTTTCTAACTTGAGTCCGGGTTTGTTCAAGAGAAATATTCATTGTATTCCGTTTTTCTCATACAATAAAAAAAATTTTGATTTTATTTCTAGACGGAGGTAATGATTTTTTGGTATGTTCTTGGATCTTTGAAATTTTCCTTTTGATTTCCAAACCTCTCTCATAGTTATCATAACTTAATCGGGGAGAGCCTTGGGTCATTGGTTGAACTAGTGGATCAATTGGTCAAACCACATATTTAATTCAAAAATATTAAATATTTTAAAATATATATATAGTAAAAATCTAAAATATTAAAATTAATTTTAAAAAAATTATATTATTAATGATAAAAATGATAATATCAACCATCATAAAGTGTCTTTATTAGACATAAGCATCTAATGTGTCCAATACTTCCTTCATGGATATAAGTATTCTAAATGCTCGAGACAATCCCTTCGTAAACATAAACATATAATGCATCTCATACGTCTCTCACAAACATAAGTAACCCAATCACTCGATGTATCATTTATTAATATAATCATCTGAAGCATTTGATATGTCCTTCACGGGTATAAGTATCTCGAGTGTTTAATGTATCCTTCATGGACATAAGCATATAAAACATTTGTTGCGTCTTACTAGACATAAGCATATATGTGTTCAATACTTCCTTTATGGATATAAGTATTCTAAATGCTTGAGATGTCCCCACATAGACATAAACATCTAAAGTATCTGATATGTTCCTCACAAATATAAGCATCTCAAGCACTCGATGCATCATTCGTTAACATAATTATTTAAAGCATTTGATATGTCCTTCGCGGGCATAGCATCCCAAATGCTTAATGTATCCTTCATGGATATAAGCATCTAAAGCATTCGTTGCGTCTTCATAGATACAAGCATCTAACACATTCAATGCACTCTCCACGGATTGTTGAATCTCATATTTTGATGATGAAATCAATTGATGAGTTTGTGATCTAATCTGTGTTTTTGAGTGACACAGGATTAGCTTCGATCAAGGAGAGGTAAATTGATTAAAGCACGAAAAATCATATTGGGCCGGAGTGAACATGTCAGAAGATTGGACGTCGGGCTGGATGATTGGTCGATGTGTCGGTAGAAGACTCGTGCCGTGAATTCGGATATCGGACTAAAGGAGCAGACATTGCACTAAGGAGATCAGAGTTGTAGATGTCAACATGTCGATTGGGCAAAATACTGCAAAAGAGGATGATGTGCCGAAGGATCGAATGAGTGTCGGATGAACCAATGCAATGCCGGACAAAGGATTCATGTTTTATAATTATATGCCTAAGATCGAAACAGTTTAGGGGGCTAATTGAGTTAGTTATTGGTGTAATCATACAATTTAGGGAATCATGCATTTCTCTTTTATCTAATTTTGAAAATGATAATGACAATTACATGCTTTATGAAAATACAACAAAATATTAGATTTAAATTTAATGATTAATTTTATGTATGTTTTTGTTAAAAAAAATTAATGTGTATCTAAATTGATGATTTCTGACTTTGATTGAAAATGCTCAATGAAATCATGCTTGATGTTTTAATGACATAATGATGTAAGATGTAATGAAAATATTAAAATTTTGATACCATGATGATTTTATACTATGCATGCGATTTTGAAGTTATGCATGATGATTTTTATGATTCATGACTTATTGATCTTTGTTGCAATGAAAGTTTATTTTTCGGTTTTATATAAGATGGATGGTTTTTCAAAAAGTGATTAATGAATCTATTTATATTATTTTTAATGAATCTCTTGAAAAGTGATTTTGATAATTTGACGATTTAAAATTGAATAAGGAATAGTTTGGTTTCATTTGAAGAGAATTAGGCATGCTAAATTTTCCAAATGTACGAGTTCCTTTTTCGAATTTCTCGGTTCTTCATAACTTGAATTTTCTTTTTAAATCAAGATCATCTTTCTATTTGCAAAAGAAGAGCCTTGATTCATGGATTTTTGGATTAATGACTTAATTAATTCTTTTGAATCCTTCTTCCTTCTATTTACTAAAAAGGAGATTTGTCAAGATGAAATATTTACGAATTGATTTTTCATCTTTCATATCATGATTTTCATATGATTACCTTTGTATTTATGTGATGCTTAGAGCATTGATGTAAGAAAGAAATAAATTGCACCATTAAAAATTCTTCTTTCTTATTTGCAATGACAAAGGGGAGAAAGAAAATCACTTGCATTTAGAGATATTGATAAATCTCTTTATTTCATTTTGAATCTCTTGGAAGTGACTTTGTTGATTTGACAAATTGAATGAGTTGAAAATAATGATGAATATTTTGAAAATAATTGTTTGTATTTGATGATTTTACATTTTGATATTGTGCATGATGAGTTGAAGTGATCATGGTTTAAGAAATATTTAGTCAAATGCATGAATCGACAATCTTTTTGTTAAATGAATCATAATTTTTCTTTGAATTTTTAGAATTATAACATGAGATTTTTTTTATGAATTAAGCTAATTTACTATGATTCTTCTTTTCGCTATTTAAGTCATCTAAAAAGAATCATAATTTATCTTTTGATAGTCGTAATTTATCTTCATGAATTGTATACCTCATCACCAAGTTATTTTTTCTTGATATATTCCATGTGATGATTTGAAAAATGATGTATTGGGAAAAGTTTTGCACATTAAGGGAGATAGTTTTGCTAGCTTAGATAAATTGGTGTAAAACTTACTTGATATACTTTCAAACACTTGCATTGTTGAATGATTCTCCTTTTTGCCTATAACAAAGGGGGAGAAAGAACTAGCTTGCATCTTCTAAAATGATGTAAAATTTACTAGCTTGCATGGTGCAAAATTTGTTAGCTTTCTTGATGTAAAACTTGCTATCTTACTAGCTTGTCTTGTAAGCATAAAAATCTGTAATATGCTGTACTAAATACAGAAATAATCTTTTATGCCAAGATTGAAATCAAATACCTAGATCTAGTTTAACGATGTGTACCTTTTGATACCATCTGTTCAGAGATCTCTGTTTGATCTGCAACGCACTGTCTTTAATCCAAGATCACTGTCAATAGGAACTAGATCCTTTCTCCTCTCTTCCTATCCTTTCACAGGACCACCTAAATTGATGGTTTAGGGAGAGAGTTGAGGGGAAAATTGTAATCCCTCAACTATGTTCGTTGTGAGACGTGCACACGTTCAGTCCCTAGAGGTCCTGTCTATTTATAGGCGAGAGTAGAGGGTCTAGAATAAGATGTTAGGAGATTTCCTCCTATCAAGGTTATCTCCTAAGGAATCAATGGACTTCTATTCTATTGGCTAAAATATTTTAATAGATTCCAATTAATTATATTATATATCTTATCTAATTATAAAGGGCCACAAAATCTAACATTCTCTCATTTGACCCATTAATTGATAAGATATAAAAGAGATATTCAAAATCAAAATAAATAAAATAAAATTTTTTGAAAATAATTTTTCCTAATTAGATTCCAAAGAATTTTTGAAAAGTATTTTATACATAGCCATAAATTTTAAAACAAGCTAATAAGTCTAATAAACACAATAATACTATATTAAGTCTAACCATCAATGCGAGTTATAGCGGTTGTCTTTCATCAATGTCATACTCTCTTCTATGTACCACAACATTGTTAGTCTTTCCTAATATAGTCCATAATGACCCTTGTAATTTGTCTTGTCAAGACAATCATATTATTACATTCAACCATAATATGCATAAACATAAATGTAAACAGGATAGCAGAAACAAATAACTTTAATTAAGCAAGAAGAATGTCAATAGCATCCACATAAATATGCATCATCATATCTTTTATGACTTACTCACAAGCCCCATTATAAGAACATGTTCTTTAAATATTTTACACTGTAAGACTTTTGTCAATGGATCAACAATCATCATAGTGGTGCTCAGATTATCAATTGACACTTGCTGTTTCTGGACTCTTTCTCTAACCACCAAGTACTTTATCTCAATATGCTTGGAACCACTAGAGTACTTGTCATTTTTAAAGAAGAAAACTGTTGTGGTGTTATCACAAAATATCTTCAGGCCCGGTAATTGAGTCGATCACATCAAGTCCTGAGATGAAATTTCGCAGCCATAAAGCTTGATTTGTGACCACAAAGTATGCAACAAATTCAACTTCCATTGTTAATGATGCAATAAGCGATTGCTTTGTACTTTCCCAAGAAATTACCCCACCAGCTAACATGAATACAAATCTTGAAGTGGACTTCTGTCGAGGCAATTTACAAAATCAGCATCTGAATATCCTATCACTTTAAGCTGATTTGATCTCTTATATATGAGCATATAATCTTTTGTCCCTTATAGATATCTTATTATTTTCTTTGCAACTTTCCAATGTTCCATTCCTGGGTTGCTTTGGTATCTTCCCAACATTGCAACTGCAAAACTGATATCTGGAATTGTATAGATTTGAGCATATAATAGACTTCCAACTGCGCATCTATAAGAAATATTTTTCATTTGATTCTTTTCTAAGTCATTTTTCGAGCACTATTTTGATTGAATTTTTTACCTCTAGTAATAGGTATATTATTGGCTCAGCAAAGCTACATATTAAATCTCTCCAAGATACAATTAATATATCATTTCTAAGATAATCCTAATAATCATTGAGATCTATCTCTGAATATCTCAATGTCAATAATATAGGCTACCTCATTCATATCAACCATCTTAAAGTTCTTATTGAGAAATATATTGGTTTCGTGCAATAAACCAAGTTCACTACTAGCAAGTAAAATATCATCCACATATAAGATCAATATAATAAACTTGCTCCCACTTACCTTCGGATATATACACTGATCAACAGTGTTTTCCTTAAATCCGAAGGAAGTAATAGTATTATGAAACTTTATATACCATTGTCTATAAGCTTGTTTAAGGTCATAAATGAATTTCTTAAGTTTACAAACCCAACCTTCTTTTCCCTTTTTTATGAATCTTTCAAGTTGTTCCATATAGATTTTCTCATCCAAATCCCCGTTTAGAAATAGTATTTTCACATCCATCTGATGTAACTTAAGATCATAATGAGCTACTAATGCCATGACGATTCTCATGAGTCCTTTCTAGAAACTGGAGAAAATGTCTCATTATAGTTGATGCCTTCTTTTTAAGAAAATTATTTGGCCACAAGTTTGGTTTTATATCATTCGATATTGCTCGTTGAGTCAAATTTTGTCTTAAAAACTCATATACAACCAACTCTTTTATAATTATTGGGCAATTCAACGAGTTCCCAAACACCATTCTAGACCATTGATTTTAACTCTTCTTTTATTGCATCATACCATTTTTCAGAATCATTACTTTGTATGGCTTATGAAAATGATAAGGGGTCTCTTTTTATTCCTATATCATAATCTAATTTTTATAGATATACCACATAATCATAAGAAATGGTATGTTTCCTTTTCCTTTGAGATCTTCTCAAATCTGTCAATTGTGATTGTTTTATAAGATCATCAGTGGCGACATCAATATCATGTGAGAGTTCTTTGATGTTATTTTGTTGTTCACCCTTATCAATACTCTCATTGGTTTGAGGAACAACAATTTCTTGAATAGGAGATGATATGGGAGAATTAACCTGAATCTCCTCAATATCAAAATTAATCCTCCGATATTTTTCACTCCCATTGATTTTGTCATTTTCTAGGAATTTTGCATTACCAAATTCTACTATCCCCGTACTATGATTAGAGCAATAAAATCTATATCCATTAGATTTTTCTAGATAACTAATAAAATATCCTAAAATAGTTCTTGGATCAAATTTCTTTTCATGTAGATTAAATACTTTTATCTTTGCAAGACATCCCCAAATATGTAAATGTCTCAGACTGGGCTAGTTGTCCTAAGAACTTCACCCTACATCGACTCAAGTATAGAGGAATAACTCATCATGCTCCTAACCATATCTATAATTTCGCCTTTCAGCAACACCATTATGTTGTGGCACACTTGGTAATGCATATCGAGCACAAATACCCAGCTATTCTAGGAATCTAGCAAAAGGACTAATATTCTGACCAGGTCCATTATATCTACCATAAAATTCACCACCCCCATCAGATTTGATAATTTTAACTTTTCTATTTAATTGTCTCTTAACCTCATTTATGTACACTTCAAGAGTATCAATGACTTAAGAATTTTTATGTATTAGATAAACATAACAATATATGGACAAGACATCTATAAATGTGATGAAATAAATTTCTCCACTAAAACAAGGAATATGGAATGGTCCGCAGATATCGGTATGAATAATTTCAAGGGGTTCTTTACTTCTTGTGGTATTTTTCTTTATATGTTTAGTTTGCTTTGCCTTAATGCAATCTATACAAACATCAAAATCAGTGAAGTCTAAATGTTCCAAAATATTATCCTTCACTAATCTTTCAATTCTTTCCTTAGAGATATGCCCCAATCGTCTATGTCACAATATAGAAGATATTTCATTATTGAAACTATATTTCAATCCAACACTTGATTGTAGGGTCATTAATGTCTTTGCAAACTCAAGATCCAAATTAATTCTGTACAAACCATCATACAGAATTCTAGAACCAACTTTTATTGAATCATAAAATATACTGAGTTTACCACTACCAAAAGAAAGACAATATCCCAACTCATCAATTCTAGATAGAGAAACTAAAATTTTAGAAATAGTCAAAACATAATATACGTCAATAAGATCCATCATATGACCCGTTTCTAAGCGTAAACGATAAGTTCTTACTAATATCACTTTTGCTTTAAGACGATTTTCCATAATGATAAATCTTTCTTGTTCCTTTGGTTTTTGGATTGAAAGAAATCATTATATATTATTGGTAACATGAGTTGAAGCACCAGAATCAATCCACCAAGCATTAGAAGAAACTTCTATAATGTTTGATTCGAAACATACAAAGGACGAGTTAATACCTTTCCTTTCGAACCGTCTTGCGTTTAATGCAGTCATTCTTCACATGTCCTTTCTTGCCACAAAAGATGCACTTTATAATAAAGACTTTCTTTTTATTAGTCTGTTTAACATTTCTAAATCCGACAAATTTTTTTGATTGATGATGTTCAACTTTCTTTTCTTGTTACCAACTCTCTGAGTAGTAGTCATAACATTATATGAACTTTCCTGCTTTAATCTTAATTTTTCCTGAACACACATGCTAGTTAACTCATTCAAGTCCCACTTATCCTTATTTGTATTGTACTGAATCTTGAATGGGCCAAATTGAGAAGGAAGAGAATTGAGAATAAATTGCACGAGGAAAGACTCATCAACATTCATGCCTAATATTTTAAGTTTTGCAGCTTTATCAACCATATTGAGGATATGATCCTGAATTCCTCGAATTCCATCATATTGAGCCGTAGTCAGTTCTTTCATTAATGTTCCAGCCAATGACTTATCAACAGATTTAAATATATCTTCAATAACCTTTAAACATTCCTTTGCACTAGTTGCAATTGATAATGAAGTCTTTATATTATTTACAATTGTCATTCTTATAAATATTAAACTAAGTCTATCATATCTTTCCCAAGCTTTCATTTCATTAACTTATTATACAGTACTTTTATCAATCAAGTCTACAGGCTTTTCAATAAGCAATGCTAAATCAAGATTTAATACACCGAATGTAAATTTCACATGCTCTAACCATTCTGAATAATTTGATCCAGAAAATACAGAGACACTAGAAGCATAAGAATGTATGGGCAGAAGTACCATTGTAAAAATATAAAATAACATTAATGTTTTGAGTTTGTTAAAAATGGATGAACTATTGATATCATCTATATTACACCTTTGAGTGAAATATTGACATATCTAGTGTTCACTCAAGAACATTTATAGAGGACTGATACCATCCTTGTTGAATAGTGTTGTTACCTTTAGGTATATAACCCTAAACTACAAGGATATCCAAAACAGTATCATCCTACCCATCACATAATTATTTGAATTAGATTCTCCTTTAGGATTATCTAAATCTCCTAATTATATGTGCTATTGTGAATATTATTTCCTTAATGTCATTTAGGACTGATTCATTAATATTATTTTATAAGTTATCCGTCTAGGTCACTTTAGTGGTTACAAGTCTAATACAATAATATAAAATATAATTTAAAATATCCTATAAATTATAAAACTTTTATCATAATTCACATCACAAAAGTTTATCATTCTAGGCCACTTTGACAACTACAAGTAAGATAAAACTTAGGAAGATGAATTACAAATAATATTAATCAAATTTCTTTAATTTATGCTAAGTAGTTTAATAATAGAATAACAACCATAATAATTATTGAATATTAATGCTAAATAGTTCAATAATAGAATAACAACCATAATAATTATTGAATATTAATGCTAATTAGTTCAATAATAGAATAAGAACTACAATAATTATTGAACATTAATTAGCAAAAGAGTACTCATATGATAATCATGATAACATATAAATCATGCCTTCATGTGAAAGTAAATATTATTTCATAATTTCAAATATATACATATGAATAAGTAAATAAATTTCCAAGAATAATAATTAGATTTTGATTTTATTTACCACATGTATAATCAATAATTCATAAGAGAAAACTATAAAACTAAACCATAATTTATATATTTTTTTAAATCAAAGATTAATTCCAATCAAATAGTCAAAATATAATCATGATTAAATTTAATCATAATTATAATGAATCATATTTATCAATTTTTTAATTAAGAATATAAATTGAAATTCTTAATTTTATAAGGGTAAAACTATCAATATGTTGTTAAGACATAAATTGGAATTACTAAATGTGTAAAAGGCAGAACTGTAATTTGACAAAACCCTAGCCTCGAGGGCAAAATCATAAATATGCCAAAAACCCTAATCTGCCTACGTTGTAGTCGCTTATGTGTGCAGCGCTACCGCTGCTTGTGCGCAGCCACTACGATAGTTCCAGCCTCCGTACGGCCGTTGCAGCCACGACGCTACTACCGCGAGGCTGCCACTACTCGTGCGCGGCCGTCACAGCGCTACCGCTGTAGGGTTGCCTCTGCGCGTGGCCGCTGCGGCGGTTCCTGCCCATGCGCGACCGCCGCCGTGACTGTCTGCCTTCATGCGACCGACGCTTGGACGGGTTCTGCCCAGCGCAGCTTTGTCATCAATAGATTCGTAGCGAGATTTACAACAAGATCGATCATCGGAGAAAAAAGGATCATTCATGCATCGAAACCAAAATAATAGATCTAATGTATTTGATCTCAAGAACCTAAGATCTGATACCAATTGTAAGCATAAAAATCTGTAATATGCTATATTAAATGTGAAAAGAATCTTTTATGCTAGGATTGAAATCAAATACTTATATCTGATTTAAGGATGCGTACCTTTTGATACCATATGTTCAGATATCTCTATTTGATTTGCAAGGTCTTTAATCTAAGATCGCTGTCAATCTACAAAGAGAAACTAGATCTTTTCTCCTCTCTTCCTATCACCTAGATTGATGGTTTAGGGAGAGAGTTGAGGTGAAAACTGTAAATGCAATCCCTCAACAATGCTTGTTGTGAGATGTGTACATGTTCAATCCCTAGAGGTCCTATATAAACGTCGAGGGTCTAGATAAGATATTATGAGATTTCCTCCCATCAAAGTTATCTCCTAAGAAATCCTACTTTAAGTAAACTTCTATTCTATTGACTAAAATATTTCAATAGAATCCAATTAGTTATATTATATATCTTATCTATTTATAAAGGGCCACAAAATCTAACATACATATCTAAAACTTGCTACCTTGCCCAACTTAAAAGAGAAGCAAGAATTACTAGTTTGCACATCCCAAATAGAAGCAAAATTGCTAGCTTGAACTTCTCAAAAGAGAAGAAAGAACTTGCTATCTTGAACATAACCAAAAACTTACTAGCTTACAATCTTAAGAGAAGCAAGAATGCTATTTTGCACATTTCAAAAGATGCAAAAATTTTACCAACTTTTATATGTGAAAAACTTGCTAGCTTGCATGTTCTAAACTTGCTATTTACTATCTCACATTCAAAAACTTGCTAGTTTGAACATCGTAAAGAAAAGCAAACATGCTAAGTTGCATATCTAGCAAAATTTACAAACTTGCAAAACTCAAAATTGTTCTAGCTTGTATGTTGTAAAATGATATGAAATTTTGCTAGCTTGCATTTTGCAAAGGAAGTAAAAAATTGTACTTCTTAAAAAAAAAGAAAGAAAATTACTAGCTTGCATAATGATATATGCAATAATGAAATTATGCAATAATTTGAAATTACATATCAAAAACTTGTTAGTTGCACTTCTCCTATTTGTTGATGATGAAAGGGGAGAAGTTATGTTAATGATCATGCATGGAATGATGTATTAAAAAATTGATTATACATTATTTTATATTGCTTGGACTCAATGATTTCATGATTAAATTTGCATTGACTCTAGTTCAATTTGAATTCAAGGTTCTATCAATATGGCATATCGTTAGGGGGAGTTAAGGTTAACTCCGTCATAGGTTGTGATCATAAAAAAGGGGGAGATTGTTGAATCTCGAATTTTGATGATGAAATCAATTGATGAGTTTGTGATCTAATTTACGTTTTTGAGTGATGGGGGACTAGCTTCGATCAAGGAGAGGCAAATTAATTAAAGCAAGAAGAATCATATTCGGTTGGAGTGAATATGTCAGAAGATTGGATGTCGGGCCGAAGGAGCGGACATTGCGCTAAGAAGATCAGAGTTGCAAAGGTCAACATGCCGATTAGGCAAAAGGTTACAAAAGAGGACGATGTGCCAAAAGATCGGACGAGTGCCGGATGAATCAATGACATGTTGGACAAATGATTCATGCTTTGTAATCATATGTCTAAGATCGAAGCGGTTTTGGGGACTAATTAAGTTAGCTTTTAGTGTAATCATGCTAACTTAATTAGGAGCTAATTGGGCCTTAATTGGGACTGATTTGGGCTCATTGGGAGGCTTATTCAATGACCCAAAAGTTAGGTCAGGCGGTGGAACCGCCTGTGAGTCAGAAAACTCTAAAAACCTGATCTCCGAGGCTATCAAGCGGTGGTACCACCAGTCTGGGCAGTGGTACCGCCCAAACACAGTCTCCCAGGTGGTAGTACCACCAGACTAGGTGGTGGTACCGTCCAGTGTCAGGCTGCAGGCAGAGGTACCGCCTAGTGCAGGCGGTGGTACCGCCCGTACCTTGAAATCTCGGAGATTTAAATTTTGAGCTCCAGTTTTGAATCTATTTGATAGAAAGAGGGAAAGAATCCTTGATGAAAAAGAGTTGAAAAAGCTTGAAAAGTGTTGAGTGTTCCTCTCCACCTCTTAGAGTTTAGAGTTCATTCTAAGAGAGGTGTGAAACTTGTAAATGTTCTCTCATAAGCCTGTCAAAAGAAGAATATAGTTGTAAGAAGGTGGTTGGTCTTCGCCTATTGAAGGAAGACTGTTAGTGGATGCCAGTGGCCTCGACGGAAGAGGAATCGGTAGAGTGGATATAGGTCACAACAACCGAACCATTATAAAATAGTTTGTATTTCTATTTGAGTAATTTACCTTTACTACAAACTGAATCTTTACTTGTCTTTCTTGCTTAACTTTCACATTATATTCGTTCGCTTTCAATTTAAGCATCTTTTCGAAACCGATTTAATCGTACGAAAGATTTTTGAAATTGATGTTTTTATCCACTGCACTAATTCACACCTCCCCGCCCCCCTTTCTTAGTGCCAACTCATTCCTAACACAAATAAAATGTGTCCTTCATAGACACAAGCAATTTTAATACTCAATCCATACTGAAGATGATTCAATCAAACTTGCTTGATATGAGTAAGTCGATACTCTAGTCAAATTTTATCCTATGTGAGCATATCAGCCAAGTTAAGAACCAACTTGCTGGACGTGGGTAAGTTAACACTTAGTTAAATTCTACTTGAGGTGAGTTTGACATGGTTAAGCTCAATTTAAGTCTAATCTCGACCGTTGAAGTAAGATGTGGCTCATCCAAATCATATTCAATATTAGCTATTGAAGCAAGATACAATTCATCCAAATAATATTCAATCTACTAGTCATAGGTACCCTACAAGCCAATCATGTGAGTGATGACATGTGTGACATGATATGCATTATTTTTATTTATTATATTATTTGATATTTTATCATTTTATATTACTTATTACATATATATATATATATATATATATATATATATATATATATATATATATATATATAGTGATGTCCATGGATCTGTGCAGATCATGATGAGATCATAATAATGAGACAAATTTACCTTTAAACATAGACCATAAATAATCCCGGTCATAGGTTACTCGAAAGAGATATCGAGATAATCGGACAGATCAGTATGCTTTATACCCATCCATATAATGAAGGCAGTTAGTCTCATAGCTGCTTGTGTTGAGACACTATGGCTATGGTGTATGTGCTAATTGGAGAATGAGTTCACTGATTGATCCGCTTACGGAATGTTGGATGGTTAATGATACTTCATTGTCAGACAGCGATTATGTTATCCCAGTGGTATTCCTAGTCCTTAGACTTAAGACACTAAGGATGTCCTGTATAAGTACTTCATTCTTTGATACCAGACTTATAGGACTGGAAGTTTCAGATCTAGCACAGTCGATCATCGGGAGTAACAACCAACCTTATAAGGACTATTGAGTGTTGATAGATGATCATCCACTCTCGATGTAATGAGAGGAATATCTTATGTGTTCTTGCTCGGACAAATCCTTGGGCAGGGTCATTCGGATTGAAAGAGAAAGAGTTCTCCGGGAGAATTCGATTAGAATGAGACTAGAGTAAAAACCGTATGGGTCTAATGGCACCACACCCGATATACGGTCTTTGGGATATTAGATGGATGAGAGACTATAGGTACATGGTACCTGAAGACAGACAGATCAAATGGATTAGATTCCCCTGTATCATTTGGGGACTATGGCATAGTGGCCTAGTACGTCCACAATCGATGAGTCAAGTGAATTATTATGGAGATAATAATTCACGAAGCTAGAAGGAGTTCTGACAAGTATGACTCACGGCCAACTCGATATTGGGCCTAGAGGGTCACGCACATATGATAGGCGTTGCGACGAGTAGAGGTTCAAATATGAGATATCCGTCAGAGCCCCTATCTTATTGGACATCCAATAAGCTCCTAAATTATTCAATCATATGGATGAGATCTAATAAGAGTTAATGAGAGATTATTGGATAGAGATCCACTAATCTAAGAAGCTTATGTAGTTGGATAGAGATCCAATACCCAATAGGGCAGGATCCATTATGGTTAAGTTGACAAGGGGCCTCTATAAATAGCAGGGAACCAAACACCCATAGGCTATAGGTTTCTTGGTTGCCATCTCCTATTCTCCTCTCCCCTTCTCCTCCTCAGATAATAGGTGTGGAGATCTGAGCAGTGATTTGAGGAGCATCATTGTAGCCCTACTGTGTGGATCACTACTAGAGAGGAGGATGCTTGACCTCCTTCATCCTCTCTTACAAGTTTGCAGGGATATACAATCTCCCTAGATAATACAACTATCGCATGTGTGGTACAACAATCTCCCAATCTAATACGGTAGGGACTTCTCTAATCATAACCTAATTAATCAAGAGGTGTTAGATTATGTGGTCATATCTAATTAAGTAAGATATATTATAAATATGATTATATTCTATTTATAGTTATTGGCCAATAGGAAGGAAGCCCAATTATTATATGATTCTTTAAGAGATGACCTTAATAGGAGGGACTCTCCTAATTTCTTATCTTAGACTATCTGCTCTCGTCTAAAAATATATAGAACCTCTTAAGAATTAAAAGCATAATAATTAGATACATAGATATGTGGATACGCAGATGTGTGGATACATGACATTATTATTATTGAATATCTGATTTTGATAATAAAATCAATTGTAAATTGTTTGATCTAATCTATATATTAAGAAAAGTGCGCAGGATTAACTATGACAGTAGTAAGAAGTAAAGCAGGTGTTGTGCTAGAGTCAAGATCGAGACTTTGTTGGGAGTTCGAGAGTTCGTCGGAAGTCTGGACGTTCATCAAAAATTCTGACGGAACCAACCGAGAAGTCCAGGAGCTTGCCAAACAAGCTTGTCGGAACTCGCCAAGAAGTTCATCATAAAGTCTGGGAGCTTACCGGGAGTCCGCCGGAACATTGCCGAGAGTTCATCGGAAGATCGCCGGAAGAGCAATTGACGTACTGGAACAACAGTGCTTTGATTATGTCTTAGTTATTATAGTTAGACAATAGATTGAGTTAGAATTGGGAGGTAATCCCACTATCTTAATTAAGGGCCAACTGGGCCCTGAATAAGGCTAAATTGGGTCGGATTGAAGAGCCCATTCAGCCTTTGAAAACATGGCCGGTGGTGGCACCGCCTGGTGACCCAGTCCCCTAAGTGGTATGGGTGGTAGTACCACTAGCAGTTAATGCTGCCAGTTGTGGCACCACCCAGTGTCAGATTACAAGCAGTAGTACCGCCTAGTAACGGCAGTGGTACCGCTAGTACCCTAAAAATTCAGGATAAGATATTTTTTGACTTTATTTTTGAAGCCATTGGGGCCTATAAATACCCCACCATTTTTTGCATGAAAAGGTAATAAAGTGCTATTATATTTGTAAAAAATTCTAAGTGTTTGGGGTGTGAAAAGTATTATAAAAGTGAGAAGAATTCTCCTCCTCCCTCTCATAGCCTTGTAACCATCCAAGAAAGAGGAGTGAGACATATAAGGATTGTCTCCTAAACCCGGCAAAAGGAGAAAGAACTGTAAAAGGTGGTCGGTCTTTACCTATTGAAGGAAGGCTTTTAGTGGATGCCGGTGACCTCAATGGAGGAGGAATTTGAAGTGGATGTAGGCATCATTGACCGAACCAATCTAAATTCTGGTTTGTTTTTCCTTTTGTGTAATTTACTTTATTACAAACCTGCTTAAGCTTCTCCTTACATTCTTACAAAAGTTTTAAGTTCAACATCTTTCCAAAATAATTTGAATCGAGACAAATATTATACGAAATAGAAGAATTTTCCATTGTACTAATTCACCCCCCCCGCCTCTTAGTGCCGCTCTTGATCCTAATAATGAAAAGATTATAAATCTTCTATCATCTCTCTTTGTCAAGTGAATAATGTTAGGAACGAGTCGGTACTAAGAGAGGGGGGGGGGGGAGGGTGAATTAGTGCAATAGTAAATTCACCGGTTTAAAAATTCTTTATACGATAAAATCGATCGGAAAGATATTAACTTGGAAGTATAAGAGAGCATAGTGAAAGTAATAAGAAGGTAAAGCAGTTTGCAGTAAAGGTTAATTGCTCAAAAGGAAATGCAAACCGATTTTATAGTGGTTCGGTCGTCGTGACCTACATCCACTCCCGATTCCTCTTCCGTCAAGGCCACCGGCATCCACTAACAGTCTTCTTTCAATGGGTGAAGACTAATTACCTTTTTACATCCCTCTTCTCCTTTTCACAAGTTTAGGAGACAACCTTTTACAATCCTCTTTTACAAGGTATCCCTCACACACATCCCTTAGAACTCTCTCTAAGTTTTAGGAGGAAGGAACTCAATTTTCTAATAGGGTTTACAATATAGTTTTGCACAATCATTCTTGCTACTCCATGCAAGAATAACTGAGATATTTATAGACCCTAAATGACTTCAAAACTTAGAATCAAAATTTAAATCCTCAAGATTTCGGGGTACGGGCGGCACCATCGCCTACAGCCTGAAATTGGGTGGTACCACCGCCCAGTCCACTTGGGATACTGTGTCTGGGTAGTACCACTGCCTAGACTGGTGGTACCACCGTCTGACATAGTCTCGGAGACTGTGCCATGACGGTTCCATTTGTTGGTCACTGTTTGGGCCTTTTACTTGGCTCAACATAGCCCAAACTTGGGCCTAGTTGGTCTCTAATTGAGTTGGTCTAAGTATATTCTAAACTGACTCAATTAGACTCTAAACTAACTCGATCTAGACATAATCCATTACAAGTGAATCCTTTGTTTTTGGCATGTCATTGGTTCTTCTAGCGCTTTGTCTGATCCTTCGGTGCATCGTCCTCTCCTTTAACGTATTGCCCAATCAGCATGTTGTCTTCTCGCAATATCTGATCTCCTTAGCGTAATGTCCGATTTTCTTGGCCCGATGCCCGAATTCACGGATCGAAGCCTTTTACTGACACGTCGACCGATCCTCCGACTCGACGTTCAATCTTCTGACATGTTTGCTCCAGCCCAATATCTGATTCCTCCTACTTTAATCGATTTGCCTCTTTTGATCGAAACAAGTCTTACGTCACTCAAATGCATATTAGATAAACACTATCAATTGGTTTTATCATCAAAATTTGAGATTCAATAATCTTCCCTTTTTTTATGATGATAACCAATTGATGACGGAGTTAACCTTAACTTCCCCTATCAATATGCCATATGTGAGATAAACCTTGAATTCAAAATGAATTGAAGTCAAGGCAATTTTAATCATTAATCCAAGCAACATGTCATCATAAAATCATGCATAATCAAATCATTCAGAACATCATTCCATACATGATCATTATCATAACTTCTCCCCTTTTGTTATCAACAAAAAGGAGAAGTGCATTTAGCAAGTTTCAAATCATTGTATTATAAATATAATCTCAAGTTTTATCATCATATAAGCTAGCAAGTTTTAGAGATGTGTAGAGTTTTGTATGTTTGCTTTTCTTTCCAATGTTTAAGCTAGCAAGTTTTCGAAAAAGAATGTAAGATAGCATTTTTGCCTCTTGTTGAAGTGTGCAAGCTAGCAATTCTTACTTTCTTTTGTAATGTGCAAGTTGTAAGTTTTGCTTCTTGAGATAGGCAAGATAACACTTTTTGGTGATGTTCAAGATAGCAAGTTTTTTCTTCTCTTTTAAGAAGTATAATTTTTGCTTCCTTTGCAATGTTCAAGCTAGCAATTCTAACAAGTTTTACCTCATGCAAGATAGCAAATTTTTATATCATTTTAGAAAATGTAAGCTAGCAATATTTGAGATGTTCAAGAAAGTAACTTTTGCTTCTTGAATTATGCAAGTTAGCAAATAAGTTTTTCTATCTTTGAAATGTGCAAGCTAACAAATTTATCTCCCCCTTTGTCATTGTCAAAAAAAAGGAAAGAATATAATTTTATAATTTTTTTCTTTTATAATAATTTTTAAATTATGACAAAGGTAAAGTATCAATTCTATTTCAATATGTTTGTGCATCATTATAGTTTCAAATTAAAACATGCACAATTTCAAAACCTTACATATTATCCTTACTTTATGCATGATACCAAAAATAAATCAATTATCACTATGGACATATCATACATGATACTCAAGCATTCATGATACATCATTTTAGTAACAAATCATAGTATTGCATGCATTATTCCAAATCACAAATAATTCAAATCATAATGATATCAAAATATCAAATTACATTACATCCTACCATGCATGATCATAACTTCTCATTTGTATGCATCAACATAAATTCATGAGTATTTCATGCATAATTTCATATCATCACATGAAAAATATCAAGAGAATTTTGGTGATGAGATATACTTCATAAATATAAGGAAATATAAAAATCATATCATGAAAGATAAGATCATGTCAATACCAAAAGACATGATTCATATAGAAAATTTTCTCTTAAACAAAATGCAATTATCATATGAAAATAAAGAGTAAGAAATCTTGATTCATAAAAGAAAGTCTTAAGTTAAGAAATCAAGAGAATGTTCATGATTCGATTGGAAAAATCTTATTTAGATTCAAATCATCAAATCATCAAAATCATAAGAGATTTAAAATGACATTAATTGATTTATTAATCACTTGAGATGCTAGTTATTTTCTTTCTCCCTTTTGTCATTGTAAACAAGAACGAAGAAGGGAAGAATTGCATAACAAAACTCAAGTAAAAAATTTTCAAAATGTCAAGTAGCATATCATGGTTTGTTAGGATAAGTATCACTTTTTTTGGTGAATAGCAAAAAGAAACAAAGAGAAAATTATCTTAATTCATAGAAAGATTTCAAGTATCCAATATTGAGAAATCAAGATCAAGAATTTGATTATTTTCCTCTTTAGTAAATGGCAAAGAGAAACATAAGAGATCAAATGAGAGATCTTGATTCATAAAATATTTCATGTTATAAATCTCAAGAAATTATGATTTCAATAAAACTCATTTAAATTCATTTTCATAATCCGAGAGATTTACAAATGCATAATATACATGGATTCATTAATCTTTTATCGAAAAATCACTAAGATAGAGATGGAAAATGTATTCCCTTTTTATGTGTTTTATTTTAAATTGTTTTTTTCATACAAGCATGCTTTTGTCGTTTTATGCCAAATAAAAACATGCATCAATGTTTAGAATCGTAAAATAAATTTTGTCATAAAAACCATCAAGACCAAAAAAGTATAACACATTAAACATAAGGCTTCTTCAAGAGATTTGATTCATCATTTTAATTCTAATGATAATTCATTTTCCTTTTTATGTATTTCATTTTATGTGATTGATTTCATATAAATATGCTCAAGTTTTTCATATGAAAACCATCCATCTTGTTTAAAATCGAAAAAGCAACTTTCATTGCGATAAAGATCAATAACCCATAAATCACAAAAATCATCATACATAATTTTGAAAGATAAACTCACTAAGCATGATATCAAACCTCTTAGCATTTTCATTAAAATATCAAGTATGGTTTCATTGAACATAAGGCATCTTCAATCAAAACTGAAAAGCAGTACGGAAATCAACATGATTACACATTATTACTTCTTAAAAACATACATAAGATTAATCTTATTAGGTGTACAAGTATTAGATTAACAATTTGTTATATTTTCATGAAACATGCAATTATCATGATCATTTTTTTAAAATAGCTAGAAAAAGAAAGCATGATCCCCTTTTGTTTATTTATTAATTTTTATATTTTAGATACTAATTTAAAAATAACATATAAAATAGCATTAAGTAATTTCAAAATAAAATAAAGGAGTTTTGTTTGAGTTGTTTACCTCATTGTCGAGAGTCACCAAAATGAAGTTCGCCATTTCGTCTTCATCGGTTTGCTCCTCGTCTTCGGAGGTACTTGATTTGTCCCAAGTCACCTTCTTCTTATTTGAAAACTTCTTCTTTTTAAGTTTATTTTTATTATTTAATTCTTATTTTATGAGCTTTCTAAATTTTATAGTGAGAAGTTCAAAGTCATTATCATCATCACTTGAGTTATCACTCAAGTGGTATTCTAGTGTTCGAAGTGTCAAATCCTTCCTATTCTTTGGAAGGTTGTTTTCACGTTCATTTTGTTCATCATGTGAATTATGCGTCATTTCATATGCTATCAATGAACCAAAAAGTTCTTCAAATAGAAAAGTACTCAGATCTTTTGCCTCTTGTATTGTAGTTACTTTCGGATCCCAACTCTTTGGAAGGGATCTTAATATCTTGTTAACAAGTTTAAAATTTAAAACATATTTGCCAAGAGCTTTTAAACTATTGACGACATCCATAAAGTTAGTGTATATGTCAACAATAGTTTCGCTCAGCTTCATTCAAAACAACTCGAAATCATGCATCAAAAGATTAACCTTCGAATCTTTTACTCTACTAGTGCCTTCGTGTGTAGTTTCAAGAGTGTGCCAAATATCGAAAGCTATCTCATAAATAGAAACTCAATTAAATTTATTTTTGTCTAAGGTGCAAAACAATGCATTTATAACATTTGCATTTAAAGAGAAAGTTTTCTTCTCCAACTCATTCCAATCGTTCATTGGAAGAGAAGACTTTTGAAAACTAAATTCGACTATATTCCATAAATCAAGATTCAACGAAAGCAAGAAAACTCTCATTCGAGTTTTCCAATAAGTATAGTTCGTCCTATTGAACATGGGAGGACAAATGAGAGAGTGACCCTCTTGAAAGCCGAAAATAGTCATTTCTCTTGGATGTTAAACCAAATGATAAATAACATGGCTCTGATACCAACTGTTAGGAATGAGTCGGCACTAAGAGGGGGGGGGTGAATTAATGCAGCGGTAAAATCACCTATTTAAAAATTCTTCGAACGATAAAATCGATCAGAAAGATATTAACTTGGAAGTGTAAAGGAGCATAGTGAAAGTAATAAGAAGGTAAAGCAGTTTATAGTAAAGGTTAATTGCTCAAAAGGAAATGCAAACCGATTTTATAGTTGTTCGGTCATCGTGACCTATATCCACTCCCGATTCCTCTTCCGTCAAGGCCACCGGCGTCTACTAATGGTCTTCCTTCAATGGGCGAAGACCAACTACCATTTTACACCCATCTTCTCCTTTTCACAGGTTTAGGAAACAACCTTTTACAATCCTCTTTTATAATGTATCCCTCACACACCTCCCTTAGAACTCTCTCTAAGTTTTAGGAGGAGGGAACTCAACTTTCTAATAGGGTTTACAATAGAGTTTTGCTCAATCTTTCTTACTACTCATGCAGGAATAGCTGGGGTATTTATAGACCCTAAATGGCTTCAAAACTTGGAGCCAAAATTCAAATCCTTGATATTTCGGGGTACGGGGCGGTACCACCACCTGAAGCCTGACATTGGGTGGTACCACTGCCCAGTCTGGCGGTACTATCGTCTGGGAGACTTTGTCTAGGTGGTACCACCATCTGATAGTCTAGGAGATTGAGTTTAGGTGGTACCACTGCCTGACACAGTCTCGGAGACTGTGCCACGACGGTTCCATCTATTGGGTTACTATTTGGACCTTTCACTTAGCCCAACATAGCCCAAACTTGGGCCCAGTTGGCCCCTAATTGAGTTGGTCTAAGTACATTCTAAACTAACTCAATTAGACTCTTAACTAACTCGATCTAGACATAATCGATTACAAGCGAATCCTTTGTTGTCCAGCATGCCATTGGTCCTTCCGGCACTTCGTTTGATCATTCGGTGCATCGTCTTCTCCTTTGACGTATTGCCCAATCAGCATATTGTCTCTCATAATATCTGATCTCCTTGGTGTAATGTCCGATCTTCTTGGCCCGATGCCCGAATTCACGGACCGAAGCCTTCTGTCGACATGTCAACCGATCCTCTAGCTCGACGTCCAATCATCTGACATGTTTGCTCCGGCCCAATATTTGGTTCCTCCTGCTTTAATCGATTTGCCTCTTCTAATCGAAGCTGGTCCTGTGTTATTCAAACGCACATTAGATAAACACTATCAATTGGTTTCATCATCAAAATATGAGATTCAACAAATAAGTCAATGAGAAATTATAGATCTTCTCTTATCTCTCCTTTATCCATAAATTCATCGCTCATAGTGATCTTGTGAAGGATAAGAAGAGAGAAGAAGATGGGTCTACTTTTTTTTTTTAGATCGATGTCACTACAAATCTCGGATCCGATGATGGTACACTTACAGATCAAATAAAGGTGTTTTTGAGCAACATCAAAAGATATACATCATAAATATAGACCTATTATTATTTGATTTCAGATTTTGACATAAATTTTTTTTCATAACATAACAATATATTATAATTTTTATACTTACTAAGGGGCCATAACTGTTAGGACCAAGTTGACACTAAGAGGAGGGGTGAATTAGTGCCTACGAAGAATCGTGTCGATTTGAAAACTTCGTACGATGAAAATCAATATCGGAAATGTGCTTGACTTGAAAGTGTGTTCATAAGCATAGTAAAAGTAATAAGCAAGTAAATCAGTTTACAATATAAATGAAAAGCATGAAAGAAATTGCACACCGAGTTTATAGTGGTTCGATTGTTGTGACCTATATCCGCTCGCGATTCCTCTTCCGTCGAGGCCATTGGCATCCACTAACGGTCTTCCTTCAATGGGCGAGGACCAACTACCCTTACAACTCTATTCTCCTTTTGACAAGCTTAGGAGAGAACCTTTACAACCCCACTCACTCCTCTCTTAAATAGAAATCAATACTTAGACTAGAGGAGGAGAACTCTCATAAGAATACAACAAAGTTTTCCCTTGTTTTTTTTGTTCTTATGTATGCTGAGCAGGGACGAGAGGGGTATTTATAGGCCCCAAAGGATTCAAACTTGGAGCCAAAACCAGTCTCATCTCGGGTCTTCGGGGTACTGGCAGTACCATCGCTAGTACTAGGTGGTACAACCGCTTGACACTCTGACACTAGGAGGTGCCACTGCCCAGTCTGGGAGATTGTGTCTGGGCGATACCATCACCCAGTCTAGTGATACCATCGCCCGACACTAGGCGGTACCATTGCCCAGTCTAACATTACTACCGCCTGACACAATCTCAGAGATTGTGTCTTAGAGATTGAGCCTTTGGCGATGCCACCGCTTGACCCAACTTTTGAGTCACTAAATGAGTCTTTCTCTTGGCCCAAAATAGCCCCAACATAGGCCTAATTGGCCCATAATTGAGTTGGTCTAATTCTAACTCAATTACAACTTAAAACTACTTCGATCTAGATAATAATTATAAAGCATTAATCACATGTTGTCCAACATGTCATTGGTTTATCAGTGCTTCATCCAATCCTTCGATGCATCGTCCTCTTTTACGGTCTTTTGCCCAATTGGCATGTTGACCTCTGGAACTCCGATCTTCTTGGCGCAATCTCCACTCTTCTAGTCCCGATGCCCAAACTCATGGCATGAAGCCTTTTGTCGACACGTCGACCGATCCTTTAGCTCAATGTCCAATCTTCAAACATGTTCCACTTCGGCCCACCATTGATTCTTCATGCTTTAATTATCTCTTCATGATCGAAGCTAGTCCTACATCACTCAAAATACAGATTAAATCATAAACACTATCAATTGGTTTCATAATCAAAATCCGAGATTCAACAATCTCTCTATTTTTTATGATGACAACCAATTGATGGAGTTTAAACCAAACTCCCCCTATCAATATGTTATCTTGATAGAAACGTAAATTCAGACATAAATTATGAATCCAAGCAACATGTCATCATAAAATCATGCATAATTAAAATTTTAATACATTATTCCATGTATGATTGTCATCATAATTTCTCCTCCTTTGTAATCAACAAAAAGGGGAAGTGCAACTTTCAAGATTTAGAGATATGCAAGCTTAGCGATTTAGCAAATTTTTCATCACTTTAGAACATATAAGCTAGTGAGTTCTTTCTTCTCTTTTGAGAAGTGCAAGCTAGCAATATTTGCTTCCTTTGCAATGTTTAAGCTAGCAATTTTTGAGAATGTGATATATAGCAAAGCTTTTGCTTATGTTGAGAAAGCTACTTTTTGTTTCTCTTTACAATGTACAAGCTAGTGCCTTTTTTGCTGATTTTTGTGATGTGCAAGCTAGCAAGATTTTCACTAATCTTTAAAGATCTAAATATAAAAAGGTGGTCATTTAGGACTTCACCGATCCCTAAGGTGAAAGTCCAATCTAATCTAATCAGAGACTTATGTGAATTAGTGCAAATGGATAAAAACAACAAATTTAAACAATTTTAAAAAACTTCGTACCATGAAACTCTTAATTCGATGAAATCCATTTTAAAAAGACGTTTGACTCGAATAAGTTTGTAAGTGAGTAGAGAGGAGGGGATTAGACAATTTACAATGAAGTAAAGTAGAATGCAACTAAAATTAAAGTACGCACCAAGAAGAGAACACACCAATTTTATATTGGTTCGATCGTCTGACCTACATCCACTACCGACACCTCCTTCGATGAGGTCATCGGTTTCCACTATTGATCTTTCTTGAAGGGCAAAGATTAATCACACCTTTACAGAACTTTCACAAGTGGCTCACTCTCCTTTTACAAACTTTCACATTTAGAAACGATAGAGGTGAACTCTCAACTTTTGTAAGCTATTTCACTAGAGTTTCGGTTCAGTTCTTATCACTTCTCTGTGCTTTACTAGCTGAGAAGTAAGGGGTATTTATAGCCCTCAATGGGCTTCAGAATTGGAGCTATCACATCCCCGATTTTTGGGGTACTAGCGGTACTATCGCCTGATACTCTGACACTATATAATACCACCGCCCAGTCTGGCAGTACTACTGCCTGACAGAGCCTCGGAGACTAGGCTCTAGTGGTACCACTGCCTGATAGCCTTTATGGCTGGTAGTACCACCACCCAGTCTGGATGGTACTATCGCCCAAACCTCCTTAGAGGCTAAGCCTCAGGTGGTTCCACTGCCCACCTTGGACAGTGCCATTGCTTGGCATGGCTCCAAGTGGCGGAGTGGGCCTTCCATTCGGCCTAACTTAGCCCTAACTTAGGCTCAATGGCTCCTAATTGAGTTAGCCTAATTCCAACCTAATTACAACTTTACACTACTTCGATCTAGACAATTATTACAAAGTATTAATCAAATATTTTTCACCATGTCATTGGTTTATCGATGCTTCGTTCAATCCTTCGGCGCATTGTCCTCTTTTGTGACATTTTGCCTAATTGGCATGTTGACCTCCGTAACTCCGATCTCCTTGGTGCAATGTCCACTCTTCTAGGTCTGATGCCCAAATTCATGGCATGAAGCCTTCTGATAATATGTTGACCGATCCTCCGGCTTGATGCCCAATCTTCTACATGTTCCACTCCGGCCCAACATTGATTCTTCATGCTTTAATTGTCTCTTCATGATCGAAGCTAGTCCTGCATCACTCAAAACATAGATTAGATCATAAACACATCAATTGACTTCATTATCAAAATTCGAGATTCAACAATCTCTCCTTTTTTTATGATGACAACTAATTGATGATGGAGTTTAAACTAAACTCCCCCTATCAATATATCATATTGATAGAACTTTTGAATTCAGATTGAATTCAAGTCAAAGCAAATTTAATCATGAATATTTCATCATTGCATGCATCATAGGTTGAAGTATTACATGCATAATACTAAATCATCATGTATATTTTCATAATATAAAATCATCATTACATGCATGATTCCAAATCATCATTTATAATTACATTATACCATGAATGATCATCATCAAATCATCATATATATTTTTAAAATATAAAATCATCATTTATAATTACATCATACCATACATGATCATCATCATACCTTCTCCCCCTTTGTCATCAACAAAAAAGAGAAGTGCAACTATCAATATTTTAGAGGTATAAGCTTAGCAATTTAACAAATTTCCCATCACTTTAGAATATGCATGCTAGTGAGTTCTTTCTTCTCTTTTGAGAAGTGTAAGCTAGCAATTTTTTTGCTTCTGTAATGTTCGAGCTAGTAATTTTTGCTTCCTTTGCAATGCGTAAGCTAGCAAAATTTTATATCATTTTATAACATGCAAGCTAGCAATAATTTTGAGTTTTGCAAGTTTGTAAATTTTGCTAGATGTGCAAGTTAGCAAGTTCTTTACTTCCCTTTAAAATGTGCAAGTTAGCAATTTTTCTCCCCCTTTGTCATTGTCAAAAAGAAGGGAATGATACAAAAATTGAAGTTCAATTCCCTTTATATCAATTTTCAAATCATGACAAAGATAAATAACAAAGATGAGTTTATATCAATATTTCAATCATAAAAAAAATCAAGTCATGAATGTCAAAGATCATATATTAATTTTGATAAATTTCTTCTCTTGTAAATAGAAAGAATGATAGGAAATGATCTTAATTTAAAAGAGGACTCAAGTCATAAAAATCAAGATCGTGATTCGAAAAATGTATAAGGAGAGTTTATGCATTTGGGAGATTTGACAATTTACCTAAATTTAACATTCAAGCTAGCAATTTTTTTTCTCCCCTTTGTCATTGTAAACAAGGAAGAAGTAAAGTGGAAGAATACAATGGTACTATTTTTATTTTTTTTTACATCAATGCTCTACTTATAACATAAGGTTTACAACCACAAATACAAAGGAATTACACATCATGTCATGAAAGATAATATCAAAGATAATGTGAATACCAAAAGACATTATTCATTTTGACAAATCTCTTATTAAATAATCAAAAAGAAATCTTAGGATATCAAATAGTAAAAGACCTTCAAAATAAATTTTAAGTCATAAATTCTGATAAAGATATTCTCTTTAGTAAACAACAAAATAATTGTAGGAGAATAAATAATAAATAATCTCGATTCATACATAAGAATTCTCAAGTTGTCAAGATCATGATTCATATATCAAAAAGTTTCAAGTTATAATTCCTAGAATTCAAGATCATGTTATAGATAAGACTCATTCAAATTCAAATTGTCAAATCATCAAAATCATTTTCAAGAGATTCATAAAAAATGACATAAATAGATTCATTATTTTTTTTTATCAATGATTCAATTATATTATGAGATATACAAATCATAATTACAAAGGAGTAATATAAAAATCATGATATGAGAGATATTAATATAAAAGATCAAGAAAGATCAACTTGTGAATGATTCATTTTGACAAATCTCCTTTTTAGTAAATAACGAATAGAATCATAGGAGATCAAATAAGATATTTTGATTCAAATAAATCTCAAATTATTAATGTCAATAATCAAGATTCGTTTGGATAAATCTTCTCTTAGACAAGTAAATCATACATGAATCAAGAAAAATATTTCATATAAAATACATCTCAAGTCGCAAACATCGATAAATGATTCGATTGGATATATCATCTCATTATTAAAATAAATCATACAAAAAGAAATCCAAAATCATCATCAAAATCACTTTTAAGAGATTCAAAATGACATAAATAGATTTATTAATTTCTTATTGAAAAATCAATAAGATAGAGAAATTGTCAAAATGGATTCCCTTTTTAGTTATTTCAATTCATGTGATTGATTTCATACAAGCATATCCTTTTTTTTTTTTATCCCAAACAAAACATACATCATCATTAAAAACCGAAAGAGCAAGATTTATCACAAAAATCATCAAGATAAAAAATATAACACATAATTCTCATGTATAGTATAAAATCATCTAGCATGGTATCAAAACTTTTAATATTTTCATTACGTCTTACATCATTATGTATTATTAAATCATCAAACATGATTTCATTAAACTTAAAGCATTTTCAATCAAAATCAACATCAAAAACCAATATGGAAATCATCAAGTTACACATTATTGCTTCTTAGAAACATATATAGGATTAATCTTATTAGGTGTACAAGCATTAGATTTAAATCTAATATTTTGTTCATAAAATATTTAATTTTCATAATCAATTATATATATAACTAATTTAAAAATAACTCATGAAATGCATTAAGTTATTTTAAAATAAGGTAAATACATTTCGGTTGAGTTACATACCTCATTGTGAAAGTCCACCTCGTCTCTGTTGGTTTGCTCCTTGTTTTCGAATACGCTCGATTTGTTCTTTGACAACTTCTTCTTTAGTTTTATATACTCATCTTTGAAGTGACCCAGTTTCTTGTATTCATAGCAAGTAGTTGTATTCTTTTTAAGTTTGTTTTTATTCTTATATTCTTGTTTTAAGAACTTTTTAAGCTTTATTGTTCGAAGTGTCAAATTATTTCTGTTCTTTGGAAGGTTGTTCTCTAGTTCATCATGTTCATCATATGCCTTGTACGTCATTTCATATATCATTAATGAACTAATAAGTTCTTCCAGTAGAAAATTATTTAAGTTCTTTGTCTCTTGTATTGTAGTTACTTTCAAATCCCAATTCTTTGGAAGAGATCTTAATATCTTGTTAATAAGTTCAAAGTTCGAAAAAATGTTACCAAGAGCTTTTAAACTATTGATGACATCCATAAAACAGGTGTACATGTCAACAATAATTTCGCTCGGCTTCATTCGAAATAATTCAAAATCATGTATCAAAAGATTGACTTTAGAATCTTTAACCCTATTATTATTCATAGCTTTGGCATTCAAAGAGAAAGTCTTCTTCTCCAAATTATTTCATTCTTTCATTGAAAGAGAAGACTTTTGAAAACCATTTTCAATGATATTCCATAAATCCCTCGTTCAATGAAAGCAAGAAAACTCTCATTCGAGTTTTCTAATAAGTATAGTCCATCCCATTGAACATAGGAGGACGAATGATAGAATGATCCTCTTGAAATCCAAAAAGATCAATTTCTCTTGGGTGTTAAACCAAACGAAAAATAAATGTGGCTTTGATACTAATTGTTAGGATCAAGAATGGCACTAAGAGGGGGGGGGGGGGGGGGGGAGGAATTAGTGCAGTGGATAAAAATGATAAATTTAAATAATTTTGAAAAACTTCATATAATTAAATTCTTAGTTCAACGAAAACCGTTTTGAAAAGACGTTTGACTCGAATAAGTTTGTAAGTGAGTAGAGAATAGGGGATTGGACAGTTTGCAATGAAGTAAAGTAGAATGCAGCCAAAACTAAAGTACGCACCAAGAAGAGAACATGCCAATTTTATAGTAGTTCAGTCGTCCGACCTACATCCACTACCGACACCTCCTCCAATAAGGTCATCGATTTCCACTATTGATCTTTCTTGAAGGGCAAAGATCAATCACCCCTTTATAAAACTTTCACAAGTGGCTCACTCTCTTTTTACAAACTTTCACACTTAGAACGATGGAGGTGAACTCTCAACTTTTACAAACTATTTCGCTATAGTTTCGATTCAGTTCTTATCACTTCTCTATGCTATACTAGTTGAGAAGTAAGGGGTATTTATAGCCCTCAATTGGCTTCAGAATTAGAGCCAAAATGTGTCATATCCTTGGTTTTCGGGGTATTAATGGTACCACTGCCAGTATTGGGCGATACTACCATTTGACACTCTGATACTGGGCGGTACCACCACCTAGTCTGCTAGTACTACTGCTTGACAGAGTCTCGGAGACTAGGCTCTAGCGGTACCACCGCTTGACAGCCTTTATGGCCGGTGGTACCATCGCCCAGACCTCCTTAGAGGCTGAGCCTCAAGCAGTTCCACCGCCCACCCTGGGTGGTGCCACCGCTTGGCATGGCTCCAAGTGGCCGAGTGGGCCTTCCATTCGGCCCAAATCAGCCCTAACTTAGGCACAATTGCCCTCTATTTGAGTTGACCTAATTCCAACCCAATTACAACTTTATACTACTTCAATCTAGACAATTATTATAAAGAGTTAATCAAATATTTTCCGGCATGTCATTGGTTTATCGGTGCTTCGTCTAATCCTTCAGTGCATCGTCCTCTTTTGCGACCTTTTGCCCAATCGACATGTTGACCTCTACAACTCTGATTTTCTTAGTACAATGTCCGCTCTTTTAGGTCCGATATCGAAACTCATGGCATGTAGCCTTCTGCCGATACGTCGACCGATCCTCCAGCTTGACGTATAATCTATGGATATGTTCCAGTTAGGAACAAGTCGGCACTAAGTTCGGGGGGGGGGGGGGTGAATTAGTGTAGCCGATAAAAACATCAGTTTGAAATTTCTTCGTACGATAAAAACCAATCTCGGAAATGCTTAACCTAAAGCCATTCGGAAGTGTAGTGAAAGTAAGAATTTCATTTGCAATAAAAGTAAATAGTAAGAAATAAATGCAAACTAGATTTTTATAGTGGTTCGGTCATCGTGACCTACATCCACTCTACCGATTCCTCTTTCGTCGAGGCCACCGGCATCAACTAACGATCTTCCTTCAATGGGCGAAGATCAACTACCCTTTTACACCTTCTCCTTTTCATAGGTTTAAGAGAAAACTTTTACACCCGTCTTTTACAAAGTTTCCCTGACACACCTCCCTTAGAACTCTCTCTAAGTTTTAGGAGGAGGGAACTCAACTTTCTAATAGGGTTTAAAATTTTAGCATCATAGAGTTTTGCTCAAATTTCTTACTACTCAATGAAGGAATAGCTGGGGTATTTATAGACCCCAAATGACTTCAAAACTTGAAGCCAAAATTTAAATCCCCGAAATTTTGGGGTATGGGCGGTACCACCGCTTGCATTGGGCGGTACCACCACCTGCATTGGGCGGTACCACTGCCTACAGCCTGACACTAGGTGGTACCACCGCCCAGTCTGGCGGTACTACTGCATGGGAGACTATGTCTGGGTGGTATCATCACCTAGACTGGCAATACCACCACCTGACATAGTCTCGGAGATTATGCCATGACGGTGCTACCTGTTGGGACATTGTTTGGGCCTTTCACTTAGCCCAACATAGCGCAAACATGGGCCCGGTTGACCCCTAATTGAGTTGGTCTAATTATATTTTAAATCAACTCAATTAGACTTTAAACTAACTCAATCTAGACATAATCGATTACAAGCGAATCATATATTGTCCGACATGTCATTGGTTCTTACGGTGCATCATTCGATCCTTCGGCGCATCATCCTCTCCTTTGGCATATTGCCCAATCAGCATGTTGTATTCTCACAACTTCTGGTCTCCTTGGCGCAATGTCCGATTTTCTTAGCCCGATGCCCAAATTCACGGACCGAAGCCTTCTGTCGATACGTCGACCGATTCTCCGGCTCAATGTCCAATCTTCTAACATGTTTGCTCCGGCCCAACGCCTGATTCCTCCTGCTTTAATTGATTTACCTTTTTTGATCGAAGCTGTTAGGATCGGAGCGGCACTAAGAGGGGGGGGGGGGGGGGTGAATTAGTGCAGCGGATTAAAACTTCGGTTTTAGAAAAATCTTTCGTACGATAAGAACGGAACTTGAAAAGCTTAACTTGAAAGCGTATTCTTGAAGTTGCGCAGCAAAGGTAATTAGGAACTAAAGCATGTAAGAAGGTTTGCAGTAATGTAAATAGCAATAATGAAATGCAAACCAGAGATTACGCCGATTTTAGAGTGGTTTGGTCAAATGACCTACATCCACTTGCGAGGCCCCTCTTCGATGAGGCTCCCACCTTCCACTAGCAAATCTCTTGAAATGGAAGGGTAAATACCCATTTTACAACCTTTTACAAGCAGTTCAACCTCTTACAAATTTTCAATAAGAAAGAATGAGGAGAACTCTCTAGCAAATTGAAAACAAGACTTGCTAAGACTTTCTAAGACTTTTCTCTCAATCAAATGCTTCTCAAAAGTTGTAATCTCAGCTGAGATTTGAGGGGTATTTATAGGCCTCAAGAGGATTCAAATTTGGGCTCCAAAATTTGAATTCTCTTTGGGTTCCCGATGCTGGCGGTGCCACCGCCCAGCCAAGCGGTGCCACCGCCCAGCGTTCGGGTGCTGGGAGGTGCAACCGCCCAGCCCAGGAGGTGTCACCGCCCAGCTCTCGGGTGCTGGGCGGTGCTACCGCCCAGCCAGGCGGTGCCACCGCTTGGCTCTCCGATTTCACTGGTTTGGCTTAATTTTAGCCCAAACCATATCTGACTTTGGGCCTAGTTGGCCCCTAACCAGGATATAGGATTATCTCTTAATCCTAATCCTAATTACAAGTGAACTACATAACAAAAACACATCCTAAGCAAGCTTTCAACCGCGAACGTCGAGTCTTGTTTCGACGAGCTTTCCGACGAACTTCTTCCGACGGACTCCCATCAAGCTCCCGATCTTGTGATGACTTTAACGAGTAGCCGAGCCTTCTCGGTGATCTCCGTGAACCTCCGACGATCTCTTCGGCGAACTTCCGAAAATTCTGATAGGTTCCCGATTTCTTCTCGGTTGGTTCCGGCAGCATCTTCGACGATTCTTCGGACTCTTAAACGTCCATCGATCTTGACTCTGGTATTCTTGCTTTGTGTTTTCTGGTTATCGTAGTTAATCCTGCATACTTAACTCAATAATATGGATTAGATCAATTAACCCATCAATTGATTTCATCATCAAAATCCGAGATTCAACAATCTCCCTCTTTTTGATGATGACAATCAATTGATGACGGAGTTAAACATAACTCCCCCTATCTATATGCCATATTATGAGAAGATGAAAACACTTGAATTTCATCCATTGAATTCAAGCATAAACTGATAAGTTCTAACCGTAGAACTTATCGTTATTCTCATTAAGCAATAGTAAATGCGAAACTTCGATGAAAATCATAAGTCAAATGATATGGGACGATTTTTACTACGATAGGAGATAAAGATTTTCAACATGAATTTCATGATATCGATGTAAGGCATGCTTTCAATATGATCAATCAATCTTGTGATATTCTCAAGGATTTTGCAAGGCATATAAGACATTCATATCACACAAGCTTTTGCAATTCATATAAGTCATGCTATTAAAATGATACAAGTCATCACTTTTCTCCCCCTTTGTCATCAACAAAAAGGGAATGAGACTTGAAGCACATAATTTATCATACAAAGATTTTATCATTGATCATACATCACTCATCTATATTATCATTGATCATACAAAGATTTTATCATTCAAAATTAAGTATACTAAAATATTTACGCAGAGTTCATCTTAAAGGAAAATTCAGCATTCATCCATATTATCAAATCTCTTCTTTTTATAAATAACAAAAATTGTAGATGTACAAAGAAGAGATTGGGATAAGAAAAAAATTTGAAGTAGTAACTCCAATAAGTCAAGATCATAATTCGAATACAAATCCATTCAAATTCAATTCGTCAACTTGAAACTCATAATCAAGCCATCAAAATCAATTTCGAGATTCAAAATATCATAAAATCATTAATCTTGATCAGATGGAAGCGGTGTTTGACTCAAGATAGGATAAGATAATTTAACAAGTCACCGAGGAACGGAGAGAGAATGAAAAACTTTACGAAAAATCCATTCAAACAAGTTTATTCTTAGGGACCATTTAACATACCTAATTCCCTTCTAATGAATTCAAATTGGTCTTCATTCAAAGCTTTTGTAAATATATCTGCTAATTGATGCTTTGTGTCAATGAATTCTAGAACAACATCATTGTTAAGGACATGATCGCGTATGAAATGATGCCTAACGTCGATGTGCTTAGTTCTAGAGTGCTAAATTGGATTTTTAGTAATACATATGACACTAGTATTATCACATTTTATGGGAATGTTTTTAAAGTGAATTACATAGTCTTTTAATGTATTTTTCATCCAAATGACTTGTGCACAATATGCACTTGCAGCAATGTATTCGGCTTTCGCCGTAGATAGTGCAATTGAATTTTGTTTCTTGGAAGTCCAAGAAACAAGTGCATGTCCTAAAAATTGGCATGTTCCGGATGTACTTTTTCTATCTATCCTACATCCGCCAAAATCGGCATCTGCATAAGCTATTAGATCGAATTTTTCAGATTTTGGATACCACAATCCTAAATTTGGAGTTCCTTTAAGATACCTAAATATTCTTTTAACACTCTTTAGATGAGATAATTTAGGATTAGATTGAAACCTAGCGCAAAGTCCTACACTAAACATAATATCTGGTCTAGTCGTGGTGAGGTAGAGTAGACTACCTATCATTCCCCTATATGTTTTTTGATCGAAATTTTTACTATTTTCATCCATATCTAACTTAGTCGCAGTACTCATAGGGGTGTTTATTGCTTTTGAATTATCCATGTTAAATCGTTTTAACAATTCTAATGTATATTTGGATTGGTTAAGAAATATACCATCACTAAGTTGTTTGATTTGTAATCCTAAAAAGAAAGTTAATTCACCCATTAAACTCATTTCAAATTCATGACTCATACATTTGGCAAATGATTCACATAGTGATTCATCCAAAGAGCCAAAAATAATATCGTCAACATAAATTTGCACAATAAGAAAATTATTTTTAAAATGTTTAATAAACAATGTAGTATCAACCTTACCTTTGGTAAAATTATTTAAAATAAGAAAGGAACTAAGCCTTTCATACCAAGCTCTATGAGCTTGTTTCAAGCCATAGAGAGCTTTAGTCAATTTGAATACATGATTAGGAAGAAGAGAATTTTCAAATCCGGGAGGTTGTTCGACATATACTTCTTCGGAAATAAAACCATTCAAGAAAGCACTTTTGACATCCATTTGAAATAGTTTAAAATTATTACTACTAGCATAGGCAAGGAGCATCCTTATGGCTTCTAATCGAGCCACGGGAGCGAAGGTTTCTTCGTAATCGATACCTTCTTCTTGGTTGAAACCTTTGGCCACTAATCTAGCCTTGTTTCTAACCACAATACCATTTTCGTCTTGCTTGTTTCTAAAGACCCACTTAGTACCTATGACTAAGTGGTCACTTGGTCTAGGAACAAGCTTCCATACCTCATTCCTCTCAAATTGGTTCAATTCTTCTTGCATTGCAATGACCCAAAAATCATCTTTTAAGGCTTCGTCAATGCATTTAGGTTCAATTTGAGAAAGGAAAGCGGCGTTAGCACAAAAATTCTTGAAAGAAGAACGAGTTTGAACCCCTTTTGTTGTATCTCCTATAATTAGTTCCTTTGGATGAGCATCTACATACTTCCATTCTTTGGGTAAAGAAATTTCGGAAGAAGATGCATTCAAATGACTATTTTGAGGAGGGGGTTCGTTTAAATTCAAATTATCAAAACCAAGATCATCATCAAAATCATTTTTCTTTAAATCAGAAATTTCATTAAAAACTACATGAATAGACTCTTCTATTACTAAGGTCCTTTTGTTAAAGACACGAAAGGCCTTAGAAACGGAGGAGTAACCAAGAAAAATACCTTCATCGGATTTAGCATCAAATTTACCTAGGGCATCCTTTTCATTTAAAATGAAGCATTTACAACCAAAAACTTTAAAATAAGAAATATTTGGTTTTTTGTTATTCCATAATTCATAGGGAGTTTTTGATAGAGATGGTCTTATTAGGACCCTATTCATGATGTAACAAGCCGTATTTACGGCTTCGGCCCAAAAATATTTGGGTAAACTATGTTCATTTAACATAGTTCTTGCCATTTCTTGTAGGTTTCTATTTTTCCTTTCAACTACTCCATTTTGTTGAGGATTTCTTGGAGTTGAGAAGTTATGATTATACCCATTAACTTCGCAAAAATTTTGAAAGTCACGGTTTTGGAATTCACCACCGTGATCACTCCGAATTGATGAAATCATGAAGTCTTTTTCGTTTTGAGTGAGTTTACAAAATTTAGAGAAACACTTGAAGCAATCACTTTTGTGAGCTAAGAAATAGGTCCAAGTGTATCTAGAGTAGTCATCCACAATCACAAAAGCATATTTGCTTCCACCTAGACTTGTTGTATCAATTAGTCCAAATAAGTCCAAATGGATCAATTGTAATGGTCTAGTGGTGCTAATTTGATTTTTTGGTTTGAAGCTTGTTTTTATGTGTTTGCCTAGTTGACATGCATCGCATACCTTATCCTTAATAAACTTCATATTCGGAATCCCTCGTACTAATTCTTGAGATGAGATTTTAGATATTGTTTTCATGCTTGCATGACCAAATCTCCTATGCCAAAGCCAAGCATCATCATTTACGGCGGAGAAACACATTTCATTACTTAGTTCATCAAGATTGATGGTATAGACATTATTTTGTTTTAAAGAAATCATAGTCATGTTATGATTTGGTTTTTCAATAATGCACATATTTGATTCAAATATAACGATATAACCTTTATCACATAGTTGACTAATACTTAAGAGATTGTGTTTCAATCCATCAACTAGTAAAACGTCATCAATGGAAAAACAAAATTTGTTACCAATAGTTCCCTTGCCAATGATTTTGCCTTTGTTGTTGTCTCCGAAGGTGACGTACCCTTCTTCTTTGCTAGTGAGCATAGAGAAATGAGATGGATCTCCAGTCATATGTCTTGAGCATCCACTATCGAGATACCATCTCTTGCTCCTAGCTTGTGGGTTTGTCTACAAAAGAGGATGATTTTTAGGTACCCATTTGATTTTGAGTGCCTCAAAAATTGACCCACTAACTTTGTTATTTATTATTGAATCCTTTATAGTTCCTTTAGGAACCCATATTAATTTTTGTGAACTAATTTTCCTAAATGGACATTTGTAGGCAATATGTCCGGATTTGCAACAGAAGTTACATTTCATATAAGAGGAAACATGTAATGTAGATCCTTTTATGAAAGTGGTAAGATTTTGATGTAATCCTTTTACAAATCCAATTCCATTTCTATTTGCGATGTGACCCTTGTGTGCAAGGATCATATCTAATCCTTTGCTACCAACCTTAAACTTGTTTAAGGTTTCTTTAAGAAGCAAATTTTCATTTTTTATTGCTTCTAAATGCTCACACTTAGAGCATGGAGGAGTTTGAAGATTCTCAAACTTATCTTGTAGCAAAGCATGCTCTTTTTTTAAGATACTTAACTTCTTGCTAATAGTTCTACACTCATCAAATAATTCATGAAAAGCGATAGAGAGTTCTTCAAAAGATAAATCTTCATTAAATAAATCACATACCTCTTCTCCTAAAGCCATTAGCGCGTAATGAGCAACTTGCTCGGTGTTGGACTCCTCTTCTTCGGATGCGCTTGAATCATCCCACGTTGCCTTGAGCGCCTTCTTCTTTGATGTTCTCTTTTTGGCTTGAGGACAATCGTTCTTGTAGTGGCCCGGTTTTTTGCATTCATAGCAAATCACTTGGTCATTCTTTTGTTCAAATTTATTTTTTATATTATTTTTAAATTTATTCTTTCTTAAATATTTTTTAAATTTTTGAGTCAAAAGTGCAATATCATTGTCACTGTCCTCATCACTTAATGTTCCTTTCAAGTGGTCTTCTTGTGATTTGAGTGTCATATCCTTTCTGTTCTTTGGAAGGGGGTTCTCGAGCTCGTCATGAGCTTGACATGTCATTTCGTAGGTCATTAGAGACCCAATGAGTTCTTCAAGAGGGAATACTTTAAGGTCTTTGGCCTCTTGAATGGTCGTGCCTTCATGAGTGACCTCAAGAGTTCTCCAAATATCAAAAGTCGAATCACAAATTGAAACACGATTAAATTCGTTTTTGTCTAGTGCACAAAACAAGGCATTCATAGCCTTTGCATTTAAAGCAAAAACCTTCTTCTCCGATTCATTCCATTCGCTCATCGGAAGAGAAGATTTTTGAAATCCATTCTCAATAATAGACCAAAGCTCAAAGTCCATAGAAATGAGGAAGATCCTCATGCGAGTCTTCCAATATGTGTAATCCGACCCATTAAACAAAGGTGGTCGTGCAATAGAATGACCCTCTTGCATGCCGGAGTAAGCCATCTCTCTTGGGTATTAAACCAAATATGAGAGATAACCTCGCTCTGATACCACTTGTTAGGATCGGAGCGGCACTAAGAGGGGGGGGTGAATTAGTGCAGCGGATTAAAACTTCGATTTTAGAAAAATCTTTCGTACGATAAGAACGGAACTTGAAAAGCTTAACTTGAAAGCGTATTCTTGAAGTTGCGCAGTAAAGGTAATAAGGAACTAAAGCATGTAAGAAGGTTTGCAGTAATGTAAATAGCAATAATGAAATGCAAACCAGAGATTACGCCGATTTTAGAGTGGTTCGGTCAAATGACCTACATCCACTTGCGAGGCCCCTCTTCGATGAGGCTCCCACCTTCCACTAGCAAATCTCTTGAAATGGAAGGGTAAATACCCCTCTTACAACCTTTTACAAGCAGTTCAACCTCTTACAAATTTTCAATAAGAAAGAATGAGGAGAACTCTCTAGCAAATTGAAAACAAGACTTGCTAAGACTTTCTAAGACTTTTCTCTCAATCAAATGCTTCTCAAAAGTTGTAATCTCAGCTGAGATTTGAGGGGTATTTATAGGCCTCAAGAGGATTCAAATTTGGGCTCCAAAATTTGAATTCTCTTTGGGTTCCCGATGTTGGCGGTGCCACCGCCCAGCCAAGAGGTGCCACCGCCCAGCGTTCGGGTGCTGGGAGGTGCAACCGCCCAGCCTAGGAGGTGTCACCGCCCAGCTCTCGGGTGCTGGGCGGTGCTACCGCCCAACCAGGCGGTGCCACCGCCTGGCTCTTCGATTTCACTGGTTTGGCTTAATTTTAGCCCAAACCATATCTGACTTTGGGCCCAGTTGGCCCCTAACCAGGATATAGGATTATCTCTTAATCCTAATCCTAATTACAAGTGAACTACATAACAAAAACACATCCTAAGCAAGCTTTCAACCGCGAACGTCGAGTCCTGTTTCGACGAGCTTTCCGACGAACTTCTTCCGACGGACTCCCATCAAGCTCCCGATCTTGTAATGACTTTAACGAGTAGCCGAGCCTTCTCGGTGATCTCCGTGAACCTCCGACGATCTCTTCGGCGAACTTCCAAAAATTTCGATAGGTTCCCAATTTCTTCTCGGTTGGTTCCGGCAGCATCTCCGACGATTCTTCTGACTCTTAAACGTCCATCGATCTTGACTCCGGTATTCTTGCTTTGTGTTTTCTGGTTATCATAGTTAATCCTGCACACTTAACTCAATAATATGGATTAGATCAATTAACCCATCAATTGATTTCATCATCAAAATCCGAGATTCAACAGAAGCTAGTCTTACGTCACTTAAACGCGCATCAGATAAATACTATCAATTTGTTTTATCATCAAAATCTGAGGTTCAACAATCTCCCCCTTTTTTATGATGACAACCAATTGATGACGGAGTAAACCTTAACTCCCCCTATCAATATGCCATATATGAGATGAACCTTGAATTCAAATTGAATTCAAGTCAAAGCAATATTTCATCATGAATATGTGCAACATAATATCACGCATAATCAAATTTTCATTACATCATTCCATGCATGATCATCAACATAACTTATTCCCCTTTATCATCAACAAAAAGGAGAAGCGCAACCATACAAGCTTTTGATATAAAATTTGAAATCATTGTATAATTTTAAGTTTTTGAAACATCATATATCATCGCATAATTTCATCATTGCATATATCATTATGCAAGCTAGCAAGTTTCTGATATGAAAGTTAGCAAATTTTTACATCTTTTGAAATGTGATGTTCAAGATAGCCAGTTCTTTCTTCTCTTTTAAGAAGTATAATTTTTGCTTCCTTTGCAATGTTCAAGCTAGCAATCATAACAAGTTTTACATCATGCAAGCTAGTAAAATTTTAACATAATTTTAAAAAATATAATCTAGTAATATTTGAGATGTTCAAGTAAGCAATCTCTGCTTGTCTTTTGAGATGAGCAAGCTAGCATATTTTTTCATCATCTTGAATTGTGTAAGCTAACAAATCTTTCTCTTTTGAGATGTGCACACTAGCAATTTTTTCTCCTCCTTTGTCATTAGCAAAAAGACGAGAATACTAAAAAGGTATAATTCATTTTTCTTTACATCAATTCTTTAAGAATCACATAAGGTATAAAACCATAAATACAAAAGAATTACACATAATAAAAATCATGATATGAAAGATATCAATATCAAAGATCAGGAAGGATCATGTCCTGATTCATTTTAATAAGTCTTTTCTTTTGTATATAGTAAAAAGAAATCATAAGAGATTAATTACAAGACAATCTTCAAAAGAAATCTTAAGTATCAAATTTTGAGAAATCGAGAATTTAACATGCCTAAGTTTAACATACAAGGCTAGCACTTTTTGCTTTCTTTTGCAATAATATTCTAATCATAGCATAAATCCAAAGGAGTCATATGAAAGACATGAAAGTTATTAATATGATAGATCAAGAATAATCAATTCATAAATACCAAAATACATGATTCATTTTAACAAATCTCCTCTTGAGATGCTAGCTATATTCTTCCCCCTTTTGACATTGTCAACAAGAAGCAAGTAGGGAAGAAATGCATAACAAAACTCAAGTCATAAATTCTCAAGATGTTAAGTAGCATATCATGATTTTTTTTGTTTTTGTTTTTGGATAAGTCTCCTTTTTAGTGAATAGCAAAAGGAATCGTAGGAGAACAAAAACAATATCTTGATTCATAAAAAAATCTCATGTATCAAATATCGAGAAATCAAGATCATGATTTAGATAAAACTCATTCAAATTCAAATCATCAAATCATCAAAATCATTTTCAAGAGATTCAAAATGACATAAGTTGATTTATCAATCTCTTTTAGAAAAATTGATAAGATAGAGAAAAAAAATTTAAAAAAAAATATTTTTCTTTTTTTAGTTGTTTCAATTTAAATGATTGATTTCATACATGCATGCCCTTGTCCTTTTTGTTCTAAACAAAAATATGCATCATCATTTAAAAGTAAAGTTCATCACGACAAGATCAATAAGCCAAACATCACAAAGATCATCATGTATAATTTTAAAATATAAAATCATCATTTTATTATTACATCATTAAATCATCAAGTATGGTTTTATTGAACATAAAGCATCATTAATTAAAATCAAAATGCAATATAGAAATCATCAAGATACACATTATTTTTTCTTAAAAATATATATAGGATAATCATTAGATTTAAATCTAACATTTTGTTCCTTTATCATAAAACATGTAATTTTCATGATCATAAAATAAAAAGAAGCATGATATAATTTTTTTTATTTTGTATTTTTTATTTTTTACTAACTAATTTAAAAATAACTCATGAAAAAGTATTAAATAATTTCAAAATAAAGTAAAGGAGTTTCGTTTGAGTTGTTTACCTCATTATCGAGAGTCACCAAAGGGAAGTTCGGCACTTCGTCTTCATCTGTTTGCTCGTTTACTCCTCGTCTTTTGAGGTACTCGATTTGTCCCAAGTCGTATTCTTCTTCTTTTAAAACTTCTTTTTTTTAAGTTTATTTTTATTCTTTAACTTTTGTTTTATGAACTTTCTAAATTTTACAGTGAGAAGTTCAAAGTCATCATCATCATCACTTGAGTTATCACTCAAATGGTATTCTAGTGTTCGAAGTGTCAAATCCTTCATGTTCTTTGGAAGATTGTTCTCATGTTCATTTTGTGCATTGTGCGTCATTTTATATGTCATCAATGAATCAAAAAGTTCTTCAAGTGGAAAATTATTGAGCTCTTTTGCCTCTTGTATTGTAGTTACTTTCAGATCCCAACTCTTTGGAAGAGATTTTAATATCTTATTAACAAGTTCATAATTTCAAAAATATTTACCAAAAGCTTTTAAACAACTCTACCAGTGGCTTCATTCAAAACAACTTGAAATCATGCATCAAAAGATTAATCTTCGAATCTTTTACTCTACTAGTGCCTTCGTGTGTGGTTTCAAGAGTGTGCCAAATATCGAAAGCTATCTCGCAAATAGAAACTCGATTAAATTTATTTTTGTCTAAGGTGCAAAACAAGGCATTTATAACATTTGCATTTAAAGAGAAAGTTCTCTTCTCCAACTCATTCCAATCGTTCATTCCAATAGTTTTGCTCGATTTCATTCGAAACAACTCGAAATCATGTATTAAAATATTAACTTTAGAATCTTTAACTCTACTTGTGCTTTTGTGTGTGATTTCAAGAGTGTGTCAAATATCGAAAGCCATTTCGCAAGTAGAAATCTGATTGAATTCATTTTTGTCTAAGGTGCAAAATAAAGCATTCATAGCTCTAGCATTTAAAGAAAAAAATTTCTTCTCCAAATCATTCCATTTATTCATTGGAGTAGAAGACTTTTGAAATCTGTTTTCAATGATATTCCATGAGTTTAAATCCATAGAAAGCAAGAAAACTATCATTCGAGTTTTTCAATAAGTGTAGTCCATCCCATTGAATATAGGAGGACGAATGATAGAAAAACCCTCTTGAAAGCCGAAAATAGCCATTTCTCTTAGGTGTTAAACCAAATGAGAAATAATCTGGCTCTGATACCAACTGTTAGGAACAAGTTGGTACTAAGAGCGGGGAGGGTGAATTAGTAGAGCGGATAAAAACATTGGTTTGAAATTTCTTCGTATGATAAAAACCGATCTTGGAAATGCTTAACCTGAAAGCATGTGGAAGTGTAGTGAAAGTAAGAATTTTGTTTGCAATAAAGGTAAATAGTAAGAAATTAATGCAAACCAGATTTTTATAGTGGTTTGGGCATCGTGACCTACATCCACTCGCCACTAATTTCTCGTCCGTCGAGGCCACCAGCATCCACTAATGATCTTCCTTCAATGGGCGAAGATCAACTATCCTTTTACACCTTCTCCTTTTCACAAGTTTAGGAGAAAACCTTTACACCCCTCTTTTATAAGGTTTCCCACACATACTTCCCTTAGAACTTTCTCTAAGCTTTAGGAGGGAACTCATCTTTCTAATAGGGTTTACAATTTTAGCATCATAGAGTTTTGTTCAAATTTCTTACTACTCTATGAAGGAATAGCTGTGGTATTTGTAACCCTAAATGGCTTTGAAACTTGGAGCCAAAATTTGAATCCCCGAAATTTTGGGGTACGGGCGGTACCACCGCCTGCATTGGGTGATACCACCACCTACAACCTGACATAGGATGGTACCACCGCCTAGTCTAACGGTACTATCACCTAGGAGACTATCTCTGGGCGGTACCATTGACCAGATTGGCGGTACCACCACGTGACATAGTCTCAGAGATTGTGCCACGATGGTGCCACATGTTGAGACACTGTTTGGCCTTTCACTTAGCCCAACATAGCCCAAACTTGGGCCCAATTGGCCCCCAATTGAGTTAGTCTAATTATATTTTAAATCAACTCAATTAGACTTTAAACTAACTCGATCTAGACATAATCGATTACAAGCGAATCCTATGTTGTCCGACATATCATTGGTTCTTCCGACGCATCGTCCGATCCTTCGGTGCATCATCCTCTCCTTTGGCATATTGCCTAATCAGCATGTTGTATTCTCACAACTTCTATTCTCCTTAGCGCAATGTCCGATCTTATTGGCCCGATGCCCGAATTCACGGACCGAAGCCTTCTACCGACACGTCGACCGATCCTCCGGCTCGATGTCCAATCTTCTAACATGTTTACTCCGGCTCAATGTCTGATTCCTCTTGCTTTAATCGATTTACCTTTTTTGATAGAAACTAGTCCTACATCACTTAAATGCATATCAGATAAACACTATCAATTGGTTTTATCATCAAAATCGGAGATTCAACAATCTCCCCCTTTTTTATGATGACAACCAATTGATGACGGAGTTAACCTTAACTCCCTCTATCAATATGCCATATGTGAGATGAACATTGAATTCAAATTAAATTCAAGTCAAAGAAATATTTCATCATGAATATGTGCAACATAATATCATGCATAGTCAAATTTTCAATGCATCATTCCATGCATGATCATCAACATAACTTCTCCCCCTTTATCATCAACAAAAAAGAGAATCACAACTATACAAGCTTTTGATATAAAATTTCAAATCATTGCATAATTTTAAGTTTTTGAAACATCATATATCATCACATAATTTTATCATTGCATATATTATTATGCAAGCTAGCAAGTTTTTGATATGAAAGTTGATAAATTTTTACATCTTTTGAAATGTGATGTTCAAGATAGCCAGTTCTTTCTTCTCTTTTGAGAAGTATAATTTTTGCTTCCTTTGCAATGTTCAAGCTAGCAATCCTAACAAGTTTTACATCATGTAGGCTAGCAAAATTTTAACATAATTTTAAAAAATATAAGCTAGCAATATTTGAGATGTTCAAGAAAGCAACTTTTGCTTCTTGAAATATGCAAGTAAGCAATCTTTGCTTCTCTTTTGAGATAGCAAGCTAGCATATTTTTTCATCTTCTTGAATTGTGTAAGCTAGCAAATCTTTCTCTTTTGAGATATGCACACTAGCAATTCTTTCTCCCACTTTCTCATTGGCAAAAAGAGGGGAATAATAAAAAGGTGCAATTCATTTCCCTTTACATCAATTCTTTAAGCATCACATAAGTTATACAACCATAAATACAAAAGAATTATACATAATAAAAATCATGACATGAATGATATCAATATCAAAGATCATGAAGGATCAAGTCATGATTTATTTTAATAAGTCTTTTCTTTTGTATATAGTAAAAAGAAATCTTAAGAGATCAATTACAAGGCAATCTTCAAAAGAATTATTAAGTATCAAATTTCGAGAAATCAAGAATTTAACATGCCTAAGTTTAACATACAAGGCTAGCACTTTTTTCTTTCTTTTGCAATAATATTCTAATCATAGCATAAATATAAAGGAGTCATATGAAAGACATGAAAGTTATTAATATGATAGATCAAGAATAATCAATTCATGAATACCAAAATATATGATTCATTTTAATAAATCTCCTCTTGAGATGCTAGCTATATTCTTCGCCCTTTTGTCATCGTCAACAAGAAGGAAGAAGGGAAGAAATGCATAACAAAACTCAAGTCATAAATTCTCAAGACGTTAAGTGGCATATCATGGTTTTTTTTGTTTTTATTTTTGGATAAGTCTCATTTTTAGTAAATAGCAAAGAGAATCATAGGAGAACAAAAACAAGATCTTGATTCATAAAAAATCTCATGTATTAAATATCGAGAAATTAAGATCATGATTCGGATAAAACTCATTCAAATTTAAATCATCAAATTATCAAAATCATTTTCAAGAGATTCAAAATGATATAAGTTGATTTATCAATCTTTTTTTAAAAAATCGCTAAGATAGAGAAAAAAAATTTCAAGAAAAGTATTTTCCTCTTTTTAGTTTTTTCATTTTAAGTGATTGATTTCATACATGTATGCCCTTGTCCTTTTTGTCCCAAACAAAAATATGCATCATCATTTAAAAGTAAAGTTCATCATGAAAAGTTCAATAAGCCAAACATCACAAAGATCATCATATATAATTTTGAAATATAAAATCATCATTTTATTATTACATCATCAAATCATTAAGTATGGTTTCATTAAACATAAAGCATCTTGAACTAAAATCAAAAGGCAATACGGAAATCATCAAGATACACATTATTTTTTCTTAAAAACATACATAGGATTATCATTAGATTTAAATCTAATATTTTGTTCTTTTATCATAAAACATGTAATTTTTATGATCATAAAATAAAAAGAAGCATGATATAATTTTTTATATTTTTTATATTTTTTACTAACTAATTTAAAAATAACTCTAGAAAAAGTATCAAGTAATTTTAAAATAAAGTAAAGGAGTTTCGTTTGAGTTGTTTACCTCATTATCGAGAGTCACCAAAGCGAAGTTCACCACTTTGTCTTCATCGGTTTGCTCAGTTTACTCCTCATCTTTAGAGGTACTCGATTTGTCCCAAGTCGCATTCTTCTTCTTTGAAAACTTCTTCTTTTTAAGTTTATTTTTATTCTTTAATTCTTGTTTCATGAACTTTCTAAATTTTATAATGAGAAGTTCAAAGTCATCATCATCATCACTTGAGTTATCACTCAAGTGGTATTCTAGTGTTCGAAGTGTCAAATCCATCCTGTTTTTTGGAAGATTATTCTCATATTCGTTTTGTGCATTGTGCGTCATTTCATATGTCATCAATGAACCAAAAAGTTCTTCAAGTGGAAAATTATTGAGATCTTTTGCCTCTTGTATTGTAGTTACTTTCAGATCCCAACTCTTTGGAAGAGATTTTAATATCTTATTAACAAGTTCATAATTTGAAAATTATTTACCAAGAGCTTTTAAACTATTGACGACATCCATAAAGTAGGTGTACATGCTAATATAATTTTTGCTCGACTTCATTCAAAACAACTTGAAATCATGCATCAAAATATTAACTTTAGAATCTTTAACTCTACTTGTGCCTTTGTGTGTGATTTTAAGAGTGTGCCAAATATCGAAAGCCATTTCGCAAGTAGAAATACGATTAAATTCATTTTTGTCTAAGGCGCAAAATAGAGCATTCATAGCTCTAGCATTTAAAGAAACAGTTTTCTTCTCTAAATCATTCCATTCATTCATTGGAGTAGAAGATTTTTAAAATCCGTTTTCAACGATATTCCATAAGTTTAATCCATAGAAAGCAAGAAAACTATCATTCGAGTTTTTTAATAAGTGTAGTTCATCCCATTGAACATTGGAGGACTAACGATAGAAAAACCCTCTTGAAAGCTAAAAATAGTCATTTCTCTTGGGTGTTAAACCAAATAAGATATAACCTGGCTCTGATACCAACTGTTATGAACAAGTTGACACTAAAAGCGGGGACGGTGAATTAGTGTAGTGGATAAAAACGTCAGTTTGAAATTTCTTCGTACGATAAAATCCGATCTCGGAAATGCTTAACTTGAAAGCATGCGGAAGTGTAGTGAAAGTAAGAATTTCATTTGCAATAAAAGTAAATAGTAAGAAATAAATATAAACCATATTTTTATAGTGGTTTGGGCATCGTGACCTACATCCACTCGCCACTAATTTCTCTTCCGTTGAGGCCATCGGCATCCACTAACGATCTTCCTTTAATGGGCGAAGATCAACTACTCTTTTACACCTTCTCCTTTTTACGGGTTTAGGAGAAAACTTTTACACCCCTCTTTTATGAGATTTCTCTCACACATCTCATTTAGAACTCTCTTTAAACTTTAGGAGGAGAGAACTCATCTTTCTAATAGGGTTTACAATTTTAGCATAACAGAGTTTTGCTCAAATTTCTTGCTACTCCATGAAGGAATAGCTGTGGTATTTATAGACCCCAAATGACTTCAAAACGTGGAGCCAAAATTTGAATCTTGGAAATTTCGGGGTACGGGCGGTACCATCGCCTGCACTAAGCGGTACCACTGCCTAGTCTGGTGGGACTATCGCATGGGAGACTGTGTCTGGGCAGTACCTGTTAGGATCGAGAGCACTAAGAGGGGGGGGGGGTGAATTAGTGCAGTGGAAATCTTACAGCGATTAAAACCAAAAGCTACGTTCGTTCAATAAAAACTATTATGATGCAAAAGCTAATTCTCAGTTTGTATCTAAGTGCAGTTTGCGTCTAAGCGCAGATTGCGTCTAAGCGCAGTTTACGTCTAAGCGCAGTTTGCGTCTAAACACAGTTTGCGTCTAAGCGCAGATTGCGTCTAAGCGCAGTTTACGTCTAAACGCAGATTTACGTCTAAACGCAGTTTTACGTCTAAACGCAGATTTACGTCTAAACGCAGTTTTACGTCTAAACGCAGATTTACGTCTAAACTCAGATTTACGTCTAAACGCAGTTTTACGTCTAAACGCAGATTTTCGTCTAAACACAGTTTTACGTCTAAACGCAGATTTACGTCTAAACTCAGTTTCAAAGGGATCTAAACTTTAGAAACTCGTTCGTAAAAGCGCAGAAGACAGTTTTGCAGAATCAAGGCGTAAACGTAAACTGCGATGTAAATATCGTACGAAAATGCTGGTTTACGTCTGAAAGCAGATTCGGACAGATCAGCACTTAAAAACTTGTTCGTGAAGGCGTAGAAGACAGTTTTGCAGAATTAAAACGTAAACGTAAACTGTAATGTACGAAAACACCGATTTACGTCTGAATGCAGATTCAGAAAGAACAGCACTTAGAATTTGTTCGTAAAAGCGCAGAGAGCAGTAGTTATGAAGGAGATTTGCAGTAATGATAAAGTGCTCAAAATAAATGCAAACCAGAGATTTAGAGTGGTTCGGTCAGTCTTGACCTACTCCACTTTTGGCTTCCTCCACTGACGAGGTCACCGACGTCAACTAGAGGCCTTCCTTCAATAGGCAAAGGCCAACTGCCCTTTTACAGTTTCTCTCCTTTTGACTGGCTCAGGAGACAACCTTTACAGACCTTTCTCTCCTCACTTTACAACTCAAAAACTTGAAGAACAGAAGGAGGAGACTTAAAGGCTTTACAACACTTTTGAGCTCTTAGAATCATAGAAAAGATCAAGATTTCGGTGTAGGTCTGTATCTTTTCAGTGCTAAATGGGTGGGGTATTTATAGGCCCCAACCCAATTCAAATTTGGAGCTCAAAACGATCAAATCCCGGAATTCCGGGATCAAGCGGTTGCACCTCTTAACTGGAGAGGTTGCACCGCCTGGCAGAGCTCGAAGACTGAGCTCAGGCGGTGCCACCTCTCTGTCAGGGAGGTTGCACCGCCCAGTCTTGCTCGAAGACTGAGCTCAGGCGGTGCCACCTCCCGGCTGGGGAGGTTGCACCGCCCAGTCTCGCTGGGAGGCTTAGCCCAGGCGGTGCCACCTCCTGGCCTAGGCGGTTGCACCTCCTGGTGCAATCAGGGTCCGAATGGTTAGCTCCATTCGGCCCAATTTCAGTCTTTCAGGGGCCCAATTGCCCCAAGATTAAGCTAATGGGATCACCTCCCATTTTCCAACTTAATCAACGTGCTAACTACGATTAGATCTAAGACAATTTCTGCAGCTTTGCTTCGGTGCGTCAATCGCTTCTTCCGGCGAGTTTCCGGCGAACTTCCGTCGATCATCCGATGAACCCTCGGTGATGCTCCTGCGGACTTCCGGCAAACTCCTTGACTTTGCGACGATCCACTTGGCAAGTTCCGACGAGCTTCGCTTGGCAAGCTTCTGGACTTCTCGGATCTGTTCTCGCAGAACCTCCGACGACCGTCCGAACTTCCGTCGAACTCTCGAACTCCCAACGTGATCATGAACTTGACTCCGGCGCAACTCCTGCTGCTTGTCTAACTTTCATCGTAGTTAATCCTGCACACTTATCTCAACACATAGATTAGACAACAAATGACAATTGACTTCATCATCAAAATCCGAGATTCAACAATCTCCCCCTTTTTGATGATGACAATCAATTGATAATGGAGTTATCCTTAACTCCCCCTGTCTATATGCCATAGTTGAGATAAGTCAACCTTGAATTCAAGACCTAAGAATTCAAGTGACGTATTGATAAGTTAGATCAGTTAAACTTATCAATACTCCCATCATGATACTCATCATGATGTATCTCTTCAAGGATGATGTCAAGGCTTGACATACATCATCAAGTTTGTATGATTGTGTTTGTAACTATTCATCATGTAGTTTGAACATTATCATATAAAGCTGTGAAGCACTATTACATGATGCACACATTTGAAATATTCTAGCAAGTTTTGCATTTTCTTCACATGATAAGATATCAACTCAAGGCATAATGCAAACTTTAGCACATGTTCATATATCTCTTGGTGATGCAAGGATGGCATAATCATAGCAGTGTATTTATAGCATCACTCATAGTATTTCTAATCATGGTAGTGTTTATGAATTCATATATCTCCCCCTTTGTCATCAACAAAAAGCATAGTAATTATGATACCAGGAAAATAATAATAGCAAGCTTATAGAGGAATTTTACATAGATTGCTTTAAATACTTCTTCCCCTTTTTGTTATAATCCATTGTCTATGTAAAGATTTTGCAGGATGGAATACATACACATGAATCACTTCATCAAATTTATTTCAGAAACTTATTTTTCATGAAAGTGTACGAGAAAATCTGGTGTATAGCATTCGAATAAATAAGATGCATTCGGACAAGATTTTGTTGCAGATTTTCACATATAATCATGGAAACATGGCAATCAAGTGATTTGATCATTTAATAAAGTTTGAAAAATAATTTTAACTAGTTTAAGTATTCGGACACATCAACATTCCTAATTCTCTTCGAATGAAATCAAATTGTTCTTCACTTAGAGGTTTTGTAAAGATATCAGCTAGTTGATGTTTAGTATTAATGAACTCTATGATTATATCATGATTCGCAACATGATCTCGTATAAAGTGATGTCTGATATCAATATGTTTTGTTCTTGAGTGTTGTATAGGATTCTTTGTTAAGCATATTGCACTCGTGTTATCACATTTAATGGGAATATCTTTAAGATTAATTTTGTAATCTTCTAAAGTGTTTTTCATCCGTACAACTTGTGCACAGCATGCACTTGCTGCAATATATTCAGCTTCGGTTGTTGATAGAGCAACCGAGCTTTGTTTCTTAGATGACCAGGAAACAAGAGCATGTCCTAAAAATTGACATGTTCCTGATGTGCTTTTTCTATCTAATCTACAACCAGCAAAGTCCACATCAGCATAAGCAATTAACTCAAGATTCTCTGATTTTGGGTACCATAATCCTAGATTTGTGGTACCATTAAGGTATCTGAGTATTCTTTTAACTGCTTTGAGATGAGATATCTTAGGGTTTGATTGAAATCTAGCACAAAGTCCTACACTGAACATGATGTCTGGTCTTGTTGCAGTGAGGTAAAGTAAACTTCCTATCATACCCCTATAAGTTTTTTGATCAAAGCTTTCTCCACTTTCATCAATTTCTAATCTAGTGGAGGTGCTCATAGGAGTGTTAATGGCTTTTGAGTTCTCCATATTAAACTTCTTGAGTAGATTCATGGCATATTTAGTTTGACTAATAAAGATGTCATTGCTTAGTTGTTTGATTTGTAAACCTAAGAAGAATGTTAACTCTCCCATTAAACTCATTTCGAATTCAAGACTCATAGTTTTAGCAAAAGATTCACAGAGAGATTCATTCGTAGAACCAAAGATAATATCATCAACATAAATTTGAACAATGAGAAAATTATTTTCAAAATTCTTGATGAATAATGTAGTATCAACCTTGGGTAAGGAAGTGGATGCATCCAAGTTGCTAGTTGGAGATGGGGTTTCGTTTAAATTCAAAGAATCAAAGTTAACATCATCATCAAGATCATTTTTCTTAATTTCGGAAATCTCATTGAAAACAACATGGATGGATTCTTCAATAATTAAAGTTCTTTTATTGAAAATACGAAAAGCTTTAGAAACCGAAGAATAACCAAGAAAGATTCCTTCATCAGATTTAGCATCGAATTTTCCTAAGTTATCCTTTTCATTCAAGATAAAACACTTACACCCAAAGACTTTAAAATATGAGACATTGGGTTTTTTGTTATTCCATAACTCATAAGGAGTTTTGGTGAGTAAGGGTCTTACTAGAACTCTATTCAAAATTAGCATGCAGTGTTTACAGCTTCGGCCCAACAATATTTGGGTAGGCTATGTTCATTCAACATGGTTCTTGCCATTTCTTGTAGATTTCGATTTTTTCTTTCTACTACCCCATTTTGTTGAGGATTTCTTGGAGTAGAGAAATTATGGTTGTATCCATTGAGTTCACAGAATTCTTGGAAATCATGGTTTTGAAATTCTCCACCATGATCACTTCTAATTGACGAAATCATAGATCCCTTCTCATTTTGAACGAGTTTACAAAACTTGGTAAAATATCTAAAGCATTCATTTTTCTGTTTTAAGAAGTAGGTCCATGTATATCTGCTATAGTCATCAACAATGACAAATGCGTATTTGCTACCTCCTAGACTCGATGTAGAGATTGGTCCGAACAAGTCCATATGGATCAATTGTAAGGGCCTAGATGTGCTTATTTGATTCTTAGCTTTGAAACTACCCTTAATTTGTTTACCTAATTGGCAAGCATCGCATACATTATCTTTGATGAACTTGATATGAGGAATTCCTCTTACAAGTTCTCTAGATGATACTTGAGTGATTAGTTTCATGCTAGCATGACCTAATCTTCTATGCCATAGCCAAGCATCCTCATTCATAACGGCAAAACACATTTCATCACATAAGTCATTGATGTCAATAGTGTATACGTTATTTTGTTTTAATGCAATCATAGATATATTTTTATGTGGTTTTTCAATGATGCAAGCATTAGATTCGAATTTGACAGTATATCCTTTATCACATAATTGACTAATACTCAAGAGGTTATGTTTTAAACCATCAACTAACAGAACATCTTCAATAAAGAGGTTGGATTTGTTACCTATGGTTCCTTTGCCAATGATTTTACCCTTGTTGTTGTCTCCGAAGGTGACATAGCCTTCGTCTATGCTAGTGAGCTTAGAGAATTGAGATGGATCTCCGATCATATGCCTTGAGCATCCACTATCAAGGTACCATCTCTTGCTCCTAGCTTGCGATGGTTTAGTTTTCTACAAGAAAGGATGATGTTTAGGTACCCATTTGCTTTTGGGTGCCTCACAAATAAATCTACATTTCTTATCATGTTGCATAGAATTTTTCATGGTTCCTTTAGGAACCCAAATCAATTTGTTTGGACTTATTTTCTTGAATGGACAACAATGTGTCTTGTGTCCAATTTTGCAACAAAAGTTACATTTTGCTTGGTGTTGAACATGTAAGATGGAGCCTTTTATAAAAGTGGTTGGATTTAGGTGAGGACTTCTCACAAATCCAATTCCACGTCTTTTTGGAACGTGACCCTTGTTTGCAAGGATCATGTTCAATGACTTGCTACCAACCTCGAATTTCTTCAAGGTGTCCTTGAGTAGCAGGTTTTCTTTTTGTAAAGTTTCTAAATCATGACATTTGATACATGAATGTAAACTATCATGATGTTCAACTTTTAACTTGTCAAACTCACAAGTAAGACTATCATGCACCTTTTTCAGCAATTTGTATTTTCTACTGATATTTTTGCATTCATCAAACAATTCATGGAAAGCATTTAATAATTCATCGAATGATAAATCTGCATCTATTGAATTTGTTACCTCATCTTCGATGGCCATTAAGGCGTAATGAGCAACTTGCTCGGTGTTGGACTCCTCTTCTTCGGATGCGCTTGAGTCATCCATCCCATGTTGCTTGAAGCGCCTTTTTCTTTGATGTTCTCTTCTTGACTTGGGGACAATCACTCTTGTAGTGTCCCGGCTTTTTGCATTCATAGCAGATTACTTGGTCCTTCTTGGGTTCAAGTTTATTTTTTGTATCATTCTTAAACTTGTTTCTTTTAAAGAACTTTTTAAACTTTCTTGTTAGAAGTGCCAAGTCATCATCACAGTCCTCATCACTTGAGTTTTCTCTCAAGTGGCATTCAGAAGTTTTGAGTGTCATATCCTTCCTGTTCTTTGGAAGGATGTCTTCTTGCTCTTCATGAGCTTTACAAGTCATTTCGTAGGTCATTAATGACCCGATTAGTTCTTCAAGAGGGAAATTTCGCAGATCTTTTGCCTCTTGAATAGCAGTGACTTTAGGATCCCAACTCTTAGGAAGGGATCTTAGTATCTTATTAACAAGCTCAAAATCCGAAAAGCTCTTTCCGAGTCCTTTTAGACCGTTGACGACATCCGTGAAACGGGTAAACATGTCGCCAATGGTTTCACTCGGTTTCATGCGGAAAAGTTCAAAAGAATGTAACAACAAATTGATTTTTGACTCTTTTACTCTACTTGTGCCCTCATGGGTCACTTCGAGTGTGTGCCAAATATCAAATGCAGTTTCACAAGTTGAAACACGGTTAAACTCGTTTTTATCAAGTGCACAAAATAAGGCATTCATAGCCTTTGCATTAAGAGCGAAAGCCTTCTTCTCCAAATCATTCCAATCGATCATTGGAAGAGAAGACTTCGAAAATCCGTTTTCGACAAGATTCCACAGTTCAAAATCCATAGAAATAAGAAAGATCCTCATTCGGGTCTTCCAGTAGGTGTAGTCCGTCCCACTGAACATGGGTGGACGCGTAATAGAATGCCCCTCTTGGTTTCCGGCGTATGCCATTTCTCTTTGGGGTTTAATCCGTTAGAGAGTTAACCTTGCTCTGATACCAATTGTTAGGATCGAGAGCACTAAGAGGGGGGGGGGGGGTGAATTAGTGCAGCGGAAATCTTACAGCGATTAAAACCAAAAGTTGCGTTCGTTCAATAAAAACTATTATGATGCAAAAGCTAATTCTCAGTTTGTATCTAAGTGCAGTTTGCGTCTAAGCGCAGATTGCATCTAAGCGCAGTTTGCATCTAAGCGCAGTTTGCGTCTAAACACAGTTTGCGTCTAAGCGCAGATTGCGTCTAAGCGCAGTTTACATCTAAACGCAGATTTACGTCTAAACGCAGTTTTACGTCTAAACGCAGATTTACGTCTAAACGCAGTTTTACGTCTAAACGCAGATTTACGTCTAAACTCAGATTTACGTCTAAACGCAGTTTTACGTCTAAACGCAGATTTACGTCTAAACGCAGTTTTACGTCTAAACGCAGATTTACGTCTAAACTCAGTTTCAAAGGGATCTGTGTTAGGATCGAGAGCACTAAGAGGGGGGGGGTGAATTAGTGCAGCGGATATTTTTCAGCGATTAAAAAACGAAAGCTGCGTTCGTTCGATAAAGACTATTTTGATGCAAAAGCCGATTCTAAGATTACTTATGATTAAGTGCAGTTTACGTTTAAACACAGTTAGCGTCTAAACGCAGTTTGCGTCTAAATGCAGATTGCGTCTAAACTCAGATTGCGTCTAAGCGCAGTTTGCGTCTTAGCGCAGATTGCGTCTAAGCGCAGATTGCGTCTAAGCGCAGATTGCGTCTAAACACAGTTTGCGTCTAGGAGCAGTTTAAGCAGAAGTATAAAGACAATGTGCTGCTGTTGTACAGCTCAAAAAGTAATCTGCAAAAAACAGATTTACGTCTAAACGCAGATTTACGTCTAGACGCAGATTTACGTCTAAACGCAGATTTACTTCTTAAACGCAGATTTACGTCTGAACTTTGAAACTCGTTTGTATACTCGCAGAAGGCAGTATGCAGTTGAAATCAAGACGTAAACGTGAACTGAGATCTGATGATTGTGCGAGGAAAGCCGATTTACGTCTAAATGCAGTTTTACGTCTAAATGTTGAAACTCGTTCGTAAAATTGTAGAGGACAGTTTGCAGTTATCAATAGTATCAAAATGTAAGGGTAAACTGTAAAGAAACTCGTTCATAAAAGCACAGAAGACAGTTCTGCAGAATCAAACGTAAACGTAAACTGTAATGTACGAAAATACGAATTTACGTCTGAATGCATATTCAGAAGAACAGCACTTAGAACTTGTTCGTGAAAGCGCAGAGAGCAGTAGTAATGAAGGAGGTTTGCAGTAATGATAAAGTGCTCAAAAATAAAAGCAAACCAGAGATTTAGAGTGGTTCGGTCAGCCTTGACCTACTCCACTTTTGGCTTCCTCCACCGACGAGGTCGCCGACGTCAACTAGGGGCCTTCCTTCAATAGGCGAAGGCCAAACTGCCCTTTTACAGTTTCTCTCCTTTTGACAGGCTCAGGAGACAACCTTTACAGACCTTTCTCTCCTCACTTTACAACTGAAAACTTGAAGAACAGAAGGAGGAGACTTAAAGGCTTTACAACACTTTTGAGCTCTTAGAATCACAGAAAAGATCAAGATTTCGGTGTAGGTCTGTATCTTTTCAGTGCTGAATGGGTGGGGAATTTATAGGCCCCAACCCAATTCAAATTTGGAGCTCAAAACAATCAAATCCCGGAATTCTGAGATCAGGCGGTTGCAACTCTTGACTGGAGAGGTTGCACCGCCTGGCAGAGCTCGAAGACCGAGCTCAGGCAGTGCCACCTCTCTGCCAGGGAGGTTGCACCGCCCAGTCTTGCTCGAAGACTGAGCTCAGGCGGTGCCACCTCTCTGTCAGGGAGGTTGCACCGCCCAGTCTAGCTCGAAGACTGAGCTCAGGCGGTGCCACCTCCCGGCTGGGGAGGTTGCACCGCCCAGTCTCGCTGGAAGGCCTAGCCCAAGCGGTGCCACCTCCTGGCCTGGGCGGTTGCACCTCCTGGTGCAATTAGGGTCCGAATGGTTCATTCCATTCGGCCCAATTTCAGTCTTTCAGGGGCCCAATTGCCCCAAGATTAAGCCAATGGGATCACCTCCCATTTTCCAACTTAATCAACGTGCTAACTATGATTAAATCTAAGACAACTTCTGCAGCTTTGCTTCGGTGCGTCAATCGCTCCTTCCGGCGAGTTTCCGGCGAACTTCCGTCGATCATCCGATGAACCCTCGGTGATGCTCCTACGGACTTCCGGCAAACTCCTGGACTTTGCGATGATCCACTTGGCAAGTTCCGACGAGCTTCGCTTGGCAAGCTTCTGGACTTCTCGGATCTGTTCTCGCAGAACCTCCGACGACCGTCCGAACTTCCGTCGAACTCTCGAACTCCCAACGTGATCATGAACTTGACTCCGGCGCAACTCCTGCTGCTTGTCTATCTTTCATCGTAGTTAATCCTGCACACTTATCTCAACACATAGATTAGACAACAAATGACAATTGACTTCATCATCAAAATCCGAGATTCAACAATCTCCCCCTTTTTGATGATGACAATCAATTGATAATGGAGTTATCCTTAACTCCCCCTGTCTATATGCCATAGTTGAGATAAGTCAACCTTGAATTCAAGACCTAAGAATTCAAGTGACATATTGATAAGTTAGATCAGTTAAACTTATCAATACTCCCATCATGATACTCATCATGATGTATCTCTTCAAGGATGATGTCAGGGTTTGACATACATCAATAAGTTTGTATGATTGTGTTTGTAACTATTCATCATGTAATTTGAACATTATCTTATAAAGCTGTGAAACTTATTACATGATGCACACATTTGAAATATTCTAGCAAGTTTTGCATTTTCTTCACATGATAAGATATCAACTCAGGGCATAATGCAAACTTTAGCACATGTTCATATATCTCTTGGTGATGCAAGGATGGCATAATCATAGCAGTGTTTATAGCATCATTCATAGTATTTCTAATCATGGCAGTGTTTATCAATTCATATATATCTCCCCCTTTGTCATCAACAAAAAGCATAGTAACTATGATACCAGAAAATAATAATAGCAAGCTTATAGAGGAATTTTACATAGATTGCTTTAAATACTTCTTCCCCTTTGTGTTATAATCCATTGTCTATGTAAAGATTTTGCAGGATGGAATACATACACATGATTTTGTTGCAGATTTTCACATATAATCAAGTGATTTAATCATACAATATAGTCCGAAAAAAAATTATTTTAACAAATTTATCTGTTCGGACACATCAACATTCCTAAGTCTTTTCTAATGAAATCAAATTGTTCTTCACTTAGAGGTTTTGTAAAAATGTCAGCTAGTTGATGTTTAGTATCAATGAACTCTATGGTTACGTCATGATTGGTGACATGATCACGTATAAAGTGATGTCTAATATCAATATGTTTTGTTCTTGAGTGTTGTATAGGATTCTTGGTTAAGCATATTGCACTTGTGTTATCACATTTAATTGGAATATTTTTGAGATGAACTTTATAATCTTCTAAGGTATTTTTCATCCATACAACTTGTGCACAGCATGCACTTGCTGCAATATATTCAGCTTCGGTTGTTGATAGTGCAACCGAGTTTTGTTTCTTTGATGACCAGGAAACAAGGGCATGTCCTAAAAATTGACATGATCCTGATGTGCTTTTTCTATCTAATCTACAGCCAGCAAAGTCAGCATCAGCATAAGCAATTAACTCAAAATTCTCTGATTTTGGGTACCATAATCCTAGATTTGTGGTACCATTAAGATATCTAAATATTCTTTTAACTGCTTTGAGATGAGATATCTTAGGGTTTGATTGAAATCTAGCACAAAGTCCTACACTGAACATGATGTCTGGTCTGGTTGCAGTGAGGTAAAGTAAACTTCCTATCATACCCCTATAAGTTTTTTGATCAAAGCTTGCTCCACTTTCATCAATTTCTAACTTAGTGGAGGTGCTCATATGAGTGTTACTAGCCTTTGAGTTGTTCATGTTAAACCTTTTTAATAAATTCATGGCATATTTAGTTTGACTAATAAAGATGCCATTGCTTAGTTGTTTGATTTGTAAACCTAAGAAGAATGTTAATTCTCCCATTAAGCTCATTTCGAATTCAAGACTCATAGTTTTAGTAAAAGATTCACAAAGAGATTCATTTGTAGAGCCAAAGATGATATCATCAACATAAATCTGAACAATGAGAAAATTATTTTCAAAATTCTTGATAAACAATGTAGTATCAACCTTGCCTTTTATGAAATTATTTTCAATGAGAAAAGAACTAAGTCTCTCATACCAAGCCCTTGGGGCTTGTTTTAAACCATAGAGAGCTTTAGTTAATCTAAACACATGATTAGGGAGGCTATTATTTTCAAATCCAGGAGGTTGTTCAACATAAACTTCTTCGGAAATAAAACCATTTAGAAAAGCGCTTTTAACATCCATTTGAAATAACTTAAAATTATTACAACTGGCATAGGCAAGGAGCATCCTTATGGCTTCCAATCGAGCCACAGGTGCGAAGGTTTCTTCGTAATCGATACCTTCTTCTTGGTTGAAACCTTTGGCCACTAATCTAGCCTTGTTTCTAACCACGATACCATTTTCATCTTGCTTGTTTCTAAAGACCCATTTAGTACCAATAACTAAATGGTCATTTGGCCTAGGAACAAGCGTCCACACCTCATTTCTCTCAAATTGATTTAATTCATCTTGCATTGCGATAATCCATGAATCATCTTTCATGGCTTCATCAACACATTTGGGTTCAATTTGGGAGAGAAAGGCGGCGTTGGCACAAAAGTTTTTAAAAGAAGATTGTGTTTGAACCCCCTTTGATGTGTCTCCTAGGATTAGCTCCTTAGGATGAGCATCTACATACTTCCAATCCTTGGGTAAGGATGTTTCGGAAGTGGATGCATCCAAGTTGCTAGTTGGAGACGGGGTTTCGTTTAAATTCAAGGAATCAAAATTAACATCATCATCAAGATCATTTTTCTTAATTTTTGAAATCTCATTGAAAACAACATGGATGGATTCTTCAATAATTAAGGTTCTTTTATTGAAAATACGAAAAGCTTTAGAAACCGAAGAATAACCAAGAAAGATTCCTTCATCAGATTTAGCATCGAATTTTCCTAAGTTATCCTTTTCATTCAAGATAAAACACTTACACCCAAAGACTTTAAAATATGAGACATTGGGTTTTTTGTTATTCCATAACTCATAAGGAGTTTTGGTGAGTAAGGGTCTTACTAGGACTCTATTTAAAATATAGCATGCAGTGTTTACAGCTTCGGCCCAAAAATATTTGGGTAGGCTATGTTCATTCAACATGGTTCTTGCCATTTCTTGTAAATTTTGATTTTTTCTTTCTACTACCCCATTTTGTTGAGGATTTCTTGGAGTAGAGAAATTATGGTTGTATCCGTTGAGTTCACAGAATTCTTGGAAATCATGGTTTTGAAATTCTCCACCATGATCACTTCTAATTGACGAAATCATAGATCCCTTCTCATTTTGAACAAGTTTACAAAACTTGGTAAAATATCTAAAGCATTCATTTTTCTATTTTAAGAAGTAGGTCCATATATATCTGCTATAGTCATCAACAATGACAAAGGCGTATTTGCTACCTCCTAGACTCGATGTAGAGATTGGTCCGAACAAGTCCATATGGATCAATTGTAAGGGCCTAGAGGTGCTTATTTGATTCTTAGCTTTGAAGCTACCCTTAATTTGCTTACCTAATTGGCAAGCATCACATACATTATCTTTGATGAACTTGATATGAGGAATTCCTCTTACAAGTTCTCTAGATGATACTTGAGTGATTAGTTTCATGCTAGCATGACCTAATCTTCTATGCCATAGCCAAGCATCCTCATTCATAACGGCAAAACACATTTCATCACATAAGTCATTGATGTCAATAGTGTATACGTTATTTTGTTTTAATGCAATCATAGATATATTTTTGTGTGGTTTTTCAATGATGCAAGCATTAGATTCAAATCTTATAATATATCCTTTATCACATAATTGACAATGCTCAAGAGGTTATGTTTTAAACCATCAACTAGTAAAACATCTTCAATAGAGAAGTTGGATTTGTTACCTATGGTTCCTTTGCCAATGATTTTACCCTTGTTGTTGTCTCCGAAGGTGACATATCCTTCGTCTATGCTAGTGAGCTTAGAGAATTGAGATGGATCTCCGGTAATATGCCTTGAGCATCCACTATCAAGGTACCATCTCTTGCTCCTAGCTTGCGATGGTTTAGTTTTCTACAAGAAAGGATGATGTTTAGGTACCCATTTGCTTTTGGGTGCCTCATAAATAGATCTGCATTTTCTATCATGTTGCATAGAGTTTATCATGGTTCCTTTAGGGACCCAAATTAGTTTGTTTGGACTTATTTTCTTGAATGGACAACAATGTGTCTTGTGTCCAGATTTGCAACAAAAGTTGCACTTGGTTTGGTGTTGAACATGTAAGATTGAGCCTTTTATGAAGGTGGTTGGATTTTGGTGAGGACTTCTCACAAATCCAATTCCGCTCCTTTTTGGAATGTGACCCTTGTTTGCAAGGATCATGTTTAATGACTTGCTACCAACCTCGAATTTCTTCAAGGTGTCCTTGAGTAGCAGGTTTTCTTTTTGCAAAGTTTCTAAATCATGACATTTGATACATGAATTTAAACTATCATGATGTTCGACTTTTAACTTATCAAACTCACAAGTAAGACTATCATGCATCTTTTTCAGCAATTTATATTTTCTACTTATACTCTTGCATTCGTCAAATAAGTCATTGAAAGCATTTAATAATTCATCGAAAGATAAATCAGCATCTATTGAATTTGTTACCTCATCTTCGATGGCCATTAAGGCGTAATGAGCAACTTGCTCGGTGTTGGACTCCTCTTCCTCAGATGCGCTCGAATCATCCCATGTTGCTTGGAGCGCCTTCTTCTTTGTTGTTCTTTTCTTGACTTCGGGACAATCACTCTTGTAGTGTCCCGGCTTTTTGCATTCATAGCAGATTACTTGGTCCTTTTTGGGTTCAAGTTTATTTTTTGCATCATTCTTAAACTTGTTTCTTTTAAAGAACTTTTTAAACTTTCTTGTTAGAAGTGCCAAGTCATCATCACAGTCCTCATCACTTGAGTTTTCTCTCAAGTGGCATTCTGAAGTTTTGAGTGCCATATCCTTCCTGTTCTTTGGAAGGATGTCTTCTTGCTCTTCATGAGCTTTACAAGTCATTTCGTTGGTCATTAATGACCCGATTAGTTCTTCAAGAGGGAAATTTCGCAGATCTTTTGCCTCTTGAATAGCGGTGACTTTAGGATCCCAACTCTTAGGAAGGGATCTTAGTATCTTATTAACAAGCTCAAAATCCGAAAAGCTTTTTCCGAGTCCTTTTAGACCGTTGACGACATCCGTGAAACGAGTAAACATGTCGCCAATGGTTTCACTCGGTTTCATCCGAAAAAGTTCGAAAGAATGTAACAGCAAATTGATTTTTGACTCTTTTACTCTACTTGTGCCCTCATGGGTCACTTCGAGCGTGTGCCAAATATCAAACGCAGTTTCACAAGTTGAAACATGGTTAAACTCGTTTTTATCAAGTGCACAAAATAAGGCATTCATAGCCTTTGCATTAAGAGCGAAAGCCTTCTTCTCCAAATCATTCCAATCGATCATTGGAAGAGAAGACTTTGAAAAACCATTCTCGACAAGATTCCAAAGATCAATGTCCATAGAAATAAGAAAGATTCTCATTCGGGTCTTCCAATAGGTGTAGTCCGTCCCATTAAACATGGGTGGACGTGTAATGGAATGGCCCTCTTGGTTTCCGGCGTAAGCCATCTCTCTTGGGTTTTAATCCTTTTGAGAGTTAACCGGGCTCTGATACCAATTGTTAGGATCGAGAGCACTAAGAGGGGGGGGTGAATTAGTGCATCGGATATTTTTCAGCGATTAAAAAACGAAAGCTGCGTTCGTTCGATAAAGACTATTTTGATGCAAAAGCCGATTCTAAGATTACTTATGATTAAGTGCAGTTTACGTTTAAACACAGTTAGCGTCTAAACGCAGTTTGCGTCTAAATGCAGATTGCGTCTAAACTCAGATTGCGTCTAAGCGCAGTTTGCGTCTTAGCGCAGATTGCGTCTAAGCGCAGATTACGTCTAAGCGCAGATTGCGTCTAAACACAGTTTGCGTCTAGGAGCAGTTTAAGCAGAAGTATAAAGACAATGTGCTGCTGTTGTACAGCTCAAAAAGTAATCTGCAAAAAACAGATTTACATCTAAACGCAGATTTACGTCTAGACGCAGATTTACGTCTAAACGTAGATTTACGTCTTAAACGCAGATTTACGTCTGAACTTTGAAACTCGTTTGTATACTCGCAGAAGGCAGTATGCAGTTGAAATCAAGACGTAAACGTGAACTGAGATCTGATGATTGTGCGAGGAAAGCCGATTTACGTCTAAATGCAGTTTTACGTCTAAATGTTGAAACTCATTCGTAAAATTGTAGAGGACAGTTTGCAGTTATCAATAGGATCAAAATGTAAGTGTAAACTGCAAAGAAACTCATTCGTAAAAGCACGGAAGACAGTTCTGTAGAATCAAACGTAAACGTAAACTGTAATGTACGAAAATACGAATTTACGTCTGAATGCAGATTCGGAAGAACAGCACTTAGAACTTGTTCGTGAAAGCGCAGAGAGCAGTAGTAATGAAGGAGGTTTGCAGTAATGATAAAGTGCTCAAAAATAAACGCAAACCAGAGATTTAGAGTGGTTCGGTCAGCCTTGACCTACTCCACTTTTGGCTTCCTCCACCGACGAGGTCGCCGACGTCAACTAGGGGCCTTCCTTCAATAGGCGAAGGCCAAACTGCCCTTTTACAGTTTCTCTCCTTTTGACAGGCTCAGGAGACAACCTTTACAGACCTTTCTCTCCTCACTTTACAACTGAAAACTTGAAGAACAGAAGGAGGAGACTTAAAGGCTTTACAACACTTTTGAGCTCTTAGAATCACAGAAAAGATCAAGATTTCGGTGTAGGTCTGTATCTTTTCAGTGCTGAATGGGTGGGGAATTTATAGGCCCCAACCCAATTCAAATTTGGAGCTCAAAACAATCAAATCCCGGAATTCTGGGATCAGGCGGTTGCACCTCTTGACTGGAGAGGTTGCACCGCCTGGCAGAGCTCGAAGACCGAGCTCAGGCGGTGCCACCTCTCTGCCAGGGAGGTTGCACCGCCCAGTCTTGCTCGAAGACTGAGCTCAGGCGGTGCCACCTCTCTGTCAGGGAGGTTGCACCGCCCAGTCTAGCTCGAAGACTGAGCTCAGGCGGTGCCACCTCCCGGCTGGGGAGGTTGCACCGCCCAGTCTCGCTGGAAGGCCTAGCCCAGGCGGTGCCACCTCCTGGCCTGGGCGGTTGCACCTCCTGGTGCAATCAGGGTCCGAATGGTTCATTCCATTCGGCCCAATTTCAGTCTTTCAGGGGCCCAATTGCCCCAAGATTAAGCCAATGGGATCACCTCCCATTTTCCAACTTAATCAACGTGCTAACTACGATTAAATCTAAGACAACTTCTGCAGCTTTGCTTCGGTGCGTCAATCGCTCCTTCCGGCGAGTTTCCGGCGAACTTCCGTCGATCATCCGATGAACCCTCGGTGATGCTCCTGCGGACTTCCGGCAAACTCCTGGACTTTGCGACGATCCACTTGGCAAGTTCCGACGAGCTTCGCTTGGCAAGCTTCTGGACTTCTCGGATCTGTTCTCGCAGAACCTCCGACGACCGTCCGAACTTCCGTCGAACTCTCGAACTCCCAACGTGATCATGAACTTGACTCCGGCGCAACTCCTGCTGCTTGTCTATCTTTCATCATAATTAATCCTGCACACTTATCTCAACACATAGATTAGACAACAAATGACAATTGACTTCATCATCAAAATCCGAGATTCAACAATCTGAACTTTAGAAACTCGTTCGTAAAAGCGCAGAAGATAGTTTTGCAAAATCAAGGCGTAAACGTAAACTGCGATGTAAATATCGTACGAAAACGCTGGTTTACGTCTGAAAGCAGATTCGGACAGATCAGCACTTAAAAACTTGTTCGTGAAGGCGTAGCAGACAGTTTTGCAGAATTAAAACGTAAACGTAAACTGTAATGTACGAAAACAGTGATTTACGTCTGAATGCAGCTTCGGAAAGAATGACACTTAGAATTTGTTCGTAAAAGCGCAGAGAGCAGTAGTTATGAAGGAGATTTGCAGTAATGATAAAGTGCTAAAAATAAATGCAAACCAGAGATTTAGAGTGGTTCGGTCAGTCTTGACCTACTCCACTTTTGGCTTCCTCCACCGACGAGGTCACCGACGTCAACTAGAGGCCTTCCTTCAATAGGCGAAGGCCAACTGCCCTTTTACAGTTTCTCTCCTTTTGACAGGCTCAGGAGACAACCTTTACAGACCTTTCTCTCCTCACTTTACAACTCAAAAACTTGAAGAACAGAAGGAGGAGACTTAAAGGCTTTACAACACTTTTGAGCTCTTAGAATCACAGAAAAGATCAAGATTTCGGTGTAGGTCTGTATCTTTTCAGTGCTGAATGGGTGGGGTATTTATAGGCCCCAACCCAATTCAAATTTGGAGCTCAAAACGATCAAATCCCGGAATTCCGGGATCAGGCGGTTGCACCTCTTGACTGGAGAGGTTGCACCGCCTGGCAGAGCTCGAAGACTGAGCTCAGGCGGTGCCACCTCTCTGTCAGGGAGGTTGCACCGCCCAGTCTTGCTCGAAGACTGAGCTCAGGCGGTGCCACCTCTCTGTCAGGGAGGTTGCACCGCCCAGTCTTGCTCGAAGACTGAGCTCAGGCGGTGCCACCTCCCGGCTAGGGAGGTTGCACCGCCCAGTCTCGCTGGGAGGCTTAGCCCAGGCGGTGCCACCTCCTGGCCTAGGCGGTTGCACCTCCTGGTGCAATCAGGGTCCGAATGGTTAGCTCCATTCGGCCCAATTTCAGTCTTTTAGGGGCCCAATTGCCCCAAGATTAAGCTAATGGGATCACCTCCCATTTTCCAACTTAATCAACGTGCTAACTATGATTAGATCTAAGACAATTTCTGTAGCTTTGCTTCGGTGCGTCAATCACTTCTTCCGGCGAGTTTCCGGCGAACTTCCGTCGATCATCCGATGAACCCTCGGTGATGCTCCTGCGGACTTCCGGTAAACTCCTGGACTTTGCGACGATCCACTTGGCAAGTTCCGACGAGCTTCGCTTGGCAAGCTTCTGGACTTCTCGGATCTGTTCTCGCAGAACCTCCGACGACCGTCCGAACTTCCGTCGAACTCTCGAACTCCCAACGTGATCATGAACTTGACTCCGGCGCAACTCCTGCTGCTTGTCTAACTTTCATCGTAGTTAATCCTGCACACTTATCTCAACACATAGATTAGACAACAAATGACAATTGACTTCATCATCAAAATCCGAGATTCAACAGTACCATCGCCCAAATTGGCGATACCACAACTTGACATTGTCTCGAAGATTTGCCAAGACGGTGCCACTTGTTGGGATACTGTTTGGGCTTTTCACTTAGCCCAACATAGCCTAAACTTGGGCCTAGTTGGCCCCTAATTGAGTTAGTCTAATTATATTCTAAATCAACTCAATTAGACTTTAAACTAACTCGTTCTAGACATAATCGATCACAAGCGAATCCTATATTGTCCGGCATGTCATTGGTTCTTCCGGTGCTTCGTCTGATCCTTCGGCGCATCATCCTCTCCTTGGGCGTATTGCCTAATCAACATGTTGTCTTCTTGCAACTTCTAATCTCCTTAGTGCAATATCCGATCTTCTTGGCCCGATACCCGAATTCACGGACCGAAACCTTCTGTTGATACGTCAACCGATCCTCCGGCTCGACGTCTAATCTTCTAACATGTTTGCTCCGGCCCAACATTTGATTCCTCCTACTTTAATCGATTTGCTTCTTTTGATCGAAGTTAGTCCTACATCACTTAAACACACATCAGATAAATACTATCAATTGGTTTCATCATTAAAATCCGAGATTCAATAATTCTACTCCGGCCCAAAATTGATTCTTCCTGCTTTAATTATCTCTTCATGATCGAAGCTAGTTCTTCGTCACTCAAAATGTAAATTAGATTATAAACACATCAATTGACTTCATCATTAGAATCCGAGATTCAACAACTTACACTATATATATATTTGGATTTGTAGTGTTTTTTTAGCACTATCACCAAAATACTATAAGTTTAATCACGAAGATTATAGTTGAGGTAAATTGATTCAAAATACAATAAAAGTCAATTTATATAAAAATATTTTTTTAATAATTATTTTTATTTATTTAGGAATAATAACTAAATAGGAAGACTTTTATGTCAATTATATTATTTTTTTAATAGACTTGGAGTATTTTTAACACCCCTATTAAAATATTGTAAGCCTATTAAAAACACTATAATTAAGATAATTTTGGCTCAAAATCCAATAGAAACAAACTTATATGGAAAAAATAAAGTTTTAAATAAGTTTTAAAATAATAGTAGTTTAAGAATAAGAATAACCAAATATGGAGATGATTTTTATGTTTGTTATAATATTTTTGACACATCCATAAGACACTCTAAATCTATTCAAAAATATTATAATTGAGGCAAATGAATTCAAAACCCAATATAAATTGTCTCATATAAAAAATAAAATTTTAAGTATATATCCTTATTGGTTTGTGAACAAGAGCAATAAATAGAGAAACTTATATGCTCATACTATTATTGAATAAGCTTATAAAGTTTTCCAAATACTATAACTGAATAATAAATCTGATTCACTCTATGGACTAGTTTATCAAAGAGGGAGCTTCTGTTGTGTCATATTGGGATATTTATATATACATATATATATATATATATGAAAATATTATGATGCTCCTTGAGAAATATAAAAAAAATAATATATATATACATATATATATATATATACATATATATATATATATACATGTATATATATATATATATGTGTATATATATATGTGTATATATATATATATGTATATATACATATAAATATATACACACATATATATATATATACATGTATATATATATATATATATGTATATATATGAGCATTTTATCTAAAATGCCTAAGTATATATAGCAAATGATCATTTTATCTAGTGGAACGCAACTAACGCCCTCGTCACATGCCCTTAGCGCCCTCGTCTTTCATCGTTGACTAGGGTCTTGTGAGTGGGGTCAAAGAGCTCCCGTCTTCGATTATGAGGAAGAAGCGATGAAGGATGAAATCGGTAATGAACTCTCTGTCTTTGATCATAAGGAAAGGGGAACTTGACTATAGTGGCCGTAGCTTTGTTAAGAAATGTGGAGTTACGAGAGCGCTAGTGGTGGATGATGAGAGCCTCAACAATGAAGGCAGCAAGCTGGATGACAAGGGAAGAGAAAGGGACAAAGAGGATAGGTAAGAAGAGAGGATAGTGTCGCGGAAGAAGAGGACAGTTAATGTGGTTGCATATTTGTATCAAATTAAAAAAAACCTATTTAGGGGAGTATTATTTGATGGAAAAGTCTAACACTAAAAGACTTTTTTTTAAAGGTAAAATGCCATATAATTTTCATCTTAGGGCACAAAAGGAAAAGGGAACTACTACTACGGTCTCGCATGCCATCTGAACTCGAACCAATTACATCAGGAACATCCTCTATATATAGCGGTAAACCACCTCCCTCTTCGATCTCCATCCTTGAATTTCCCGCGCCCCGCCCACCAATCTGTCCTTGGGGTTAGGGTTGGAGTCGAGCCTTTTCGGGGGCGAGCGAGAGATAGGAGGAGATGTACGCTAGCCAGTTCGATGTTGGATCGGCCTCCCTCTTCTCCGGCGGCGGATTCATGCCCTCACAAGCCACCCAAACCCCCGATTCCGGCTTCTCCAAGGTCCCGAAATCTGTTTAAGAAAGAAGAATAATTCCCTCGCCTCTTTTTTTGGCCTATGTATCCTCTATATCTCACGTCGACCTGGTGGTGGTCACCATGTTTTCGCTCAGAGTCGCGGCGTCCAGGGTGTGCTCCCTTTAACCGTGAAGCAGATCAGCGAGGCGTACCACTCCAACGACGATAAGTCCAATTTCGTTGTCGATGGTGTTGATGCCACCAATGTAATATACTCTTTCCAGTTTGCATTTGGGAATCCCTAATTTGAACATGGCCCTGATTGTTTTGTTGTTTTTTCGCTCTCCTTTGTGAGGTGCCAGGTGAGGCTACTGGGGCTTGTGATGACCAAGACGGAGAGGGTTACTGATGTCTCCTTCGCCCTCGATGATGGTACGGGGAGAATTGATGTCAATCGCTGGTGAGTTTCTTAAGATGCTATCATCTTTTTGTAGCCACAGAGTGAGAGAGAGAGATTATTTTTGTATCGTAACCTTTATAATTGTTGTTTTTGCAGGGTCAATGAGACTTCGGACACAAATGAGATGGCTATAATTCAGTGAGCAGCTGAATTTTTTTCTTCTCTGCTTTCTTTAGGGATATTGGCATTTTTCTAATGCTATTGAATTTTAATGTGAGAAATGGGATGTATGTCACTGTCAATGGTAGCTTGAAAGGATTCCAAGGCAAACGACATGTTGTTGCCTTCTCCGTTCGGTAAGATGCTTATGATTTTTTTTTTCCCTTCATGGATGTTCAATTCTGAGTCATTCTCAAGAATCAACTTTTATGAACATTTTGGCTTAATTATATCTGTCCTTGAGAGTCTATGATTTTTTGTTGAATATCCTCAAGACACAAAGCAACTTCTAGGTTTTCTTGTTTTGATAGCTATACTTCTGCCTTCTGAATCATGCGGTCATTTTGGTTTCGATATCCACCATGACTCAATTCTTTGTCAAATTTGTAAAAGTCATGGTTCATATGTCATTCCTTTTGTTGTATCTTTGCTTTTTTGGATTTTTTTTTCATAAAGAAAGAAGACCCTGTTACAGCCACCCATTTATAGGCGGCCCAAGAAGGGGTGAATATTTGCTGTTTGAGATGTCAAGACATTGTAATTCTCATTCTGTACCCATGGGTGTTTGAATGTCTTTAGTGTAGTATTTACTTTAAAAAATATACTTTCAGGGCCTTTATCTGTTGGAATTGTATGATTGTTTAAAAAAAAAAACAAATATAATTCATAAGGGGCTGTGTTGAAATAAAATGATCTCGATGCTATAGCTACATAGCATGCAGATACAAGTAACACATGATTCTTGGAAAATTAGGTGGCTAGATGAGATAGAAATTATGGGATAAGAGTTCAACCAGATCTTCTAAGTTTCTTGTTTAGGCTCAAGGACATGAACTGGATCTTTGTGTCAGAATTTATACTCATACTTCAAGCTTCTGCATAGACACTAGGACACAGATTTTCTTGAAATGGTTAGAACTATTACTGTGTCAACAATGGTTCTGGGCCATACTTTGATATTTGTGGATTGATCTATACCCACAAAAACTCAATTTCCTGATAGCTTTATTTAAACTTTCTACATCTATTGGGATCTGAAAAATTTCATGATACTATGCAACATCATCCTGGAGTCTTGTTAGGGCTGAAAAACTCTTTCATTTTGGAAGGCATCAAACTAAACAATGCTAATAAGCATGTCGAAGCCAAGCATGATTTTTGTTCAGGCCAATGATTCAATAGGCAGGACAGCTAATGGGATCAGTTATTATTGGAACGATCAATATGATGGTCAAGGGGGAGTTATGTGTTAAACTTAGAAGAAACCTATTCGCATCAATCTGCTAGATTCCATGGTTGGGAGGAGACAATAGTCAATATTGATTATTCTCTCAAATTGTTGATATTAGAAGTTTGTAAAATGTATAATAACCTCAATTTAGGTGTGTCTAATATGAAGATTAATAACATTATGGCTTATGTTTTTCCTGGAGTACTACAAGTTGTTTGTACTTTGCAGTGACCTTGCATTTGCCTACTCAAAGATGTCAAGATGACCTTTTCAAAGTACTGGGGGTTTGATATTGAGATCTTGGGAGAAGAGATTATTGAAGATGAATTTTTAGAATAGGCAAGGATAAAATGTCAGCCATGACAGGTTTAATATAGCTTTCTTCAGAAGTACCTTGATGAAGTAAATTCTAGCTTGAAGGCCTTGTTTGCTTCAAAGAGCTATAGTCATCTTGACTTGCTAGTAGTCTTTTCACAGGATCATTGAGGAGTGCAGTTTGTTAATCAAAATTTAGGACAATATGAAATCATTGATGTAATTGGGGAGTTGAAACAGAGAAGAAGCCATCAATTGGAGATATACAATCACAAGATGTATATCTGGATAGATTGTTTTTGAGATTATCAAATAGGCAGTGAACCTCAATATGGTTGGCATATATGTTGATTAAGTTAATTTTCAAATTGTATTAAATGGAATGGACTACTAAGTCAATCTTATTATGGGTTTCTATCTTAGTTAGACTTCTTCATATTAATAAAATATCATTATCAACAGTGACTTACTATGTGGCTATTTGCAATTTGATTGTGGGTCGGGAAGAAATCAAGATTCTCACAGGCATGTTTTCATCCATAAATGAAATAAACCTTATTACTATGTGTCTTGTTGGACTTAATTTCATCAATTGTTTGATCTAATTAGTATTTGTATAAGATGAGGATTTCTTCTCCAAGGAGGCATCTCTTTTAGTGGGTCATGCAGTTTACCAATATCTCAATGGTATATGATGGCACTTACCTGGGAACACATTATTATAGGTCATGCTGTTTCTTAACTGGCTCAGTGTACAAATAGTAATACTATAAATTGACATTAGAAAACAGAGAGATAAAAGTTATACTGAATGTATCTTTTTTTGGACTTGGAATTTGCATCTTTTAAATCTAAAAGCCTTAGAGGGAAAGGTGATCACACCTTTACAGCATGAAAGGTTGCTCTCTAATCAAAGTAGTTCTTTTTTAATCTTTTGTCATGCTTCAGGCAATTGCTAATCTCCTTATTACTTGCTAGTTAACTTGAATGATTTATTTTACTCTATGCTTACTTTTTCCCATCTCCTCCTCTTTTCAGTCTGGATCTTATTAATAGTCAACCAAATTCGAGAACATAATCACATAAGTGATTTTTCTCCGAACAATCTTTATGGATTAGCTAGACAATTCCTGAATTTAACAGCAGATGGCATTATACTTGAATTTCTATAATTTCCATGAGGTGGCTAACTAATTAGCTTATGACAAACTTGCTAATTAACTAATCAGGTATTCAAATAACTGAGTTTTATTGTGGATGAAGAGGAAGAGAAGTTTTGAAATATGCTAGTTGCTCTCTACTTGCTAGTTAGATTCCAGGAACTTTCATAAGACAATGATGAGAATGTCATTTAAATTGTAAATTTCTGTGTGGTATGGAAGCTTTTTAAGCATAACTTTATCATTTTTGTTCTCACTTTTTTTGCTGTGACTGTTAGAATGTCTAATTGGTAGTTAAGAATATTTATACGGATGTCTCTAGAACAAGGCAAGCTTTGGTACAATGGGGTAAGGTCGCTTCCTTGTTACCAAGGCAATCAGGGTTCAAGTTATGGAAACAAACACTGCTTATAAGGGGAAGATTGCACACGTTAATCCTTCCCAGACCTTGAATTGGTGGGGGGCTTGTGCATTGGACTCGCCCTTATGGTTCTGTCCTACTGAAACATTTTATTAAGCAATAATAAAATAACTATGAATCAGTGTTAGTTCCATAAAACTACTAAAAAACAGTACACTGTCTTTTTATTGTTTGTTTGCAATTTCATTATGAGCCCTTGGATCAAGAGGCAAAAGCAATTATGTCAGCCAATGACAAAGGAATTTGGTTTTATATTCTTTCTGTTGTTTCCTGATTTTGCCAAATGAACATTTCGCTTTGCGTATCCTCAAGTTATAGCTGGATTTTCACCCTCTACGGTAGCCTATATTTATCAGTAATAGTCTCTTGTCTTTATTCTCTAATCCAAGTTAAATTGTTCTTTTTTTTTTTCTCTCCAACAGTCCATGGTTAAATTTTGTCTCATATTCATTTTGTTTGTTATGAGATTAGTCTAATCAAGCAATTGAGTAACTTGTGATTATCCCTTGTCTCCCCAGGCCTGTGACTGATTTCAATTACATCACTCTTCACTTCCTTGAGTGCATTCATGTGCATCTGGATAACACCAGACCGAAGGTATTGATGTATTTAAGGAGTGTTCTATTTGTTGATTATGATGTGCTTATGTACTTCCATATTTTTTAAGAACATGCCTTTGTGTTGGATTCATGCTATATGGTGTTTTGCTTCTTATTGGCAAGCCATGATTTGGGAGTTACCTATGCTCATTCTAGGTGAATGTGCCTGTGGGAACAGTAGTGACTCCTAATAATGATGTAAAAAGATACCAGACTCCTGTTTCGAACCAGGTAAGAAAATTAAAAAAAAATATCCTACTGTATTAACAAATATCATCTAGGAGCAACTTCTGTATTGGTCATGTCCTTTTTCTTTTTTTCTTCCAGTTCTCCACTCATTCAGGCATTGGTGGTTCCGAGAGTAATATCTACAAATTGGTCTTGGATGTTTTTCAGGAACCAGCTAGCATGTAAGTAATGCAGGTTTTACTTAGTTTCCTCTCTGGTTGATTTGTGCTTTTTTTGTTTATATCTATTAGACTGCACCATTATGCTATTTGGGACATACTCATTCTGATTTTAAGATCATCAGTTTTCTCTCTCTTTTTTTTTTTTTCCTTTTTTTTTGGTACTCCTGTCATGACCTCCCATGTTGACTCGGTAATCTTGCATTGGTTAGTTCATCCCATTGTGGATCTCATGCATTCACCAGGATGTTCCCTCTTCTTACCAGACAAATTCTTCTTTTTGTACCTTATGATTGCATAAATTGTCATGATGTCGGATTGCTTTCTTAACAGTGCTCGTGAACATGGACTGCACGTGGATGAAATTGTCCAGCGCTTAGGGATACCGATGGATAAGATCAAGTCTCTCTTCGTTCTCTCCTTTCACTCTATTATTTCTTTATATATTGTCTTTGCTTGTGTTCCTAATAGATATATATATTGTTTTTTTTGTAGGGATGCTATTGAGTATCATGTTGATATTGGCAATATTTATTCTACAATTGATGAAAACCACTACAAGTCTGCATGCAATGGTTGAAATTTTCAATTAATTATTCAAGCAAACTTTTTATAAGACATAGATTGGCCTTCTAAACTAGTAACTTAAGTCCGTGACATTGTGTTAAGTTGATTATGATGTTTGCTTGTCTAATTTAAGAAGGTAGATTTTTTTATTTCACAAACTAACTTTTCCTTTGAGATTTTAGAAGTTACAATTTTTTTTATTAGTACAATGGTAAGATTGTATTGGTGGGAGCAAATGTCTTCTATGTATATTCTTTAGATGTCACATCTCATACTTATCAAGGTTTAATAGGTACTTTGACCAAAATCAAAGATGTCTACCACAGCAAATGTCATTCTGATCGATTTTGTTTAATCCAACCAGTTGTTGGTTTTAATCAGCCCGATCTATCTAATTCAAGTCTGAGATTTTCTTGTGATTAGCTTAACTGTTCATGTAAGAATGCCTTCTATGCAATTTATGTCATGGAAGGACTTATGAAAAAAAAAAGAAAAAAGAAGCCCTTTCGGATCTTACCCAATCCATTCTTTTAAGGTTTATATTCTCCTTTCAAATCCAGTTCAAGGTTTTTAAATGTTTTAAAATACTTCTCCACTTTTCTCTCAAACTTAATTTCCTTGCCTCATGTTTAAACCTACATGGAACTCCTATCCCAAATTCTGTTTTCCCTTCGTCCTTGAGGACTTTATTATTATTATTTTTTGTCTCGTATCAGTTTATAAATCTTCACCATCGTAAGAATATACTATTCTATGTAGTACAGTTTATTTACAACTAGAGATAAACTTACTCATGTCTATGTTTTGATGATTCTCTAAATGTATTCTATAAAGATGTGGAAGAGTCGAAACATAAAAAAGAAGGATTGCTTGGTATCTCCTCGTATTGGTATGCCAAATATATTGATCGGAGAGGAGGTGATGGCCCTTCTCAAATCCGAGTATTTCAGTATTGGAAGGGAGCTTCGTTAGGTTCCTACCTTGTGATAGACCTATCTCACATTGCTTTATCGAGAGGCCTTCTTGACCAAGCTTGATCTAACATGGGGGCTCCATCCCACGAAAGGAACCTAAAGGGCGGTTTTGATGCTGAAAGAGGTAAGGGTTTAGCTTCCAAAGGTATGTTCTCATCTAAGCAACATTTAATCTGAATGGACCATTCTGATAGATAGGAAGGTATGTCCTACTACTACTAATAGTGGTAGCCCTAGAGGGCTAGGGCTAGGGCATCAGACAAGCAAGGCATGCTGGTAGCCACTATTTGGACTCGAAACCCTTTCAATGTTAATGGAAAAATTAGATGAGTTGTCGATAGAGGAGGAGGAGGTGCACGCGAGGGATATAAGATTCTTCTCTACATAGGCCTCTCATCTTAGAGTTGAAGATTTTTCGTCTTCTTTGGGTGCTAATGGTACGTCAGTGAGTTTTCCAGAAGAAAGTTTCACCACGAATGATACGTGGGAGTAGTCTTACCGCATCAAACCGATTTAAAAGAAGTTGGGCTGCTGCAACACACACTTATTTTGGTTCTGATCCTGAAATAATGTTGCAACTTAGTCTGGTAATCATTATAGTGTTATTTATATCATGACTAAAATGAACAGCAAACATAATATATATCATAATTAATTTAGTCTGTCAAATAAACTCCGGCAGAAAATAAGAAGTAGTCCAGAGGTGAAATTCTGAGTATCAAGAATAAGATAAAGAGATCATGATCTTATAATTTAAAAGGTTCTTCAGACTTTAGAGCATCAACTCAGTGTTTATTTTCCTGCTTTTGTTTTACATACCTTTACTGAGAGAGCGAGCACTGATACATCATTTCAAATAGTGACCATAATGTAACAAGGCCTAATATCAGGTGCAGATAATCGGTTGCAGCATAACAGAGAATTATACACTTGCATGCATGCTAAAAAAAAACATTGTCTTCATCCGATCAAAGAAACTAACAAAAGAGCCCAGCGCAGCTTGAAGCCTCTTAATTGCATGTGTTCAAACACAGAAAAGACATTCCAACATTACAACCAGAAACACATCGAGTCATTTGTCATATGCACGCAGGCTCTATATTAAAAACTCTTTGAAACCACTCTTCTTATTCACTTTCACCTTGTTTATGCACTGCATCATTTATTTAAACCACAAATTCACAATGTGTTTAAAATTGAAGTGACTTTGTCATCAAATTTTTTCTAAATATATCTTAAAATTCGCTGAAAACGAGAAAACAAGATGTTTCAATCTTTTAAGGGTTGATTAATTGAAAATAGGCGTTTTACAGACCTAAAGCATAGAAAAAAAAAATTCATCATTTAGTTTATCAATCTAACCCGTTCATGGTTTTAATCAAACTGATCTAATTGAAGCCTGAGACTCTCTGGTCGTTATCTTAGTTGTACGTGTAAGAATGCCTTCAATGTAATTTATGTGATTGAAGGACTTATGGGAAAAAAGAAAAAGCCCTTTCGGATCTTATCCAATCCATTCTTTTGAGGGTTATAATCCCTCTCATATCCAAGCCTTTTAAATATTTTTAAATTATAACAATGTTCACCTCCTTCTTCACTTTCCTCTCAAACTTAATTTGCTTACCTCATATTAGAAACTACATGTGACTCATATCCCAAATTCTGTGTGTGTTTCCATCATTGTTTTTTAAGGACCTACTCAGCTTAAAGAAATTTGAATATATATATATATATATATATATATATATATATATATATATATTCATGGATTTGAAATATTTTAAAAATAATTTTTATACATTTTCCAAGCTTTACATAGTCATTTTATAAATCTTCACCATAGCGATTATTACTCGGTTCGAATTGTATAGTTCAAAAAGGATAAATGAGTGTAATTGTCTCAAAATAATTAAACACTAATATTTTTTAAGTATAAATAATTTGTGTAGTTCAAAAGGATAAATTTATAAGTGTCGTTAGTTCACTTCATAAGCATCGAGTGATATTCAGAAAAAATCTAATAATAATAAATGATATATGAGAGAAATCTAATATTTAACTCCAATGAGATAGAGGTATATGAACATAATATTAATTATATAAAAATTATTTTGATACTAACTATGCTAATGTAAAGTATCTTAATAAGACTAAAATTTAACCCTTTTGGTCGATGCTATCTAGCCATCAAAGAAAGATAATGATAAAACCTCACAAACCTATCCCTTGTAATCGAGAAATCTAATATCTAATTCCAATGAGATAGAGGTATATGAACATAATATTGATTATACAAAAATCATTTTGATACTAACAATGCTAATGTAATATTTCTTAATAAGACTAAAATTTAACCCTTTGGTCGATACCATCTAGCCACCAAAGAAAGATAATGATAAAACCACACCAACCTATCCCTTAGTTATCGAGAAATCTAATATCTAACTCCAATGAGATAGAGGTATATGAATATAATATTGATTATATAAAAATCATTTTGATACTAATATTGCTAATGTAATGTTATCTTAATAAGATTAAAATTTAATCCCTTTGGTCAATGCCATCTAGCCACCAAATAAAGATAATGATAAAACCTCACCAACATATCTCTTATTATCAAGAAATCTAATATCTAACTCCAATGAGATAGAGGTATATGAACATAATATTGATTATATAAAATCAGCTAATGTAATGTTATCTTAATAAAACTAAAATTGAACCCCTTTAGTCGATTCCATTTAGCCACCAAAGAAAAATAACGATAAAACCTCACCAACCTATCCCTTATTATCGAGGAGGTTATTATTATTTTTTTTAACACATAAGCTGTCAATACTCAATTTTCACTGCATGGTGTACTCCTATTGCAATGCTTGATTTATTAAAACAAGAACAACGCCATCAAGGAAAAAAATTAAATAAATTATACTTTTTAAGCAAAAAAAAATTAGCATCACTGTACTCATGATCATTTGATGAATATTAATTACAATGATATATCTGAAGATTTTTTAACTATATAGAAATATGTAGTTGAATTTAGAGGGGAAAATACAAAAATAACTAACTTTCGAGGAATATATATGTCATTGTAATTATTATGTTAAACAATCACGATGTTAAAAATATTAACGATATTTTACATTTTTATATTGTTAATATATATAAATTAATATTATTCACGATTAGAAGGCCATAATTATATCGTCCCTTTTCTCCGCCGTCACTGTCTATATTAGATGACGTTAATGGTAAGACGATCCGCCAGTACATGAAATCTGCTCCACTATCACTGTCTCCATGTGTATATGGAGCGTAAGTGACGGTGACGGAGGCTTCAGTGACGTCCTGCGATCCGTTCAGGTGCAGGTAAGGAGCGGTCGACAGCCAAAGATTCCGTTTGAATTGACGGCGTCGATTCCATCACGGCCGCTCTCATCGCGGAGAGAGAGAAGGAAAAAAAGGCAAACATAATTAGATATATATACGTCGACTAAGTAAAAATCTCGTCCGCTCCGTTCTCTTCGTCTCTTCTTCTTCGGCGGGCAGCGCTAAGAGAAAGCCGGGAAGGCGATTTAAGGGTTCACCTCTGCCGTTTTGCTCCGGTACTTGTATCCGTGCCTCGTTTGTTTTCTTTGTTTTCTCGGGCTTTTATCGCAGTGATCTGTTCTTGAGTTAGGCACTCTTGCTTTGGTCTGGTTTTTGTGTTGGACTGGTTACATTGTTTGCTCTGGTAACGAGACGAGTTCTTCCTTTTTTGAGATTTTTTTTTTCTCGGGGAGCTTGCATCTTAAGGCCTGTTTGATCTAGATATCAGTTCTCTCCGGTGCTAAAAATCGAATTTTCTTTTATGTTTGGTGTTATTTTGTTGGTTTCTAGGGGAATATTCGATGTGCTTTGATTATTTGGATAATTTTGTTATGAGAAAGTGATTAGGTTTTGTACGATTTTTTTATTTCTTCTTTTTTTGAATGGTTATGCCAAATGTTGTGTGTGAGAGAAAGACTAATGAATTAGTTATATTAGGAGAATAAGTCATTGACGTCTTGGTCAGCTCGACATGGCTCGAATCCGATTGTTCACGTGGCAATCCGATTGTTCACGTGGCTCGGTGAAAATGTTGAACTCCCGAGATATCATCAGCGATGAAGATTGTAATTTAAAGAAGTTTTTCGATTCGGTTCCTTCTACATCAAAGTTGGTAATATGAGATATAAGAGTATGAATGTGCGTGGTCCAAGGAAGCTCCCCTTTCATTGTGTTGAGAATATGTTTTTATACTTGATCACAGAAGGGGGATAGCCTTTAACCATCCCAATGATCCCCTCTTAGCCTTTTTGTCTATGTGGGTGATAAGGGTGCTTTGGACTCTCGTCCACACGAGTAGACAGGTTGAAGGTTACCTGGATCTTTTCCTCTTATCGAAGACTCCGCGTGACGGTTACGTGTTGGAAGATGACTAGTTGATAGTGTACTTTTTATCATTTGTCTCCCTCCAAGGTGTGCTTCGGGGCTTTTGCGAGAGGGGTTCGAAGTGCATCGTTTAGTTCATCCGGCACAAGTGCATTCGGGATTGCCTTCTCAGTGCTACTAGTGGTGATCCATTGTTGACTGTCTCTTGTGGTGTCGAAGGGCACATGTTGGTCAAGCGGGATCGGGTTTTTCAGTCTCCTCATCTCTTTGTGCCCTCTCGACCTCCACGCCTAGTGCACATTTTGTCTTGTGCCTCCATCGTAGTGGATTTCTTCTCATGCATTAAGTATATTTTGCTTTGTACCTTCGTCATGATAAATTTCTCCTTACGCGGGTCGGGTTTTTATTGACTCATGTACCTTAGGCACATTTTGGCTTGTGCCTCTATCTTGATAGATTTTTTTTTCACATGGGTCGAGTTTTCTTGATTCACGTGTCTCAGATACATTTTGCCTTATGCTTCCATCGTGACGGATTTCTCCTCATGCATGTTAGGTTTTCTCGACTCTCGTCTCAAGCACATTTTACCTTATGCCTCTATTGTGATATATTTTGGCGCTTTTCGAGTCTTCCATCTATCGGTATCCTTTTGGAATTGTTTTAAAAGGACACTTTTCTCAATCATGGGAGGAGAGAGATAGGCTCCTTTCTTATAAATTCCTCCTTATTATATGGGGTGTGATTTATTCTTCTATTTAAGTCTCCTAAGGCTCCTTAGAAGCCTTCTACTTTGCCTCCAAGGCTTGGTAGTCGAGGTTCGTGCTTTGGTTTGGACAACTCAAGGGCGGAAGAGGTCCCGATTGTTAGAAAAAATATGGAAAAGAAATTCCTGAAAAAGCATGATTATATTCACATGTCCCTCTCCTATTTATACAAGTTAGGAGGGAGGATTTCCCTCAACAGATTAGAGGATTTTCCTCAACAGAGTAGAGAGATATCCTCATATAGTTGATGAAATCTTATCTGCTATCATGCCCCCGCAAGATGATGCTCCTATCAAGGACACCAATCTTGGACTGATGTAATGCAAAAAGGTGGCGTGCGAGAGGCTTCGTGAGTGAGTCGACTAACTGATCAACCGAATGGACATGAGAAACTCATAGTTGATAGCGGACAACTTGATCTCGCACAAAATGGAAGTCGATAGCAATATGTTTCATGCGGGAGTGGAATACCGGATTAGCACATAGATAGGTAGCTCCGACATTGTCACAATATATTGTAGGAGTAGAGTTGATATTGAGTTCTTTGAGCAAATTTGTGACCCAATTGAGTTCTGCAGTGGCAGTGGTGATGACACAATATTTAGCTTCAGTTGTAGACCAAGCGATTGTCTTTTGCTTCTTAGAACTCTAACTGATTGGATTAGCGCCAGAAGACAATATATCCTAATGTGGATGTTTGATCATCAAAGTTGCCTGCCCAATCAGCATCGGTAAAGGCATGAAGCTGAAGTGGAGAGTATTTACGAAGAAAGGCACCATGATTGAGAATCCCCTTAAGATATCGTAGGACTCGTTTGACCGCAAACCAATGCATAGTAGACGGTTTTTGCATAAACTATGATAATTTGTTAACTGCAAATGAGATGTCGGGACGGGTGAGGGCTAAATACTGTAGGGAACCAACGACTTGTCAATATTGAGTGGGTTTCGTAGTAGGACTTCCATCAAATAATTTGAGAGAGCCACTATCAGATAGAGGAGTTGTAATCACATTTACGTCCTGTATGTTTGTTTTAGATAATAAATCTTGAATGTACTTTCTTTGTGACAGAAAGAGACCGGAAGATGTGAATGTAGCCGCTACACCCAGAAAGTAGTTTAGGGGTCCTAGATCTTTGAGCGAGAATCGATCTACCAACTATTTGATGAATGCTTGGATTTATACAAGGTTGTTGCTTATGATAATGATATCATCTACATAGACCAGAATATATATTGTGTCGCTATGGCGTTGTCTAAAAAATAACGAGGAATCAGATTTGGAGTTGAGAAAGCCAACGGAAGTAAAAAAAGAGCCAAGTTCAGTGTACCAAGCTCTTGGAGCCTAACAAAGTCCATAAATAGCTTTTCAAAGTTTGCAAATATGCCTTGGATACTGAGGATGAGTGAAACCAAGAGGTTGTTGCATAAAAACATCTTCAGTTAGAGTCCCTTGTAAAAAGGTATTATTAACATCCAATTTGCATAATTGCCAGCCTTTAGTGGTGGCGAGACTCAGGATAAGTCTGATTGTAGTGGGCTTAACAACGAGATTAAATGTCTCAATGAAATCAACTACAGATCTTTGATGAAACCCTTTGGAGATGAGGCATGCCTTATATCGGGCAATAGAGCCATCGGAGTTTCGCTTAACTTGAAAAACCCACTTATACCCGATGATGTTTTGTGTATGATGAAAGGGTACTAGATCCCATATTGAGTTATGGAGGAGGGCATTATATTCTTCACGTATGGCTGTATGCCAATGCAGAGATTTTTGGGCTTGAGTGAAGGTGGTGGGTTCAACGGTGGTGGATGAGGAATCTACAATAGCATGAAGATCAAGGACCTGATGCGATTTGAAAATACCACTCTTAAAGCATGTGGTCATAGGATGGTTAGAGACTACGGGACCATGAGGCTATGTTGTTGGAAGAAATGGTTTAGAGTCATTGACACAGGCCGGGTCAGGTGGAGGTATGTCAAGGTCACTTGGCCGAGAAGGAGATAAAGATAACGATTGTGATCTTGAACCAAGTACCCCAATACTCGGAGAAGAGAGATGTAGAGTAGGAATGAGCAATTGCTGAACCGGAGGAGTGGAATAGTGTTGATCATGAGAGGAGGAACTGGACGATGTCATGGGAAGCTCATTCGGTTGGATCGGAGGTATACCCCAATGAGAAATGGTTAATGAGGTGGTCTGCATGTCAGGAGAGGTATGGTTGTGAAAAAGAAAGACAGACTCAACAAAAATAACGTGATGCAATATAAAAATTTTGTGAGTGTGGAGATTATAGCAGCGGAAAGCATTATATTCAAGAGAGTAACCTATAAAAACGCAAGGATTAGATCGTGATGTTAACTTGTGAGAGGCATAGGGACGCAACCATGGATAACATAGATAACCAAATGCTCTATGTTTACAAAGGATTGGAGGTTTGTGAAATAGTGAGTTAAGGAGGGATTGGTATCATAGGACTGGCTAAGGCATTATATTAATAAGGTAGACGATAGTTTGAAAGGCTGTCGTCTAAAAGTTTGAAGGCATGGAAGCTTGATGGAGAAGTGTGAGCCCAATTTCTACTATATGCCGATGTTTTCTTTCGGCGAAGCCAACAAGTTGAGGAGTATGCGGGGGAGACTTGAAGTGTTGGATACCACAAGTTGAGAGATAGGACGCTAGGGCTTGATATTCACCGCCACCATCAGAGTAAACTGTTTTGATGGTAGACTGAAAGTGGTTTTCGACCAACTTTCGAAAAGTGGGAAAGACGATTAAAATGTCAGATTTATGGTGAAGAGGATATAACCATGTGTACTTAGTGAAGTGATCTATAAAAATGATATAAAATCTGAATTTATCAAAAGATAAGATTGGGGCAGGGTCTCAAACATCTGTATAAATAATTTCAAATGGTTTAGAGATGGAAATGAAAGATGGGCCAAATGACTATCGATGACTTTTATTACTAAGACATGCATCACAATGCTTTATAGAACTATGCGATTTAGAAATAGGAAGAGAGAAACTAGAAAGCAATTTGTGCTGAATAAGGGACGAGGGATGACCAAGACGACGATACCACAGATCAACTAGAGCCGCAACTGAAGAATGAACAGTGGGCTGGGTTATTTGTGGAGCTGACGGCCATTCGTAAATGTTTCCTTTATTCGGGCCCTGGATGCCCCATGCTTAAGTCTTTAACAAGAAAGGAATCAGGAAAGAATTCAATTGAAGTATTATTATTTTTGCAAAACTGAGAAACAGAAATGAGGTTGCGTTTAATATTAGGGGCACATAAAACATCATTGAGTATAAATATAATAGTATCAGAAGTAAGCATTGTGGAACCAGTATGAGTTATAGGAAGGTCGTTACCGTCACTAATGATGATATCTTTATCGCTACCATAGAGATTATGGAGAGATAGATTCTGAAGATTGGAGGTGATGTGATGGGAGGCGCTAGAGTCCACAATCCTGTTGGGTTGGCTAGTCGTCGGAGTAGTGAGGAGATTTTCCTGAGGCCAGTGTGACAGAGCAGGAAGGCGGGGTCGAGACCGACAAACTTTAGCGAAGTATCTGATTTTCTCACACAGTTGGCAGATGATCTATCGTTGGTGGCTTGAAGGGGCAGGATGCCAAGGTGGACGAGTATTGGAGTTGCCACTTTGCGAGAAGTTAGGAGGATAAGGGGGTGTTGCATGGGACCCATAGAATCAAGAATACCTTTGGTGATATTCGGAGGGTACCGAGTGTGCTTCCTCTTAGACTTATAATTGACTTGAACTGTGATAGACTATTCGGGCAGTTTGTCCGCACGCTTCAAATACATTTCATAGTCAGTTAACTTGTCATAGAGTTCTTCAAAGGAGACTAGAGAGTCGTGTGCCCGAATTGCAGCCGCCAACTCCTTGTAGTCATCTCCAAGACCATTTAGGGTATGGATGATGATCTCCTTGTCACATAGGGAATGACCTATCAAAGCCAAGTTATCGATGATAACTTTGATATTTTGTAGATAATCAGTGATAGTACTTCTCTCTTGTTTGGTCACCATCAGCTTGGATAGAAGACTGAGCTTGCGAGTACGCGAATGATTTGCCAAGGTTGTTTATAGTTTAGACCATGCATCGGCAGCAGTCACACATGCAGAAATCAATAGAGCGATGGATCCAATAACTGAGGCTTGAATAGCTTGGAGGATGAGACGATCTTGATACAACCACAGTTTGTGAGCTGGATTAGTTACTGAACTAGGTTCTCCGGGGATTTTGAGCATGGCTGGCGGACAATTAAAGGAGCCATCAACGTAACCTAGCAAGTCATATCCAAATAAAAGATTAGAAAATTGAGCCCGCCAGGACGTATAATTGCCACCCTTTGATAACTTGAAAGGGATTAGTGTGGCTGCATTGATGGAGATAAGTCCTGTAGGGGAAGAATTGTGAGTCCCCTGCAGAAATAGGAACTAGAATATCAGAAGAAGATAACGAAGACATTCCAACCTCCTTTTTTTTTTTTTTACAGTAGGGCTTCATGGTAGATGGAGGAAGTGGGGGAGGAAATGAGTGAGAAGAGTAGCTGTTACTGCAGTTGCAGATTGCTACGGCTATGGCAGTGGCTGCGGTTGCGGATGCTTGCTGCGGCTGCGACTGTAGAAGCTACTACAGCCGCTGAAGACTGCTGCGGCAACAAAGATTGCTGCGGGAGGGAAGATTGCTGCTACAATAAAGATTGCTATGACAATGAAGATTGCTACAGCAGCGAAGACTGCAGCTGCTGCAGATCGTTGCTGCTACTGCAGCTGCTACAGATTGCTGCGATTACTACTGCAGAAGCTGTTGAAAACTGCTATTGTAGCGATGAGGAAGCTATAGTGATGCTGCAGTGATGTTAAAGAAATCTACAGCGATGCTGGAGCAGGAGAAATTTGTGAGAAATCTGCTACTGATGTCGCTTCCTCAACAGATGCAGCGAAAGCTACTGTGGCAAGGATGGTGGCAGTGGCACTTCTCGCTTGAGCGAGATGTGGGAACGAGGAGGAGAGGTCGCTGGCTGGGGAGCAGTTGCGAGGATGGCAGCCACCACAACAGCATAGGCGAGGTTCTTGCAAGGGCGGGAGGTGGCCGAGCGGTCGACAAGTTCGGACCAACTACGGTGCTTTAAGAGGCAACAGGTGATGGAGTCGGAGAGGCGGGAGAAGAAGCCCGCAGGTGCCGGAGGAGAGATAAGCAGTGGCGCTGTCCTTTCCAGCCGGACAGGAAAGAGGAGGAGGCAGCGGGAGAGGAATCATCGGTGTTCTGCAGTGGAGGAAGGAAGTCAACACCAGTCCTTTCGGCTTCCACAACGACACCCAGAGGAGTAGCAGAAGGCTTCGATAGAGCTGCCTACATCTGCAAGAGAGAAGGCTCTGATACCATGTTAGAAAAGAGATAGAAAAGAAATTACTGAAGAAGCTTGATTGTATTCACATATCCCTCTCCTATTTATACAAGTTAGGAGGGAGGATTTCCCTCAACAGATTAGAGGATTTCCCTCAACAGAGTAGAGAGATATCCTCATATAGTTGAGGAAATCTTATCTCCTATCATCGACTTCCCCTTCATCACGAGAGGTAGTTCCCATGAAGTCGAAGGCTATTCGGGACTTAAGAGTCTATGAAAAGCTCGCATGGCTATAATTTAGTGGTGACTAAACCACTCCTGGATCACTTGCAAATCAGGTATTTTATCATGATCAAGTTTGATTTGCAAGTCCCTTGACCCAGTCAGTGTTCATTTGACCCCACGCTTGGGTCCTTTTACTTGTCTTGCGACACCCTCATGGCGGGAATTCGTCTTCCTCTCCACCTTGTGATAGTGTCTTCCCTCTAATGGTGGAAGATATCACACTCTCAAATGGTGCCCAACTCGTGGCACTATTTAATAGTGTTTATCTAAGAATGTTGGTATGCCGGTATTACTCTAACCTATAAACTTTTTGTTGTTTCTTTTTTATTATGTAAGGGGAGAAGTGACTACTACCTGCTTGGGGGGGATTCAAAGTTAGTGGTGCCCCTTCCAACCCTAAGGGTTAGAAAGAGCACTTCTTCCTTGTAGGTTCAGGTCAGGATTGGGGGTTTAATCTTGTATGGTCGGCACACTACATAGATAACACCCTCCACTCTTATTAGATAAGGAGGCAGGTCAAGTGGTTTGATTGAGCGACATACTCTCTTCCTTTGAGGCCGTCTGGAAGATGGACGAGGATTGGCTAATTGACGCGGGTCTTAGTCTGGCTCCTTGAGGTACGACCCAAACACCCCATCACTTCACCTCTCTTTCTGATCCTCTATGACCTTGTGATTTTGATCATCTACAACCATGAATTTGCACTCCTTGAAGAAAAAGAGGTCTAGCTCTTCGGGCATGGTAGTGGCCTCTTTGGCTTCAGCCATTATTAATGAGTCGTCGCTCGAGGCATTGGGCCTGACTCGGTCCGACCATCATGCTAGCACCAATAAGTCATAGAAGAAGCAGAAGATCATCGTGAAGAAAGTGCCTCACCCCAAAGGGTCGAGGAACCCAAGGAATCGATTTCAGAGAGGGAATCAAATGAAGTGCCTCCTACCTCTACAACGTCGACGTCTTCAGAGGGTTCCAGAAGTTCTAGGTTTACTTCTTGGAAAAGAGGGAGAGGCCTATAAATAGCCAACCTGCCACACCCGACCCTACGTGCGTTGCTGCAATTGAGATGGGAGGGTTTTTCGGAATAGTACTATCGCGGGTCCTTGTGTTTGGGGGTGGCAAAGCAGATCTACCATTCCCCTTTGGAGGTTTTGATCAACACTTGCTACCACAATGAAGTGTTGGTAAGTTAGGTCATGGCTAGCCCCTTTAGTTTCGCGTTGCTCATTCACTTGTCTTTGATTTACGGTACCACCACTATGTAACGACCCTTATTGACTGTGTATGGATGCTGGCTCTGTTATTCAATAGTAGTCCATTATAATTAATGATCTTTGGGAAGAGATCGAGGGGTTAAAGAAGGAGAGACGAGCCCTTTCAGTTGTTGTTGAGGTGGAGACTCGGGTGGTTGAGCTAGCGCAACAACTAGAGGAGGCCAAGTAATTGCCTCGTTGACTTTGTTGAGCAGTTGAAGGGGGTCTAAAGCAATAACCGGGTCATGGAGGATGAGTTGTTGTGACTCACCCGGGAGTTGTTGAATCTCGGATTTTGGTGATGACATCAATTGTCATTTGTTATCTAATACATATGTTGAGATAAGTGTGCAGGATTAACTACGATGAAAGTAAAACATGCAGTAGGAGTTGCGCCGGAGTCAAGACTATGATCACGGTGGGAGTTCGAGAGTTCGACGAAAGTCCGGACGGTCGTCGGAGGTTCTACGGGAACAAATCCGAGAAGTCTAGGAGCTTGCCAAAAGAAGCTCGTCAGAACTCGCCAAGTGGATCTTCGCAAGTCCAGGAGTTTGTCGGAAGTCCGCAGGAGCATCACCGAGGGTTCATCGGATGATCGACAGAAGTTCGTCGAAAGCTCGCTGGAAGAAGCGATTGACGCACTGGAGCAAGTTACAATAAATGTCTTAAGAAAAATCGTAGTTAGCACGATGATTAAGATAGAAATGGGAGGTGATCCCATTAACTTAATCTTGGGGCAATTGGGCCCTTGATAGACCCAAATTGGGCCGAATGGATCAGCCTATTCGGACCCAGATTTCTTGGCCAGAGGTGGCACCGCCTGGGTCAGCGGTGGCACCGCCTGGGTCAGCGGTGGCACCGCCCAGGGCTCAGTCTCCGAGCTCCGACTGGGCGGTGCAACCGCCTCTAACAGAGGTGCAACCGCTTGAGCTTGGTCTTCGAGCTCTGGTTAGGCGGTGCAACCGCCCCCAGTCAGACGGTGGCACCGCCTGAGCTCGGTCTCCGAGCTCTGGCAGGAGGTGCAACCGCCCCTAACAGGAGGTGGCACCACCCAGAGACTCAGTCTTCGAGCTCTACCAGGCGGTGCAACCGCCCTAGTCAGGCGGTGCAACCGCCAGACCCCGAAATTTCGGGAATTGACAATTTTGAGCTCGGAATTCAAACTGGGTTGGGGTCTATAAATACCCCACCCTTTCAGCAATGATAGAGTAACCAAAAACCACCGAAATTCTGATCTTACTCTATGATTTTTAGAGCTCAAAAGTATTGTATGAGTTAGAAGTTCTCCTCCCTCTTTTCTTCCAAGTTTTGATCTTTCAAGAGAGGAGAGAAAATTATGTAAGGGTTGTCTCCTAAGCCCATCAAAAGGAGTGAAACTGTAAAAGGGTGGTTGGCCTTCGCCTATTGAAGGAAGGCCTCTAGTGGACGTCGGTGACCTCGTCGGTGGAGGAAGCCAGAAGTGGATGTAGGTCAAGATTGACCAAACCACTCTAAAATTGCGGTGCTCTCTGGTTTACATTTACTTTGAGCATATTATCTTTATTACAAACCTCTTCAATAGCTTACTGCCTTCTGCGCATTTACGATCGTGTTTCAAAGTTCAGTATTTTTCGAATTGGCATTTTGATGTAAATCAGTTTTATCATACGAACATCATATTTCAGTTTACGCTTACATTGTAATTTCCATCATAACTGTAAACTGCCTTCATAGACTTGCTTTAACTGCATTCTGCTTGATCACAAGTTAAAGTGATTTACGAATCGGCTTTTCTACCGAAATCGCTCTTATCGTACGAATGCAGTTTTAATCGTCGAAAGTTTTCCGCTGCACTAATTCACCCCCCCCCCCCTCTTAGTGCTCTTGATCCTAACAATTGGTATTAAAGCGGGGTTAACTCTCAAACGAATTAAAACCCAAGAGAGATGGCATACGCCGGAAACCAAGAGGGTCATTCTATTACACGTCCACCCATGTTCAATGAGACGGACTACACCTATTGGAAGACCCGAATGAGGATCTTCCTTATTTCAATGGATTTTGAACTTTGGAATCTTGTCGAAAATGGATTTTCAAAGTCTTCTCTTCCAATGATCGATTGAATGAATTGGAGAAGAAGACTTTCGCTCTTAATGCAAAGGCTATGAATGTCTTATTTTGTGCGCTTGATAAAAATAAGTTTAATCGTGTTTCAGTTTGTGAAACCGCGTTTAATATTTAGAATACACTCGAAGTGACTCACGAAGGCACAAGTAGAGTGAAAGAGTCAAAAATAAATCTTTTGATACATTCTTTCAAACTTTTTCGAATGAAACCGAGCGAGACTATTGGCAACATATACACCCATTTCATGGATGTCGTCAATGGTCTAAAAGGATTCGGCAAAAGTTTTTTGGATTTTGAGCTCGTAAATAAGATTCTAAGATCCCTTCCTAAGAGTTGGGACCCTAAAGTCACTACTATTCAAGAGGCTAAAGATTTAAACAACTTCCCTCTTGAAGAACTAATCGGGTCATTAATGATATATGAAATGACTTGCAAGGCTCATAAAGAGCAAGAAGCAATATTTCCAAAGAACAGGAAGGATATGACACTTAGAACCTTAGATGACCACTTAAGAGAAAACTCAAGTGATGAAGACTGTGATGATGACTTAGCACTTCTAACAAGGAAATTCAAAAAATTCATTAAGAGAAACAAGTTTAAAAATGACACAAAAAATAAACTTGAACCCAAAAAAGACCAAGTTATTTGCTACGAGTGCAAAAAGCTGGGACACTACAAAAGTGATTATCCCCAAGCTAAGAAGAGGACATCAAAGAAGAAGGCGCTCAAAGCAATGTGGGATGACTCGAGCGCGTCCGAAGAAGAGGAGTCTAACACCGAGCAAGTTGCTCATTACGCCTTAATGGCCATCAGAGAAGAGGTAACAAATTTAATTGATGCAGATTTATCATTTGATGAATTATTAAATGCCTTCCATGACTTATTTGATGAATGTAAGATTATTAATAGAAAATACAAATTGCTAAAAAAGGAGCATGATACTCTTACTTGTAATTTCGATAAGTTAAAAACTGAATATCATGATAGTTTAGGTTCATGTATAAAATGCCATGATCTAGAAACTCTCCAAAAGGAAAATTTGCTACTTAAGGACTCATTGAAGAAATTAGAGGTTGGTAGCAAGTCTTTGAACGTTATCCTTGCAAACAAGGGTCACGTTCCCAAAAGAAGTGGAATCGGATTTGTGAGAAGTCCTCACCAAATTTCAACCACCTTCATAAAAGGTCACATCTTACATGTTCGGCACCAAAGCAAATGCAACTTTTGTTGCAAACATAGACATAAAACGTATCATTGTCCATTCAAGAAAATTAGCCCGAACAAACTGATTTGGGTTCCTAAAGGAACCATGATAAACTCTATGCAACATAATAAATAATGTAGATCAGTTTTTTAGGTACCCAAAAGTAAATGGGTACCTAAAAATTATCCTTTCTTGTAGAAACATACACCATCATAAGCTAGGAGCAAGAGATGGTACCTTGATAGTGGATGCTCAAGGCATATGACCGGAGATCCATCTTAATTCTCTAAGCTCACTAGCATAGACGAAGGCTATGTCACCTTCGGAGATAACAACAAGGGTAAAATCATTGGTAAAGGAACTATAGGTAACAAATCCAACTTCTTTATTGAAGATGTTTTATTAGTTGATGGTTTAAAATATAACCTATTGAGTATTAGTTAATTATGTGATAAAAGATATATCGTCAAATTCGAATCTAATGCTTGCATCATTGAAAAACCATACAAAAACACATCTATGATTGCATTAAAATAGAATAACGTATACACCATTGACATCAATGATCTTTGCAATGAAATGTGTTTCTCGATTTTGAATGAGGATGCTTGGCTTTGGCATAGGAGATTAGGTTATGCTAGCATGAAATTAATCACTCAAATATCATCCAAAGAACTTGTACGAAGAATTCCTCATATCAAGTTCATCAAAGATAATGTGTGTGATGCTTGTCAATTAGGAAAACAAATTAAGAGTAGTTTCAAATCTAAGAATCAAATAAGCATATCTAGGCCTTTACAATTGATTCATATGGACTTGTTCGGACCAATCTCTACATCAAGCCTAGGAGGTAGCAAATATGCCTTCGTCATTGTAGATGACTATAGTGTTAGGATCGAGAGCACTAAGAGGGGGGGGGGGGCGTGAATTAGTGCAGCGGATAACTTTGTACGATTAAAATCGAAAGCTGTGTTTGAACGATAAAGACAGCTCTATATGAAAGTTGATACTAAGCAAGATTGCAGTCAATCTATGTAGGCAGTTTGCAGCTATGAAGAAAACCAGAATATCGGCGCAAACTGAAATCCGACGTTCGTACGAAGAAACAGGTTTACGTCTAAGTGTCGATTCGTAAATCACTTGTTTAGATCAAAAGCAGTTTAAGCAGAAGTATAAAGACAGTGTGCTGCTATTGTACAGCTCAAAAAGTAATCTGCAAAAAGCAGATTTACGTCTAAATGTAGATTTACGTCTAAACGCAGATTTACGTCTGAACTTTGAAACTCGTTTGTAAACTCGCAGAAGGCAGTTTGCAGTTATAAATAGAATCAAAACGTAAATGTAAACTGCAAAGAAACTTGTTCGTAAAAGCGCAGAAGACAGTTTGCAGTTACAAGTGGAATCAAGACATAAACGTAAACTGTAAAGAAACTCGTTCGTAAAAGCGCAGAAGAGCAGTAGCTATGTAGGAGGTTTGCAGTAATGATGAAGTGCTCAAAATAAAAGCAAACCAGAGATTTAGAGTGGTTCGGTCAGTCTTGACCTACTCCACTTTTGGCTTCCTCCACCGACGAGGTCACTGACGTCAACTAGGGGCTTCCTTCAATAGGCGAAGGCCAACTGCCCTTTTACAGTTTCACTCCTTTTGACAGGATCAGGAGACAACCCTTACAGAACCTTTCTCTCCTCTCTTTACAACTCAAGACTTGAAGAACAGAAAGAGGAGAACTTTTGGACTTTACACAAATTTGAGCTCTTAGATTCACAGAAAAGATCAAGAATTCGATGTAGTTCTGTATCTCTTCAGTGCTGAATGGGTGGGGTATTTATAGGCCCCAACCCAGTTCAAATTTGGAGCTCAAAACGATCAAATCCCGGAATTTCGGGATCAGGCAGTTGCACCTCCTGACTGGGGAGGTTGCACCGCCTGGCAGAGCTCGAAGACTGAGCCTCTGGGCGGTGCTACCTCTGTCAGGGGCGGTTGCACCTCTCTGCCAGAGCTCGAAGACCGAGCTCAGGCGGTTGCACCGCCTGACTGGAGAGGTTGCACCGCCCAGTCTCGCTCGGAGACTGAGCCCTAGGCGGTTGCACCTCTTGGCTGGGGCGGTTGCACCGCCCAGTCTCGCTGGGAGACATAGCCTGGGCGGTGCTACCTCCCTGCTTGGGCGGTTGCACCTCCCACAGCAACCTGGGTCCGAATGGGTTGAACCATTCGACCCAATTTGAGTTCTTCAGGGGCCCAATTGCCCCAGGATTAAGCTAATGGGATCACCTCCCATTTCTAACTTAATCAAAGTGCTAACTACGATTATTTCCTAAGACATATTCTGCAGCTTGCTTCGGTGCGTCACTCGCTTCTTCCGGCGAGTTTCCGGCGAACTTCCGTCGATCATCCGATGAACCCTCGGTGATGCTCCTGCGGACTTCCGGCAAACTCCTGGACTGCGATGATCCACTTGGCAAGTTTTGACGAGCTCCTTTGGCAAGCTTCTGGACTTCTCGGATTTCTTCCCGCAGAACCTCCGACGACTGTCCGAACTTCCGTCGAGCTCTCGAACTCCCAACGTGATCATTGTCATGACTCCGGCGCAACTCCTGCTGCATGTCTTACTTTCATCGTAGTCAATCCTGCACACTCAAAACAAAAACTATGATCGAGACAATTAATCCTAAGCAATTAACCAAGTTGTCCGGCATGTCATTGGTCCCTCGACGCTTCGTCCGATTCTTCGGCGCATCGTCCTTTCCTACAGCCTATTGCCCAATCGGCCAGTTGACTCTGCAACTCCGATATCCTTGGCACAATACCCGCTCTTTTTGGCCCGATGCCCGAGTCCACGGCCCGAAGCCTTCTGTCGATACGTCGACCGATCCACCGGCCCGACGTCCAATCTTCTGACATGTTCCTCCGGCACAACATGATTTTCCTGCTTTAATTGTCTCATCCTGATCGAAGCACCCTGCGTCACTCAAAACGTAGATTAAATAATAAACATATATCAAGTAGTTTCATCATCAAAATACGAGATTCAACAATCTCCCCCTTTTTGATGATGACAACTACTTGATGACGGAGTTAAACTTAACTCCCGGAGTTTAAACAAACTCCCCCTATCAATATGCCATATTGATAGAAACTCTTGGATTTAAAAATCCAAGCAACATGTCATCATAAACTTATGCATAACATGTCATGTCATCAACATACTTCTCCCCCTTTGTCATCAACAAAAAGGAGAAATGCCACAATCAAGTGTTTGTGATATAAGTTTAACTCATTGCATGAAAAACATAATATCTTTTGTTATCATCATGCAAGTTTGAAGCCAGAAAATTTAGCAAATATTACATCATGCTTAGAACATTCAAGCTATCAAGTTTTAGATATGCAAGTTTTACGGCATACAAGATAGCACATGCAAGCTAGCAATGTTACAACATTTTAGAACTTGCAAGCTAGCAGTTTAGAGATATTCAAGAAGGCAACTCTTGCTTCTTGAAATATGCAAGTTGCAAGCTAGCAAATTTTTGCTTCCTTTGCGGTGTTAGCTTTTGATATCGTAACGCAACTATTTCAAGTGTTTATCAATTGTAGCATTTCATCATATTGCATGATATCGACATGTAAAGCTGTGAAGCAAGATTTTGATATCATTTCAAGATGTACACATTTCGAATATTTTAGCAAGTGTAGCATTGCATCACATGGTAAGATATCAGCTCGTACGATGCAAATTTTTGTTTGATATCTTGATACAGGGTATATAGCAATGATAGCAATCATATATTACTTGGTGATGCAAGTATGGCCTAATCATAGCGATGATAGCAATCATATATTTCTTGGTGATGCAAGTATGGCCTAATCATAGCATCAGTGATAGCAACCATATCAACATCAGTGATAGCAAACATATCAACATCAGTAATAGCAACCAATTCATCATTAGTGATAGCAAACATATCAGCATCAGTGATAGCAACCATTAGTGATAGCAAACATATCAAGTAATATATTTCTCCCCCTTTGTCATCAACAACAAGGAGAATGATATAAGCAAATTTTAAATATAAGTGCGATGCCATAAGTTGGTTCATGTCATTTTCCAACAGTGAGTGATAGGATACCAGTAATGCAAACATCTCGAGGAAAACATGACATGGAGATAGCTTTTATTGTTTTTTCCTTTTTATTTGTTATCTTTTTACATGAAGGAGGAAAGCCATATGTGAAGTTCAAATCGATAAGATATTAAAGCACACTTCATTTTTGCAAGGATTAAGATATGTAAGTGAGTCAAATTCTTGTATGTAAAAATATCTTCCTTTTATAAGAGGGAATCATCAAATATGTTTCTCGAAAAATATTTTTCACATGATAAGTGCATTTGCTAGATGATTCCATATGTCAAAAATCAATGATGTGAATTAAACTTGATATGACATATGCTTGTTAAGTTCGGAAAAGGATAATGTATCAAGAAAATCCAATTGTTAGGATCAAGAAAATCCAAAAATAAAATTTGACACTTTCATACATTCGGACAGGGTTTTACTAGAGATATTCAATTACAATCATGAAGGTAAAACATGCTTATTATCATGGAAATTTTTGTATTTAAGCACATAATTTCCAACATGTAATCATGGCAAGTAATTGTGTAAAATCATTATGGCAATCAAGTGATTTGATCATTCAATCAAAAAAGTCCGAAAAATAATTTTAACATGTTTAATCATTCGGACATATTTTTGCCATAGTTTTTCAAATATAATCATGAAGATAAGGCATGCTCATCATCATGGTAGTATGATAGCAAGTTTACCATATACAAGCTAGCAAAAATTTTCAACATTTTAAGGCCCGCAAGCTAGCAATTTTGAGATGTTCAAGAAAGCAACTCTTGCTTCTTGAAATATAAGTTTTGCTAGATGTGCAAGTTGACTTTTTGCTTCTTGAGATAGGCAAGATAGCATTCCTTGGTGATGTTCAATATAGCTAAGTTCTACATCATGCAAGCTAGTGAATCTTATAACATTTTAGAACATGCATAATCACCAAAGCATCATAAATTTTAATAATGTGCAAAATTACAAATTTTGCATGATTGCATTTGTGTGTCTTGAGACTTGCAAGATAGCACTTCTTGATGATGTTCAAGATAGCAATTTCTTCTCTTTTGAGAAGTGCAATTTTTGCTTTCTTCTTGAATTTTGCAAGTTAGCTATCTCCCCTTTTGTCATTGTCAAAAAGAAGGGAAAAACCCTTTACATCAATTTTTAAATCATGACAAAGGTTAGTATCAATCTCATTTGTGCATCATTATATTTTCAAATTAAAACATGCACATTTCCAAAACATATAAACTCATTATTATATGCATGATTCCAAATCATCATTCATATTATTTCAATCGTTGTTTCACTCATCACTATAGCTTATCATGCATAATATGTAAAACCATCTAACATGATATAAATATTTATTTATTTAATTAATTTTTTTTTTTTTAAGCATTCATGATACACATCATACATTATCATAATAAAAAGCATATGCATCATTCCAAATCATAAATATTTCAAATCATCATGGTATTAATTTGTCACATTGCATCCTACCATGCATGATCGAAACTTCTCATTTAAATTCATGAATATCTCATGCATTCATATCATCACTTGAGGAATATTGAAAAGAAATAATTGAGTGATGAGATAAATGTTTCATGAATACAAAGAATTGCATAAAAATCATATCATGAATACAAGGAATACAAGTCACAATCATTCAAGAGAAAAATCATTATTCATTTTCAATTCATTCAATTTGATAAATCAAGATCATGATTTTGATAAAACTCATTTCAATTTTAAGTCATCAAAATCATTTCTATGGCTCACAAAACATAAATAGATTCATGATTTCATTGATAATATATTTTCCCCCTTTTTAAGTGTTTCATTTTAAGTGATCGATTTCATGTTAGCATGCCTTTTCATTTATGAAAACATGCATCAAATTTTTTTTTTAAAGCCACTGTTATTATCATGAAAATCGATAATCAAGAATCACCATAATTTCAAAAATATATACTCATTAATCATAACTTTAAATTGAACATAATTTCATATACTCAAAATCGAGAAATAACAATGGAAATCAACATGATACACATTATTACTTTTCAACCACATATAGCATGATTTCATAATGTATTTTTAATCAAAATCATTTTGTTAAGCAATTTTCATGATTATTTTCAAAATTACTAGAATGATAAGCATGATTCCTAATTTTTTGTATTTTCATTATAAAATTATTAAACATACAATTTTCAAGAAAATAAAAAAGAAAAATGCATTATGAAAAGCATTATGTAATTTCAAAGTAAATTCAAGGCATTTTGATTACCTCAGCGTCGAAAGGCGTAAAGGCGTAGTTTGCCACCTCGCCTTTGTTGATTTTCTCCTCGTCTTCGGAGGAGCTCGATTCATCCCAATTTTTGTTCTTCTTCTTGCGTTCAAAGCAAGTAGTTCCGTTCTTTTTACTTTTTAATTTTTGTTTCATTTGTAGTTTAAGTTCACCATCACTTGAGCTTATGCTCGAGTGGTCTTCAAATGTTCTATGTCCCAAATCCTTCCTATTCTTTGGAAGGTGGTTCTCAAGTTCTTCACGTGCATTGCACGTCATTTCATATGTGATCAATGAACCAATTAGTTCTTCAAGTGGAAATTGGTTCAAGTTTTTCGATTCTTGAATAGCAGTTACTTTTGAATCCCAAGTTTTAGAAAGTGAGCGCAAAACTTTGTTAACGAGTTCAAAATCCGAAAAGCTTTTACCAAGTGATTTTAAACCATTGACGACATCCGTAAAACAGGTGTACATGTCAACAACGGTTTCGCTTGGTTTCATATGAAAAAGCTTGAAATCATGCAGTAAAATATTAACTTTCGAGTCTTTGACTCTACTAGTTCCCTCGTGCGTGATTTCAAGAGTGCGCCAAATAGCGAAAGCCGTTTCGCACAAAGAAACCTGATTGAACTCATTTTTGTCCAAAGCGCAAAATAAGGCATTCATAGCCTTTGCGTTTAAAGAAAAATACTTCTTCTCTAAATCCGACCATTCGTTCATCGGTTTAGAGGGAAGTTGAAAACCGTTTTCAACGATATTCCATAAATCCAGATTTAGAGAAATCAAGAAAACTCTCATTCGAGTTTTCCAATAAGTGTAGTCCAATCCGTTAAAGAACGGTGGACGAAAGACCGAAAAGCCCTCTTGAAGAGCCATTTCTCTCGGGTGTAAATCCGAAATGAGAAATACCCCGCTCTGATACTAATTGTTAGGATCGAGAGCACTAAGAGGGGGGGGGGGGGTGAATTAGTGCAGCGGATAACTTTGTACGATTAAAATCGAAAGCTGCGTTTGAACGATAAAGACAGCTCTATATGAAAGTTGATACTAAGCAAGATTGCAGTCAATCTATGCAGGCAGTTTGCAGCTATGAAGAAAACTAGAATATCGGCGCAAACTGAAATCCGACGTTCGTACGAAGAAACAGGTTTACGTCTAAGTGCCGATTCGTAGATCACTTGTTTAGATCAAAAGCAGTTTAAGCAGAAGTATAAAGATAGTGTGCTGCTATTGTACATCTCAAAAAGTAATCTGCAAAAAGCAGATTTACGTCTAAACGCAGATTTACGTTTAAACGCAGATTTACGTCTGAACTTTGAAACTCGTTTGTAAACTCACAGAAGGCAGTTTGCAGTTATAAATAGAATCAAAACGTAAATGTAAACTGCAAAGAAACTTGTTCGTAAAAGCGCAGAAGACAGTTTGCAGTTACAAGTGGAATCAAGACATAAACGTAAACTGTAAAGAAACTCGTTCGTAAAAGCGCAAAAGAGCAGTAGCTATGTAGGAGGTTTGCAGTAATGATGAAGTGCTCAAAATAAAAGCAAACCAGAGATTTAGAGTGGTTCGGTCAGTCTTGACCTACTCCACTTTTGGCTTCCTCCACCGACGAGGTCACCGACGTCAACTAGGGGCCTTCCTTCAATAGGCGAAGGCCAACTGCCCTTTTACAGTTTCACTCCTTTTGATGGGATCAGGAGACAACCCTTACAGAACCTTTCTCTCCTCTCTTTACAACTCAAGACTTGAAGAACAGAAAGAGGAGAACTTTTGGACTTTACACAAATTTGAGCTCTTAGATTCACAGAAAAGATCAAGAATTCGATGTAGTTCTGTATCTCTTCAGTGCTGAATGGGTGGGGTATTTATAGGCCCCAACCCAGTTCAAATTTGGAGCTCAAAACGATCAAATCCCGGAATTTCGGGATCAGGCGGTTGCACCTCCTGACTGGGGAGGTTGCACCGCCTGGCAGAGCTCGAAGACTGAGCCTCTGGGCGGTGCTACCTCTGTCAGGGGCGGTTGCACCTCTCTGCCAGAGCTCGAAGACCGAGCTCAGGCGGTTGCACCGCCTGACTGGAGAGGTTGCACCGCCCAGTCTCGCTCGGAGACTAAGCCTTGGGCGGTTGCACCTCTTGGTTGGGGCGGTTGCACCACCCAGTCTCGCTGGGAGACATAGCCTGGGCGGTGCTACCTCCCTGCCTGGGCGGTTGCACCTCCCACAGCAACCTGGGTCCGAATGGGTTGAACCATTCAACCCAATTTGAGTTCTTCAGGGGCCCAATTGCCCCAGGATTAAGCTAATGGGATCACCTCCCATTTATAACTTAATCAAAGTGCTAACTACGATTATTTCCTAAGACATATTCTGCAGCTTGCTTCGGTGCGTCACTCGCTTCTTCCGGCGAGTTTCCGGCGAACTTCCGTCGATCATCCGATGAACCCTCGGTGATGCTCCTGCGGACTTCCGGCAAACTCCTGGACTGCGATGATCCACTTGGCAAGTTCCGACGAGCTCCTTTGGCAAGCTTCTGGACTTCTCGGATTTGTTCCTGCAGAACCTCCGACGACTGTCCGAACTTCCGTCGAGCTCTCGAACTCCCAACGTGATCATTGTCATGACTCCGGCGCAACTCCTGCTGCATATCTTACTTTCATCGTAGTCAATCCTGCACACTCAAAACAAAAACTTCGATCGAGACAATTAATCCTAAGCAATTAACCAAGTTGTCCGGCATGTCATTGGTCCCTCGACGCTTCGTCCGATTCTTCGGCGCATCGTCCTTTCCTGCAGCCTATTGCCCAATCGGCCAGTTGACTCCGCAACTCCGATATCCTTAGCACAATACCCGCTCTTCTTGGCCCGATGCCCGAGTCCACGGCCCGAAGCCTTCTGTCGATACGTCGACCGATCCACCGGCCCGACGTCCAATCTTCTGACATGTTCCTCCGGCACAACATGATTTTCCTGCTTTAATTGTCTCATCCTGATCGAAGCACCCTGCGTCACTCAAAACGCAGATTAAATAATAAACATATATCAAGTAGTTTCATCATCAAATTACGAGATTCAACATATAGTAGATATACACGGACTTATTTCTTGAAAGACAAAAATAAATGCTTTAGATATTTCACCATGTTTTGTAAACTTGTTCAAAATGAAAAGGGTTGTATGATTTCATCAATTCAAAGTGATCACGGTGGTGAATTTTGAAACCATGATTTTTAAGAATTTTGTGAATCTAATGGATACAACCACAACTTCTCTACTCTATGAAATCCTCAACAAAATGGAGTAGTAGAAAGAAAGAATAGAAATTTATAAGAAATGGTAAGAACCATGTTAAATGAACATAGCCTACCCAAATATTTTTGGGCCGAAGCCATAAACACTACATGCTATATTTTAAATAGAGTTCTAGTAAGACCCTTACTCACCAAAACTCCCTATGAGTTATGGAACAATAAAAAACCCAATGTTTCATATTTTAAAGTTTTTGGGTGTAAGTGTTTTATCTTGAATGAAAAAGATGCCTTAGGAAAATTTAATGCTAAATCCGATGAAGGAATTTTTCTTGGTTATTCTTCGATTTCTAAAGGTTTTCGTATCTTCAATAAAAGAACTTTAATAATAGAAGAATCAATTCATGTTATTTTCAATGAGATTTCCAAAATCAAGAAAAATGATTTTGATGATGATGTTAATTTCGATTCTTTGAATTTAAATGAAACCCTTTCCCCAACTAGCAACTTAGATGCATCCACTTCCGAAACATCCTTATCCAAGGATTGAAAGTATGTAGATGCTCATCCTAAGGAGCTAATCCTAGGAGACACATCTAAGGGGGTTCAAACACGTTCTTCTCTTAAAAATTTTTATGCCAATGCCGCTTTTCTCTCCCAAATTGAACCTAAATGTATTGATGAAGCCATGAAAGATGATTCATGGATTATCGCAATACAAGATGAGTTAAATCAATTTAAGAGAAATGAGGTATGTAAGCTTGTTCCTAGGCCAAATGATCATTTAGTTATTGGTACTAAATGAGTCTTTAGGAACAAGCAAGATGAATATGGTATCGTGGTTAGAAACAAGGCTAGATTAGTGGCCAAATGTTTCAACCAAGAAGAAGGTATCGATTACGAAGAAACCTTCGCTCCTATAGCTAGATTAGAAGCCATAAGGATGCTCCTTGCCTATGCTAGTAATAATAATTTTAAGTTGTTTCAAATGGATGTTAAAAGCGTTTTTCTTAATGGCTTTATTTCTGAAGAAGTTTATATTGAACAACCTCCCGGATTTAAAAATAATAGCCTTCTTAATCATGTATTTAAATTAACCAAAGCTCTCTATGGTTTAAAACAAGCCCCAAGGGATTGGTATGATAGAATAAGTACTTTTCTTATTGAAAATAATTTCATAAAACGCAAGGTCGATACTACATTATTTGTCAAGAACTTTGAAAATATTTTTTTCATTGTTCAGATTTGTATTGATGATATTATTTTCGGTTCTACGAATGAATCTCTTTGTGAATCTTTTGCTAAAACCATGAATCTCGAATTTGAAATAAGTTTAATGGGAGAATCAACATTTTTCTTATGCTTACAAATTAAGTAACTAAGCAATGACATCTTTATTAGTCAAATTAAATATACTTTAGATCTGCTGAAAAGATTTAATATGGATAGCTCAAAAGCTATTAACACCCCTATGAGCACCTCCACTAAGTTAGAAGTTGATGAAAGTAGAGAAAGCTTCGATAAAAAAACTTATAGGGGTATGATAGAAAGTTTACTTTACCTCACTGCAACTAGACCAGATATCATGTTCAGTGTAGGAGTTTGTGCTAGGTTTCAATCGAACCCTAAGAAATCTCATCTCAAAGCAGTTAAAAGAATACTTAGATATCTTAAAGGTACCACAAATCTAGGATTATGGTATCCAAAATCTGAGAATTTTAAGTTAATTGCTTATGCTAATGCAGATTTTGCTGGGTGTAGACTAGATAGAAAAAGCACATTAGGAACATGTCAATTTTTGGGACATTCCCTTGTTTCCTGGTCATCTAAGAAACAAAACTCGGTTCTACTATCAACAACCGAACCTAAGTATATTGCAGCTAGTGCATGCTGTGCACAAGTTGTGTGGATGAAAAATACCTTAGAAGATTATAAAGTCCATCTTAAAAACATTCCCATTAAATGTGATAACACAAGTGTAATATGTTTAACAAAGAATCTCATTCAACACTCAAGAACAAAATATATTGATATTAGACATCACTTTATACGAGATCATATTACTAATCATGATGTAATCATAGAGTTTATAGATACTAAGCATCAACTAGCTGATATTTTTATAAAACCTCTAAGTGAAGAACAATTTGATTTCATAAGAAGAGAATTAGGAATGTTGATGTGTCCGAATGCATAAACTTGTTAAGATTATTTTTTGGACTTTTATTTAATGATCAAATCACTTAATTGCTATGATGATTTTACACAATTACATGCCTTAATTATATGTTGGAAATTATGTGTTTTGGATACAAAAATTTCCATGATAATAAGCATGTTTTATCTTCATGATTGAATTTGAAAATCTATAGCAAAACCTCGTCTATGGAAGTGTTAATTTTATTTTCAGATTCTCTTAACTAGTGATGTCCTAACAATCGGATTTTCTCGGTACATTATTCTCTTCCGAACTTAATAAGCATATGTCATATCGAGTTTGATTCTCATCATTAATTTTTGACATATGAAATCAACTAGCAAATACATCTCTCATACACTTCTCATGTGAAAAATATTTTTTTTGAAATGGATTTGATAAAATGATTCCTATTTGTAAATTCTTTCTTAAAATATGGATGTTAGTGTTTTTACTTGCAAGGATTTGTTTCACATACATATCTTGATCCTTGTAAAAATGAAGTATAATTTAATCTGTCATCGATTTTAACTTTATTCAAAGTAAACTCACAAATAGCTGGTATCACAAATAGCCTTCCTCCTTCGTGTAAAAAGATAATAACAAATAAAAAGGATGAAGTATTCAAAGCTATCTCCATGTCATGTTTTCCTTGAGATGTTTGCATAATTTGTATCCTATCACTCACTGTTGGAAAATGACATGAACCTAGTTATGGCATGAATAATTACCGCACTTATGCTTAAAATTTGCTTATATCGTTCTCCTTTTTGTTGATGACAAAGGGGGAGAGATATATGAATTGATGCTATGAGTATTGATGCTATGATTATGCCATGCTTGCATCATCAAAAATATATGAATTGATGATAACTATGATTGCCATATTTGCATTATGCCATGTTTGCATCATGTTAAGATATCAAGAACTTGCATCGTAATTTTACGTGTTGATATCTTACCATGCGATGAAATGCTATGATTGCTAAAACACTTGAAATGTGTGCATCATGTTAAGATATTAAAATCTTACTTCAAAATTTTACATGTTGATATCTTACCATATGATGAATTGCTACCATTACCATCATTTACATTTGAAATTTGAAAATGGATGTCAAGCCTTGACATCATTTTCAGAGAGATACATCATGATAGGAATCATGATGAGAGTATTGATAAGGTTAAATGATTTTAACTTATCAATATGTCTCTTGAATTCAAAGGCTTTGAATTCAAGAATGACTTATCTCAAGTATAGCATATAGATAGGGAGAGTTAAGATTAACTCCGTTATCAATTGATTGTCATCATAAAAAAGGGGGAGATTATTGAATCTCGGATTTTGATGATGAAGTCAATTATCATTTGTTATCTAATCCATATGTTGAGATAAGTGTGTAGGATTAACTATGATGGAAGAAAGACATGCAGCAGGAGTTGCGCCGGAGTCAAGACTATGATCACATTGGGAGTTCGAGAGTTCGACGGAAGTCCGGACGGTCGTCGGAGGTTCTACGGGAACAAATTCGAGAAGTCCAGAAGCTTGCCAAAGAAGCTCATCGGAACTCGCCAAGTGGATCATCACAAGTCCAGGAGTTTGCCGGAAGTCCGTCGAAGCATCGTCGAAGGTTCATCGGATGTTCACCGGAAGTTTGCCGGAAGCTCGCTGAAAGAAGCGATTGACGCACCGGAGTAAGTTGTAGTAAATGTCTTAAGAAATATCGTAGTTAGCATGTAGATTAAGTTAGGAATGGGAGGTAATCCCATTAACTTAATCTGGGGGCAATTGGGCCCTTGACAGACCCAAATTGGGCAGAATGGATCAGCCCATTCGGACCCAGATCTCTTGGCCAGCGATGGCACCGCTCAGGGCTAAGTCTTCGAGCTAGGCTGGGTGGTGGAACCGCCCCTGACAAGTAGTGGAACCCCCTGAGCTCGGTCTCCGAGCTCTGCCAAGCGGTGCAACTGCCCCAGTCAGGCGGTGGCACCGCCTGGGCTTAGTCTTTGAGCGAGACTAGGCGGTGCAACTGCCCCTGTCAAGCTGTGGCATCGCTAGAGCTCGGTCTCCGAGCTCTGTCAGGTGGTTGTACCGCCCCAGTCAGAGGTGGTACCGCTAGGACCTCGAAAATCCAAGGAAAGATATTTTTGAGCTCCAAATTCAAACTAGTATGGGGCCTATATATACCCCACCCTTTCCTGCATGAAAGGACACCGAAAGCTTGATCTTACTTTGTGATTTTAGAGCTCAAAAGTGTTGTAAAGTCTATAAGTTCTCCTCCCTCTTTTCTTCCAAGTTTTGATCTTTCAAGAGAGGAGAGAAAAGTTTGTAAGGGTTATCTCCTAAGCCCGTCAAAAGGAGCGAAACTGTAAAAGGGTGGTTGGCCTTCGCCTATTGAAGGAAGGCCTCTAGTGGACGTCGGTGACCTCGTTGGTGGAGGAAGCCAAAAGTGGATGTAGGTCAAGATTGACTGAACCACTCTAAATCTCGGTTTGCATTTACTTTGAGCATCTTATCTTTATTGCAAACCTCCTCAGTAGCTTATTGCCTTTTGCTCATTTACGAACGTGTTTCATAGTTAAGTATTTTCTAAATCGACGTTAAGACGGAAATCAGTTTTATCGTACGAACATCATATTTCAATTTGCGCTTACATTCTGATTTCTATCTTAATTGCAAACTGCTTTCCTTACTTTACTTCAAATACGTTTCCGTAAGCTTTCAAAGTTATTCTATGCACGAAACGACTTTTACGTCGAAATCGGATTTCAACGTACGAACGCAGTTTTAAACGTCGAAAGTTTTTCGCTGCACTAATTCACCCCCCCTCTTGGTGCTCTTGATCCTAACAGATTACCGAGAATTAATAATAAATACGGTATATTTTAGGGGCTGAATATAAAAATGAAATTAAACAAAACATGTCAATGGTACGAAGTTTTTTACGGGTTAATAACAACAATAGAATACATATTAGGGGCAGGGCAACTGCAACCTTAAAAACAGGGCAAGTCGGCAGAAGTTTCTGTTTGTTGTCGCACTGGTGGAAAATGGAGGCGGAGAAGGAGAAGCCGGAAATCGTGTGGAAGGCGGAGAAGCTGGTGGCTGCGACCATGGGAGAGCGCGACGCGTCCCACGACGCCGCCCACGCATTTAGGGTGCGCGGCCTCGCCCTCTCCCTCGCCAAAGAAGAGGCCTTGTCTGGCCCCTCCTTAGAAATAGTAAGAATCTATCTTCCCATTCTCTTCTCCTGTTTCTTCTTGTCCTTCAGCAATTTCATCCCGTCAAGAAACGATACGATGATGGAGCATTAAGCACAAAGCTTGTTTCCAATCTGTTTGTGCTGGTCGTTCGAAAGTTTCATTTTTATGATGGTTCGAAGAATGTTCTTATTATGGCCCGAAAGTTAGCCTTTTTATTTCACTGAGTTGTTCCCTCATCCAATTGTTGTTCTTGTTGATTTGACACATAGGGTTTCGTGAGATACGAAATATTTCACAATTTGATTTTTCCTAGTGTTTCTTCTGTGCAGTCGTCCTGCATTGGAATATCAGTTAAAGTTTGATTACTATCAGGAGGTAGGCTTTATTTTTGTGCATTCAGGACTTGAGGATGATCGAGTAACGCCACAAAATTACCGGTTGATTACTTTTGAGGGTAAACCTCTTATGGGTTGCGACGCAAATGAACGATGCATCGCTTCCTTTGATGTTGGAGTGCCTGGCTCATCTTGCTGTTGAACTTGTTATGTCCGACCAATTAGAAACTGTACCATATTGGAAGAGAAGCAGGAAATTGATTCCATTTAGGATTGTGCTGTTGGTTCCAAATTAAAAAGAACTCCAAATTGTTTCTTTCATGTCTCTGCACTTACTTGGTCCCTTATCTTTTTCCTGTATGTGCTACCACATATGCACAATAGATGCAGAAATTAACATGGAGGTGCATTGTTGTGCAAATTTGGAGCATAGAGAATGTTGCTGTTTTTCTTGAATCTTGATCCTAAATCTCTAAAGCTATGATCTTTTGGCTTTTGATTAGGTGGAACTTGCTGCTCTTCTTCATGACATAGGTAATGGTTGTTTTTTTCTTACTGATTTTGGAGAATATTGTCTTTTATCATTTAATTAAATTTGATATTCATGTGAGTACACTTTCTACTGCAGGAGATTACAAGTACGCCAAGTGGGTATTGCTACTTTTGCCACATGTCTAAATAGTTTACCATATATTGTGATTCTGTTTTTAGTTGATATTCCTGAATTATGATCAGGTTGCTGATTGTATATTTCACAATAATAGTCAGATTTGTAATTTTGGAGTTCTGTTTATCTTGGTATGCTTGAACTTGATTTCACCTTTGTTAGTCAGTGAGATGATGAGTTTCCTAATCTTGTAAATTCTTTTTGCAAATTTTTAATTTTCTCTGTTTTTGGTGTCAAGTTTTGTACTTCAAGTTCAAATATTGCAGGGATTTGACTGAGGATACCACCACTGTAGAGAAGTTTCTTGAGGAAGAGGGACTAGAAGAAAGAAAAAGAGAAAAGATTCTTGCTATCATTAGGCACATGGGTGAGCTTTCTTGAATGTGAATATATGTTGTATTTCGACATTCTTTTCCCCATTTAACTCTTCTCAATACAAGCTTATATCATATTGGCTGTGTACATTCAGCACAGAACATGCTATGCAACTAATGTTTTGTATTTGATAGTCTCTCCATAATGTCTTCAAATTGCTTGGTTGATTGGAATTGGGCATCAACATGAACTGATGACATGGCATCCTAAATACATGTAACACATTTTGTATTTGCACTATCCTAATAGAAAAAGTATGTTGTTCATCAATGCATACAGGAGCAACATTCTCGAAGATAAACTTTTTGTTGGAAAAATGCAGGTCTAGTTTGATCTTGTTTTGTCAGATTGTTGTATATTGCTAGATAATCCCATAGATAAGATTTCTCCACTGAGATATTAGAAGCTAGATATTCAATTGCCATTTGGTGGAAATAGTAATGAACATCTATGTGCTTTGAGCAGAAAAAGAGGTTTGAAATGTGGAAAAGATATTCACATTGTCTTGAAGGTAAATTATCTGAAAGGGCCTCTTCCATCTTTGATTAGAAGAAAGAAAGGATCAATCTTGTAGTATCCATTATGCTCGTTGCTACTCTATCGATTAACGAACTTTATAACTTCAGATTGCAACTTATTTTAACATGAGTTGAGAAAACTGCTACTCAAACAAAGGCATGAAGTTACCTACTGAAAACAAAAGATGAAAAGGGGAAAATTTGTAAAAAAGGCAAAGAACTCTACTAAAAGAGAAATTGGAAAATGAAAAGAAAATGGGAGAAATGTAAAATATTGAATATTATCTCTATGATGGACAGAAGCCAATATGAAAGTAGCAATTGTTATATAAGGTTATAATGCATGAACTTCTTTAGAATGTGGTCCATTGGAAGCATGGATTAAAAACAGTTATGGCTTGTGGATCGCTCGATATGATTACAATATTGATTGGAATCCAACACAATTTCTTAACACACTATCATAGATTGTTGGCAGTGAAGGTGTTCGATGTAATATCCATGCTTTTTAGTTTGTTTAACAGTTTGCAGTAGGCTTGATAGCCCCATTTGGTTGGGTTATAGCCATTTTTTGCTTGTAATAGCAACTCGCATGTGGTCTACCCAAAAATGAAGCCTCTATCTAACCTGCAACATCTAGATATTTCCTAGAGTAGAGATATGACCAAAACGTCAGCTATGTTAGCACCCTAGAACCCCTAGGTGGCATAGGGCTGGATGTGGTTCCGGGGTAGTATTACATTAATACCATAATTTTAATTAAGAGCAATTTTGTACTTGAGCATAATGAGAGGAACCTAGAGTTAGTTAGCCCCCTCCCCTTATACTTACAGCCAATATCTCCTTCTCCCTTATTGTGATAGAGAGTGTGACTATCAAGGAAGACGAGGATAACGTTAGGGCATCAACCACAAGAGGATCCGAATCTTTGACTTTTCCTAGTCTTATGTAGATGTCGATATGTTCCTTTGCTTTTCTTTCTTGCATCTAAAATTATTGTGCTTTCCTATCGTCTAGATTCTATTCTTGTTCAACGATCTCGATGAATTTAGATTAAATAATATGTTGAAATTTGTTGGGGAAGAAAAGAGAATACGTAATTGTATTGAAGAGAAAATTGCAATATATATTGAAAGTTTTGGATATAGTTCTCTCTTTCGCAAAGAGAGTTTTCTATAGAAAATTCTAGATCTAAACTTAGGTTTATAGTTTTGTCCACTAATATTCAGTTTTAGGCACAATGACCTATCAAAATTACACATAAACTGCATTATAAAGTTAAAATTACTCCTCAACACCCCTGCTTAATTTATAATTTTGAGATGCCTCTTGAACTTCTCAAATTCTCTAATGTGACTATGAGGAAATCTAAAGGTTGATCAGTTGTACTGATGAACTTCAAATATATCTCATCTTTGTTCACCAAGCCTCTAATGAAGTGGTGACAAAGTTCAATGTGTTTTGACCTTGTACAAAAAATAGGATTTTTTGTCATTGCATTTGAAGACATATTGTCACAATCAATGGTTATTGGTTGTACTTGTAGTTGATGCAAATATGAGAGTATTCTTCTCAACCAAATAGCTTCATATTGTGTATTCGTAGCAGCAATATATTCAGCTTCAACAGAGGACAATGATATTAACTTTTGCTTCTTTAAGCTCCATGATATCACCTTTGTACCTAAGCTGGAAAGATAACTATAATACATTTTTTAGTCTTCTATAGAATTAGCCCATTCACTATCTGTATAGCCAATCAACTTGTTATCTTTTTCTTTCTTATATTTGATGCCTTGCCTTGCATCTTGCTTTCTTGAAGATATGTTAATATTCTTTTAGCTACTGCATAATGTATTTTGCTATAATCATTCGTGAGCCTTGGAAACCATACTCGCAACATGTAAAATATCAGGTCTTTTTAAAGAGTGTTGTATCAACCATTTCAATTTCATCAAAATGATGTAGCTTTTCATTTAAAGTCATGGGAGTCAAAGTTGGTTTATGTATCGCCCGGGCCGGTATTAAACAGGTGGTATGTACCGGTCTGAGTGCCAATCGGTACGTAGGTTGCCCCCGGTCTAGTTCGCCATATAAAAGGGGAACCCTAAATCCTTAATAATTTTCATGTTGCCTCCGCTTCTCATGAAGTTGTGGTTGATGCCTTCGCTTCTCATGAAGTTGTGGTTGATGCCTTCGCTTCTCTCTGCGACTTCTCATCGTGATTGATGCCTTCACTTCTCACGCAGGCCGCTATCGACAACTTTTGCTTACCACCACCTTGCTGCACGCCACTATGCACGATCTTTTCCCCAATTACTTCTCAAGTATGCTTGGTGAACAAAGATGAGATATGTTTGAATTTCATTAATACAAGTGATCAACCAACATATTTCCTCACCAAAGCAGTCACATTAGAGAAATTTGAGAAGTTCAAGAAACATATTAAAGTTACAAACAAAAAAAGGGTTTTGAGGAGTAAATTATAATTTCATAATGTAGGTTGTATGCAATTTTGATAGACAATTGTTCCTAAAACTGAATATTAGTAGGCAAAACTACCTAGATTAGAAGCCTAAGTTTACATCTAAAATTTTTTAAAAGAGAGAACTCTATCAAAACTCTTAATCTATGTTGCACTCTCTCTCCAATGCAATGAAGTATTCTCATCTTTTATGTATCTAAAAGGATTAGATACATGAAGGAATCTTTTTAATGCACATGAAACTTACAAACATGCAACCCTTGTTATTTTAGTCACATTAGCACTAAAACATAACATAAAGCAGTGGCAAGAAGATTTCTAAATTCTAATATAATTAATGAAAAGTTTTTTTTGGTGAAGGTTGTTGTGGTACTTGATTAATAACAATAATTTTTTTTGTTTTTATAATTTGCAAAACAACTAAAACTAGCTTATGTAAGGAGGTAGTAGAGGACAGTGATTTAAAAAGGTGCTCGGGCGCTCGCCTAGGGGCTCGGGCGAGGCGAGGCGAGACCCGAGCGCCTCGCTTCATTTCCAGACGGGGGGCTTCAAAGAGGCGTCGCCTGGGTGCTCGCCTAAGCCCAGGCGCTGGGCACTTCGGGCAAGCGCTTGGGCTAAACCAGGCGACCGAACCAGCGTTTGAGGTCTGGTTCGGTCTCCGGTGCTTTAGTTGGTTCAATCGAACCAACTAAAGCACCGATATCAGTGTGACTTCCCCAACCCTAACCCTGCTCGCCGTTCATGCTACTGTCGCCGTTGCTCGTTGCCGCTGCTGCTGTCGCCGCTCGCCGCTGCCGCTGCTGCTCCTACTGTCGTCGCTCGCCGCTCTCGCTGCCACTGCTCGCTGCTACCGCTGCCGCTCCCACTATCGCCTCTCCCGCTCCCGCTGCCGCTGCTACCGTTGCCACTGTCTCTGCTCGCTGCTCCCGCTCCCGCTGCTGCTGCCACTGTCGCTGCTCGTTACTATCGTTGCCACTGTCTCCGCTCGTTGCTTCCACTCCCGCTCCCGCCGCTCGTTGCTGCCGGTGCCATTGTCGTCGCTTGCCACTCCCGCTGTCGCTGCTGCTGCTCACTGCTGCCGCTGCCATTGTCGTCGCTCGCAGCTGCCGTTCCCGCTCTTCTCAGTCAACACCCTCAGTCTTCCGACTCTTCCCTTACACTCTTCTCCTCTTTCGATAGTATATTGTTAACAGTATATAGTATACAGTTAACTGTATACTAGTAATAGTATTTGTATTTATTAAACTAATTTAATAGCATATTTTTATTTAAAAATTTAAATAATTATATTTATTAATTATATTATATATTTTTATATTTTAGCGCCTCACTTCGCTCGGGCGAGCGCTTGGGCAAGTGCCTAGCGCCTCAGGCGTTTTTGGACCTTGGCGCCTAGCGTTTTTTAAATCACTAGTAGAGGATAACTTTGACAAAAAAAGAAGGGAATAAAATATTTATTTTCTACCAAAAAATAGAAGATACAAGATAAATTCCTTGAAGATCAACTTCTTTCTAATGCAACCTTGCAATCACGGGGCAAATTAGAATGCTTTATACTTAGATTAGGTTATAGATTTCTTAAAAAAGAAAGAGGGACTGAGCGCGTGGTTCGTGTTGGATTCGCTCATGTCTCCACCTACTAACCTACAAATACAATTAACCACAATATAGAAAGATCCCTTCATGCTTGCCATAGTTTATGTTATAACTTTTTCTCTAAAGCTTGCCATATTATAGTTAGTTGAGAGGATTAATAACTACTACTAAAATTGCATCCACAGACTAAACATAAAAGAATGGAAAAATTATTTTACCTTTCATACTTAGCTTGTAAAATAAATAAGAGACTTATACTTCCAAATTTACTTGTTCTATCTGAACACCTTGTATGTTATAGTAACCATTGGCTTTCATGCCAAGGCAGTGATAATATATGATTCCTCCAACGTTAGCCGAGCTTGAGTCTTAATTACAATGTAAGTAAAAGTAAATATGATGGCGATGGCATACTTTTTTGGTATGAACATCTTATTGATAACATATCTGTATTTGAAAACAAATAACTCATTAATTAATGCTGTACCTAAAATGAGTTAGTAATTTTTAATTAATCTTGGTCAATTGATCGTAGGTCACAATCAACCAAGTAACTTCTAAAGATGCAAGTAAATGCTTAATGTCTATGGACTTGAGGTGCTAGTCGAATGATAATTAATAAGCTATAATGGAGTTATTTATAAATATAGTTATGATTGGATGAGAAAAGAAGTAGAATGATAAGGTAGAATAATTTGCTTGATTAGTGAGTAGTGATTTAAATATGTGCTCGGGCGAGGCGAGGCCCGAGAGCCTCGTGTGTGGATCAAACGACACGCTTCAATGAGGCGTCGCTTGGGCGCTCACCCGAACTTGGGAGTCGGGCGCTTTGGGCGAGCACGCTATCACAGACAAAATTCTAAACAGGATGTTTGATGTAATGCTTATGTATGTCCGTGTCCTTTGGTTTGATCATGCTTTGCACAGCATGTAGAGGGACGGTCGAAGGCGTAACAAACCCCATTTAGTTGGGTTTGGTGGCCGTTTTAGGCTTGTAAATAAATGTTGTGTCATGTGGACACTTGTGAGAGATACTTGGTCTGTAGTGGACTATTTTAACCCTTTCTTGTGCAACTGTTCAGAGCTTGTAAAGTCTATTTGTAATATGCATTGGCTATGAAGTGTTTTATGAAATGTTTGCTTATGAATCCCGAGTGAGGCGCTTTCTCTAACCCGTTTTCTCTTTTGTAGGTCCTAAGGGACCATGGGAGGTTTCGGGGAGGCTGACCTTTGCGGATGGACACGCAAGGGTGCCGCACTACTTAGGCAAAACCAGCTAAGTCTATGATAAATGGTATCAGAGCGGGACAAGCACTCATAGAAACACTTGGCATACAAACATGGGGGACCTAGTGGGGCTGCGATGAGGGTAGCCAACACGCGCGATCGTTTGGGGGAAAATAGGGATGAAGATATAGGGAAAAGAAGTCGCTCAAAGAAGCGGGCATCTGAGATTGACATTCAGAGGAATAGCCAACCCTTCGTGGAAGAGGCACCATGAGAACAAGCAAGCTTGGAAGAATGCGTAGAGCACAAAGGTTGGGATGGTTGAGTTCGAGCTACGGCTCGACGTTGATAACTATACTTGATGGTGCTCAAGGCAAGCGAGACGCTTGGTAACGGATGAGACCATGCAATGTGGAATGGGTTGCTTAGCGACCGAAAGAGTTGTGCAAAGCTCAGAGAGGTGAGGGGAATTGCTAACTCGAAGAATTCGGTACTCATGCAAGGGCTTGTATGTGGACGATGGAATGTTCGTGGCCATCCCAAGGCGACCGAAACTCGGCGCCATAGAGCATTGGAACTTTCTCTTCGGCACAAGGACACGTCCGTAGGAGGCTGAAGTGTGTAGCAAGTTCAGCATGTTGCTAGGCCTTGAGTGGTGCAGCGGGGGTCGTATTGACGTGGAGTCGCAATCTAGCAAGTGTGTTTGCAGGAGGCAGAACAATGCATAGTTTGTTCAGCAAGTCGGAGTAGTTCAAGGGGATGGTGGTCTCTGAAACTTTCATAGGGAAGGAAACGAAGAGAGATGTTGCTCCAACGGGATAGATATCCAGGAGGGATAAGTCCCGACTCTCTAGAGGGAGAATCATATGCAATGGGCTGTACATGTTGAGGAGGAGTACCTCAAAAACAACAACTCCACGAAGCTCAATGGATTGAGCGAGCGGTGAGGAGTCGTTCAATGATCTCGCTTTAGAGAATACATTGGTGGATGCATTGCGAGATCAAGTGCGGGAGCGACCCAAGACAACACAAATGAAGGCACACTTGGAGTCGATATGGAGATCGGACTTAACGAAAGGCTGACCTATGGAATGGTGGGCGCGAGGGCCACCATCAACTCAATGCAAAACGAGGAGCGGAGCAACTTGAGTGTTACTTGGCGAAGTACCCAAGCCGCATAAAGGGAGCCGACATAGAAGATGAAACATGGAGCGGAGGCACAGAGCTTTCCTTGGACATAGATCAAGGACATGAACTCTTGTAGAGGCAAGAGCAGGATCATGTCGTTCCATGGGTCCTTCATTCTGATGGAGCGGTGACACGGGAGTGTCTAATTTACTACAATATGATTATATGAGCCTTAATTATGATCTAGTATCTTTTTCAGTCAATAATGATGCCTCATAATCTTTATCTCAGCACACTAAAAAAATGACAGCTCATCAGCATATTCTCTGCACAAAGTTAAAGCTGTTTCAAGGTGCTTTTCTTCAAGACAAAGGAATGCATTAAAGGAGTTGGTTGGCAGCTGTGAACATTTCTTCATTACTAATGAGTGCATTAAAATAGTTGGTTAGAAGCTGTAAACACTTAATTTCGAAATTCCCTATGCATGAAGGGTTGTTTCATGCACTAGTATTTATTTTGGTGTTTAGGACTTAGAAAGGACTTTAGAAAACTGAGGATATTGGCAGAAGCTCTCTTGGAGTGCTCTTTTGAACTCTGTATCTCTTGGATGCGTCCTTGAGTGGTGAGTCTTTCGCTTTCAGTTCTGTATCCTTGTTTATTATCATTAGGGTGGTGATCTTCTGTATCCCTTTTGATTTTTAAACTTGGTGGTGAGCTATATATCGTTTTATCGAAGTTTCTTCAAAAGTACGTTCCTTGCCTTTTGTGACATTTTCTATCTGAACAACTGTTATATCGGTTTTCTATCGACATCCATTCTGCAATTTTACCCTCCCGGTATCAGTTTGGTATCAGAGCTAAAGGCTAGAGATCATGGCAAGGCGGAATGGAAAAGATGTAGTTGGTGAAGGTAGCGATCACGAAGATGACGCTGAGTCGTTGAGGCTGCAGCTACGAAAATTGCTGCGTAGCCTACAAGAAAAAAATGAGATAATCGATGAACTTCAGAGTAGACATAACAAATATGAAAATGAAGCTCGAGAGTTTACTTCTGATGATGATACACTTCTTCCAAGGGAGTCGAGAAGATGTCGGAGAAGAAATGAAGTCCAAGACGAGTGGCAGAATAAATATAACCCCAGATTTGATATTCCAGAATTTGAAGGCAAAATAAATGTTGATGACTTTATCGATTGGCTTAATACAGTAGAAAGAATCTTCGATTTTCATGAACCACCAGAACAAAAGAAGGTCAAACTTGTGGCACTCAAACTCAGGCGGAATGCATCTTTTTGGTGGGAAAATCTGAAGAAACAAAGAGAACGTGAGGGGAAGAGTAAGATCGTTACATGGGAGAAAATGAAAAGGGAGCTAAAGAGAAAATATTTACCTCATAATTATAGACAAGAGATCTTTCTCAAAATACATGATTTCAAGCAAAAAGATCTTAGTGTGGAGGAGTACACTGCAGAATTTAATAATTTGATGTTAAAAGGAGAGCTTGTGGAACCGGAAGAGCAAACAATTGCAAGATACTTGGGAGGTCTGAAGTATGAGATTGCTAAAGTTGTTCAGCTACAGCCATATTGGTCTTTAAATGATATGAGCAAGCTGGCATTAAAAGTTGAAAAGCAACAGAAGTTTGAAAAGAGTTTTCGGTATAGCTCAAAAGAAGGCTACACAAAAGGAGGAAGTTCCAAGCCTACTGTCCAAAGCAAGGTGATATCGAAGGTGCAAGAAAAGGGTGAAGAATCTGCTGGCAGCAAAAAAACACCTAATTCTTCTACCCCAAGTGGCCGAAAATGCTTCAAATGTCATGGTTTTGGGCATATCGCATCAGATTGTCCAAATAGGAGGATTGTAACTTTGGTTGAAGATCATAGTGATGGAGGAGAAGATGAAACTGACAACGAACCAAAATACGATGATGATGAGGAAGAGATTACTTATGCTGATCATGGTTTGTCTATTGTATTGCAACGTAGTTTACAAGTGTCATATGTGGCCGACGATGAAAGTTGGGTGAGAAAAAATGTGTTTCACACTAAATGCACTTCTCTTGGCAAGGTGTGCTTGGTGATCATCGACAGTGGCAGCTTTGAGAACGTGGTTTCTTTGGAGATGGTGCAGAAGCTGAAGTTGGATACGATCCCTCATCCACATCCATACCAATTATGTTGGTTGCAAACAGGAAATGACATCAAGGTAACTAAAAGATGTTTAGTTTCATTTTCTATTGGCAAGTATTATAAAGATAAAGTGTGGTGTGATGTTGCCCCTATGGATGCTTGTCATTTACTATTGGGAAGACCTTGGCATTATGATAGAAGAGTGTTGTATGATGGTTATAAACATACTTATTCTTTTAAAGTGAATGAAAAGAAGATTATCTTAGCTCCATTACAACCTTCCGAAATCAGTGCGCCAAAGAAGGAAGTTAGTGCTTTTATTTCTTATAGAGAATGCAGATATGAATTGGACAAGGGCGGTCATGTTTTGGCCCTAATGGTAGTAGAGGAGAACGAACAGCATAAGGAGACACCGAAAATCATGCAACCAATCCTAGAAGAATTTCAAGATGTTATACCGGAAGAGATTCCACATGGCCTTCCACCTTTGAGAGACATTCAACATCACACTGATCTTATTCCGGGGGCTGTTCTACCTAATAAGGCTGCGTACAGAATGAGTCCTAAAGAACATGAAGAACTTCAAAGGCAAGTTGATGAATTAGTGAAAAAGGGGTTAATTCGGGAGAGCATGAGTCCCTGTGCAGTTCCAGCCTTGTTGGTGCCTAAGAAAGATGGTTCTTGGAGAATGTGCGTGGACAGTCGCACCATCAACAAAATCACAGTGGACTATCGCTTTCCTATTCCAAGGTTAGATGACTTACTTGATCAATTGTGTGGTGCTTGTATTTTCTCAAAAATTGATTTGAGGAGTGGCTATCACCAAATAAGAATGAGGCTCGGAGATGAGTGGAAAACAGCGTTTAAAACTAGAGAAGGCTTATATGAATGGTTGGTTATGCCATTTGGACTATCTAATGCTCCTAGCACATTCATGAGATTTATGAATCACATACTTAAGCCATTCATTGGAATATTTGTTGTTGTTTATTTTGACGATATATTGGTGTACAGCAAGAGTGAAGAGGAGTATATGAGTTATCTGAAAGAAATCTTTCTTATTTTGAGGCAGCAAAAACTTTATGCTAATCTAAACAAATGTGATTTCTTTACTTCTAGTGTGGTGTTTTTGGGGTATGTTGTTTCAAAAGATGGAATCATGATGGATCAAAGTAAGGTGGAAGCTATTCTCAATTGGCCAACACCTGCTTCATTACATGATGTGAGGAGTTTCCATGGCTTAACATCTTTTTATAGAAGATTCATCAAGAGTTTCAGCTCTATTGTCGCTCCAATCACCGAATGTCTGAAATGTGACAAATTCAAATGGACTAGTGAGGCTAACGATGCTTTTGAGCTTTTGAAAAGAAAGGTTACTGAGGCTCCTATCTTAGTTCTACCAAATTTTGATAATGTGTTTGAAGTTGAATGTGATGCATCTAATGTGGGAATTGGTGCTGTTTTGAGTCAAGACGGAAGGCCCATTGCATTTTTTAGTGAAAAGCTGAATGATACAAGAAAGAAATACTCTACTTATGATAAGGAGTTTTATGCGATTTATCGAGCTTTGTCTCATTGGAGTCAATATTTTCTCGCCAAGCCATTTGTTCTATATTCTGATCACGAGGCATTAAAGTTCATTAATCATCAGCACAAGCTAAACAAGAGGCATGCAGCTTGGGTGGAGTTCTTACAATCTTACAACTTTACAATCAAGCACAAATCTGGTGTTCAAAATGTAGTTGCTGACGCATTGAGCAGAAAGCATTCTTTATTATCAGCAATGGAAGTCAAAGTGGTTGGATTTGAAACATTCAAAGATCTATATGAGAATGATGTGGATTTTGGCTCGATATGGCAGAATTGCAAATCAGGTTCCTTTCAACAATTTTCGATCTTTGATGGTTTTCTTTTTCGAGCGAATGCTTTATGTGTTCTAACTTGTTCTTTGAGACAAGTAATTCTAGCTGAAGCTCATGGTGGTGTTTTGGAAGGACATTTCGGTAGGGACAAGACTCTAGCTCTTGTTCAATCAAATTTCTACTGGCCTAAAATGTTCAGAGATGTGGATAGACATGTGAAGCAATGCCGATTATGTCATTTGGCAAAAACAAGAAGTCAAAATTCTGGGTTGTACACTCCATTGCCAGTGCCAAATGCTCCATGGGAGGATGTGAGTCTTGATTTCGTTTTGGGACTGCCAAGAACTCAAAGGAACAAGGATTCTATCATGGTTGTTGTTGATAGATTTTCAAAAATGTCTCACTTTGTTCCATGCAATAAATCAAATGATGCATCTCATATTGCTGATTTATATTTTAAGGAGATTGTTAAATTGCATGGTATTCCAAGAACTATGGTGTCTGATCGAGATTCAAAATTTGTTAGTCATTTTTGGAGAACTCTTTGGAGGAAGCTGGGTACTTCTTTGAATTTCAGTAGCTCGCATCATCCACAAACCGATGGGCAAACTGAGGTAACAAACCGAAGCTTGGGAAATTTACTTAGAAGCTATGTTGGCAAGAATATTAAGCAATGGGATGTCATTCTTCCACAAATTGAGTTTGCTTACAATCGTTCTATGCATCATAGTATTGGTAAGAGTCCTTTTGAGGTAGTTTATGGTGCTAATCCTGCTGGTCCTTTGGACTTAATCCCTCACTCTATAACAAAGCAATTTAGTGGAGATGCTGATGAAAGAGCTAAGCAGATAAAGAAGCTGCATGAGGGTGTGAAAGCAACCATTGAGAAGCAAAATGAGAGGTACATGCATGCTGCCAACAAACACAGAAAACATGTGGAGTTTAATGCAGGTGATTTGGTCTGGATTCATCTAAGGAAGGAGAGGTTTCCACCAGGCAAATTTGGAAAATTGAAACCAAAGGCTGATGGTCCATTCAAGGTGCTTAAGAGAATTGGCAGAAATGCTTATGAGATAGAGCTACTTGAAGATTACGGAGTATCCCCAACATTTAATGTGGCTGATTTGAGTCCTTTTTATAATCATGTTGATGAATCAAACGAAGACTTGAGGACAAGTCTCATTCAACCGGGGGAGATTGACACGGGAGTGTCTAATTTACTACAATCTGATTATATGAGCCTTAATTATGATCTAGTATCTTTTTCAGTCAATAATGATGCCTCATAATCTTTATCTCAGCACACTAAAAAAATGATAGCTCATCAGCATATTCTTTGCACAAAGTTAAAGCTGTTTCAAGGTGCTTTTCTTCAAGACAAAGGAATGCATTAAAGGAGTTGGTTGGCAGCTGTGAACATTTCTTCATTACCAATGAGTGCATTAAAATAGTTGGTTAGAAGCTGTAAACACTTAATTTCGAAATTCCCTATGCATGAAGGGTTGTTTCATGCACTAGTATTTATTTTGGTGTTTAGGACTTAGAAAGGACTTTAGAAAACTGAGGATATTGGCAGAAGCTCTCTTGGAGTGCTCTTTTGAACTCTGTATCTCTTGGATGCGTCCTTGAGTGGTGAGTCTTTCGCTTTCAGTTCTGTATCCTTGTTTATTATCATTAGGGTGGTGATCTTCTGTATCCCTTTTGATTTTTAAACTTGGTGGTGAGCTATATATCGTTTTATCGAAGTTTCTTCAAAAGTACGTTCCTTGCCTTTTGTGACATTTTCTATCTGAACAACTGTTATATCGGTTTTCTATCGACATCCATTCTGCAATTTTACCCTCCCGGTATCAAGCGGGCTCATCTTACATGGTGCCAAAGACAAAGGGAGCTTCGAGGCACATGCACCTTACCTCAGAGAAGCATTTGACGGAGGAATTGAGGCGACTCTGTTGAATCTCGTATTTTGATGATGAAACCACTTGATATGTGTTTATATTTTAATCTGCGTTTTGAGTGACGCAGGATGCTTCGATCAGGATGAGACAATTAAAGCAGGAAAAATCATGTTGTGCCGGAGGAACATGTCAGAAGATTGGATGTCGGGCCGATGGATCGGTCGACGTATCGACAGAAGGCTTCGGGCCGTGGACTTGGGCATCGGGCCAAGAAAAGCGGGTATTGCGCCAAGGATATCGGAGTTGCGGAGTCAACTGGCCGATTGGGCAATAGGTCGCAGGAGAGGACGATGCGCCGAAGAATCGGATGAAGCGTCGAGGGACCAATGACATGCCAGACAACTTAGTTAATTGCTTAGGATTAATTGTCTCGATCGAAGTTTTGTTTTAAGTGTGCAGGATTAACTACGATGAAAGTAAGATATGCAGCAAGAGTTGAGCCGGAGTCAAAGACTATAACCACATTGGGAGTTGAGAGCTTGACGGAAGTCCGGACGGTCGTCGGAGGTTCTGCGGGAACAAATCCGAGAAGTCCAGGAGCTTGCCAAAAGAAGCTCGTCGGAACTCGTCAAGTGGATCGTCGCAAGTCCAGGAGTTTGCCGGAAGTCGGTTGGAGCATCGCCAGATGTTCGCCGGAAGCTCGCCGGAAGAAGC